>NC_065445.1:130492670-130825170 GCF_917563875.1 Diabrotica virgifera virgifera | reverse complement strand
GAAGATTAAATTTGACAAAATGGCAGGTGGTACTTCTGACTACAGGGGTCCATCAATTAATCCCGATCAGCAAAGCATTATTTATTCTACCATCACTAAGCAACAACCATTAACAAAATTCCCAACAAAAAACCAGGCCATAATTTTACCGGCAGTAGACGGAATAAGAACAGAAGAGTACACCATTCCAGTAGGAACTATAGTCCATCCAAAAAATGTACTGTTCTCATCCAAAATGTCAAACGGAAGAATATGCATCTACCTTTCAAGCATACAAGTCGTAGATGATTTTTTAAGTCAACATGCTGAAATTAAAATTGGAGAACATACAATCAAAGCACGTTAACTAATTACACCCGCTAATAGATTAGTTCTCTCCCAAGTATGTCCATCTACACCCCATAACATAATCGAACAGTCTTTAATCAATCTTGGTTTTAAATTAATGTCTCCGATTTCGTTCCTTAGAGCTGGAATACAAGACCCCCAATACAGCCATGTACTTAGTTTTCGAAGACAAGTTTACTTTGCACCTACAGACAATTTTATTGGACTCCGTCCTAATTGATTTTGAAAATATTTCGTACCGAATTTTTCTTTCCGATAAACTAACTTGTTACAAATGCCACCAAACTGGTCACGTTTCCTCGGACTGTACCTCAAATCCCTCTTATCCACAAAATACTCAAAAGCCCCAAACGGAGGAAAATTTTCTTCCACAAATACCATCT
The DNA here is from genome assembly GCF_917563875.1 of Diabrotica virgifera virgifera. Lineage (NCBI taxonomy): Eukaryota > Metazoa > Arthropoda > Insecta > Coleoptera > Chrysomelidae > Diabrotica > Diabrotica virgifera. The sequence goes on along the minus strand of NC_065445.1, from coordinate 130,824,439 downwards.
ACTAGCCCCGAACAAAATCAAATTACACATGTAAATGACGAATCTCGAGAAGAAATGGATGCTCAAGTCAGCACTGATACCGATAATAAAAATACACGATCTCACTCGGAAGTGTCATCACCAACTTGCTCCACTCCTACAGAAACTGTACCAACAGAATTCACGAAACTAAAACCAGTGCAAATTAAAAAGAAGAAAAAAAATTATCAAATTAGACAAATCCACTTCAGAAACTACTAATATTGAGTCATTATTACAACCAGTCAAACAATTTATCCAGGATGCATCACCACCATATGTACTAAATTACACCCAATTACTAGCATTCTTAGAAGACGTTCACGGTTCTTCCACCCCAGTAGAACTGGCCCTAGAATACACACAGGATATACACGGGTTGGGACATATGCTAACTGAAATATATCCCATGTTGAACGAAAGAGCAATTAAATCTAGAATTACAAGAATCAAGAAAAAACTACTTAGTAAAATAAACCAAGATTTTAGTGTTCAGGATGACACCTCTGAAGATACTGACGCATCACAGGAAAATACTCCTTCCAACGATAAATAAAAAAAAATAAAAAAAACAAAAAGTTAACAAACTGGCTATTATTCAGTGGAACATTTAATCCGTATTCACACATATAGAAATGCTACAGCTTTTAATTAAAGAAACACATCCACAAGTTATCTGCTTACAAGAGACAAATTTCACAACAAATAAAAAATACTCATTAAAACAATATGAGGCCTACCATAAAATTAGAACAAACGCTGGTAAAGCTAGTGGCGGCGTATCCATTTATGTTAATTGACATTTGGAATCAGAGGAAATCCCTACACAATCAGAATTAGAGGTTGTAGCAGTTAAAATAAAATCTTCAACACAATATTCTATATGCAATGTGTATATTCCATCAGATACCAAAATCACTGCCAAACAACTCGAAATGTTAATTGAACAAATTCCAAAACCCAGAATAATAGTAGGAAACTTTAATGCACATAGTACAACATGGGAATGTCTACCTACAGATAAAAGAGGTGATACTATAGAAAGATTTTTAAGCTTAACCGACTGTGTCTTGCTTAACTCAGGGGAAAAAACTCGCTTTAACATGCTTTAACTCAATTACTGGTAAGCATTTCGCTATCGATCTCTCTATATGCGAAAGCTCGCTAGCTCCAAATTTAAACTGGGAAGTACTACATCATACTTATGATAGCGATCACTGGCCTATATTATTAACAAACTACGCATCAGACAAAAATACTGAAATGTCCTTTCCAGAAAAGTGGAAAATTAATAATGCAGATTGGGAATGTTATCAAAATTTTATCAAAAACTCTATACCCCACTTAGGACCATTGTAAACTGATATTGATTTCATCGTTGAAAAATTCACTACAATGATTATAAAAGCTGCAGAAGAAACTACATATAGGTAAAACAAGCAGGCCAAAACGTAAACAGACGGTCCCATGGTGGAATGCTGAATGTCAAGATGCACTGAAACTTAGTAAACATGCCTTCAACGTATTAAAAAAACACCATACAGAAGAGAACTTAGTTAATTTTAAAAAACATAGAGCTAAGGTGAGATATATAATCAAAAAGAACAAGCGTGAGTCATGGAAATAATATGTATCCTCAATTACCGATGATACCCCCACATCTGAAGTGTGGAACAAGATCCGCAGAATTAAAGGTATTCCATGTACTTACAAGATAAACTCTCTTAATATGAACCGAAATCAAATAACTGATGAAGCACAAATAACAAATGCCTTAGCAGTTTCATTTCAAACATACAGCAATGACTCTATGTATGACCCTATATTTATTGACCATAAAAGAAACTAAGAACAAGAAATAATCATTACCAATAACAATCATCCACTGAACTCATTACTAAGTATAAATGAACTAAATGAAGCACTTCAGGCCGTTAAAAATTCTAGCCCAGGACATGACGAAATATCTTATGCATTCCTTATAAATCTTCCAGCAAATGCTGAACAATACCTTCTGGATATCTATAATCTGTTAATCTATACGAAACAATCCCCAAAATCTTGGAAATCAGCAATTGTAATTCCTATTTTAAAACCTAATAAAATAAAGACGGATCCAAATTCGCATCGACCTATATCATTAACATCCACCTTGTTCAAACTAATAGAAAAAAATAATGTGTGTGTACTTTGTACGCACGTAAGAAGATATTCTTCTATTATATAATAGGTAATTTAAACGAAGTAAATATACTTTAAAGGTTATTTGTACTTATTTTATTTAAAAATCAAACTAAATTTCTTATCTACCACTTTCAAAAAAGAAGAATATCTTCAAAAATTATATAATAATATACTTACAATCATAAAATCTATAAAAAAAAATAAAAAAATAATAACTTGCTTGGGGCTTGAACCCACTTCACGTCAACCGCGCCGTACGAAAGTTGACGCCATTTCAAACTGCACCAAACTCTCGTATACGTCATGTGGGAATATACACAAACTAAACGTTTACACCATAAATTTATATGAATTTAATTAAATTATTAGTTTTTTGTCGAAATAAAATACAACAAAATATAGAGTAAGAAAACGATATATGAGATGAAGATTTGTAGAAAGTTTGTTCGTAATCAGATTATGTAAATTAAAGCATTGCCTACTAATAGGTAACTACATTATTTTGTTTACATTTTCCAAATAGATAGGTATTGAAACTATTAGGTATTTCCAACTGAAACATTTAGAATTACGTACCTGCGGCTTTTCAAAACTATTTAAAAAGTCACTATAATTATAAATTTGATTTTATTTCTGTCCACACATCAATAAAAACTAATATTATACAATAATTTTGTTTACCGATAACCTCCATATTGAACAATTATTGACAGATCATTTCAAAATTTCAACACCCAATCAGAGCCCGTATAACAACTAATACCATACTGTCGGTGTGCGCAGGCGCGCGGATCAATCAAATTTTACCCTCAATCGATTCGCCGCTAAGGAAGAATATCTTCAAAAATACTTAACAAACGTCTGCAATACTTCCTGGAATCCAATAATTTAATATGCAAACAACAAAGCGGATTTAGGAAAAACAGATGTACAACGGACAACTTGATTAAACTAGAATCGGTCATACACGAGTCATTTGCAAGTAATCATCAAGTACTGGCCGTCTTCTTTGATATAGTAAAAGCCTACGATACTGTGTGGAAGTATGATGTCCTACAAAGATTAAAACAATGGGGCGTGGACGGAAATCTTCTAGCTTTTATCAAAAATTTTGTTTATGATAGAAATTTTAGAGTTAAACTTACTAATCATTTTTCAAGTTCGTATACCCAAAAGATAACGGAACTCCCCAAGGATCAACACTTAGTGTAACACTTTTCTTGATTGCAATGAATGAAGTTGTTTTTTTTTTTTTTTTTTATTAACAAAAATCGCATCAGCCAAATTGGCTATTAGCGAAACAATAGTGGTGAACAATAATTTTTAATACATTTGTGTTTTTATATATTGTATAAAATGTTAATTGCACTTAGGAACCTCTTTAAATTTGACATATTGCACTGTAGGCCTAAAATGTCACTCAGTTTGTTTGGTATATTGTACAATATGCGCTTTGGCGTTAATGCTGCGCAATTCTCCAATAAATGTTTGATTGTTAACTTTTCTTCACAGTTGTCACATCTTGGTTCTTGTTTGTAGGAAAAAACATGACTATTAGTTAATCGCGTATGACCCAATCGGAGTCGCGTTAATATTACCTGGTCTCTCCGGCTTGTTGGTAATGTTGGCCAGGGTTTTATCGATTTTTTAATTTCGCGTAGCTTGGCCGATGACACTTTCCACTTTTCTTCCCACATATACCGCACTTTACGTTTGACCGCCGCTTTCACATCCGCACTCGTAAATGTTTCCGTACACTCCGCACTATCACTAGTTGCAGCTTCTTTTGCAGCGTTGTCTGCCTCTTCATTTCCTTGAATTCCAATATGGGATGGTATCCAGAGGAATATGATAATTTTTCCATTCAGTTGAGCGGTATGAACTTCTTGTTTTATTTTGATGACCAAAGGATTAGATGGGTAGACATATTGGATTGACTGTACCGAACTTAGAGAGTCTGTGAGTATGATATATTTGGTATTACTGGACGCATTGACAGCAAGGGTGGCCTGGTATAGAGCGTATAATTCAGCAGAGTAAATAGAGTACTCTGAAGGGAGTTTGTATTTATTTGTTGATGTTGGGGTTATGACTGCAGCACCAGTGCCTTCATTTGATTTAGATGCATCGGTGTATACTTGTGTATACTCCTTGTAATTGCGGAGTATATCATTGAAGGCGGATTTGATTAACTGTGGGTTTGTTGAATGTTTATCGAAAGAAATGAGGTGTGTTAGGCACTGAGGGTTCTTTATTTGCCACGGAGGAATTGAGGACAGTTTGGAAGGAAAGCATTCTGGGAACGCATAGTTTATTTGATTTAAGTAGCTTCTAATTCTTGCGTAGAAGGGTTTGGCCGTTCTTGGTTTATTTATGAAGAGATTTGGGAACTTTTCTGTAAAACAATTTTGTATAGTAGGGTTTTTTGAGTTACACCTGATTTTTGCGGCGTATGCTACACTTAAATAAACTCTTCTGTCTTCTAAGGAGGGTTCTCCAACTTCACAATACAGACTTTCGATTGGTGTTGTGCGAAAAGCTCCAGATATTATACGTAAAGCGAGATTGTGAAGACTGTCAAGTTTTTTCAGCAGCGTCTTAGCCGCTGTAGAATACACAGTAGACCCATAATCTAATTTTGATCTGATTAATGTTCTGTATAACATTAAAAGTGTTTGGCGATCCGCACCCCATTCTTTATTGGCCAGAGTTTTTAGAAGATTTAGTCGCTTGTGACAAGATAACATCAGATTTGTTATATGAAGTTTCCAGCTTAGGGTTTCTTCGAATGTCATGCCCAAGAACTTAATTGACGTTGCACGCTTTAGGTTTTCATCACATAGTCTTAGGTTGGGGATATTTGTGACGTTTCTCTTTGAAAACAAGATGAAGCGAGTTTTTTCAGCGGAAAAACAGAAACCTGTTTTTTGTGACCAGATTTCTAAGTCTTGTATAAAGTTCTGTGTATGACGAAATATATTTTGTATATTTTTACCTTTGCAGAAAACTACAAGATCATCTGCGTAGACTCGTGCCTTTACAGGCGATTTTAGGTTTTTGAGGATATCATTGATTGCCACTATGAAGAGAGTAGGACTTATAACCGAGCCTTGAGGGATACCATTTTCTGGATACATTATATCTGATGTTATGTTATTTGTCCTAACTCTGAAAGTTCTATTTTGAAGGAAATTTTTAATAAAGAATAGGCTGTGACCTTGAATGTTCCAACTATGTAATTTTTTTATTATATAGTCGTGCCAGGCTGTATCGAAAGCTCTTGATATGTCAAAGAAAACCGCTAGACATTTACCCCCTAGTGCGAATGCTTCAGAAATGTCACTCTCCAAATCTATGATATTATCTATAGTTGACCTTTGGTCTCTAAAACCACTTTGTTCTGGAATAATCAAATCTTGTCTCTCCAAGTGCCATCTTAGTCTATTGTTAATAATCTTTTCTAGTAACTTACACATGGCGCATGTTAAAGATATCGGTCTGTATGACTCGGGACTTGTCTTAATACTATTAGGTTTTTGTATAGGTATTACTATGGATTCATGCCATTTTTCAGGAAATTTGTGTTGAAGCCAAATAATGTTAAACAGATCTAGAAGTTGTTTGTGAGCGCTCGCTGGAAGGTGTTTAATAAAAATACTAGGAATATCGTCCGGGCCAGCGCTAGTTTCTTTAATATTTGATAATGCTTCCGTATACTCTAATTGAGAAATGGGTAAATTTAACGGTTCATCTGTGTTAGGAGTAATGCTAATTTTCTTATTTTCTTCATGTTGTTTGTAATTAATGAAAGATTTTTTATAATTAATATTACTGGATCGGTTTTTGTATGTGTTAGCAAGGATTTTAGCAATCTCAGTATTACTAGTAACTGCCTTTCCATTTCTCTCGAGGCTTTTGATATTCTGATTGCTGTTTAATCCAGATATTCTTCTGACTTTGTTCCATACTTCAGTCATGGGAGTATTTGCATTTAACGTTGATACGTATTGAGTCCATGACTGGCGTTTGGCATTTCTAGTTGTCTTCTTGGCTATTGCACGTTGTTTTGTATATTCAATTTTATTCTCGAGAGTCTTGTAGCGCTTATATTTGTTAAAAGCTCTTTTGCTAGATTCAACTGCTGTTTTGCATTCATGGTTCCACCATGGGACGGGGTTGCGTTGTTTTATGTATGAAGTTTTTCCTATTGCTCTTTCTGCTGCTTCTGTGATAATGGTAACAATGTTCTTAAGGGTCTCGTCTATGTTTGAGGTGCTTTTAAATGTGGTCATACTGCTTTCGACTAAATTTGAAAAAAGATTCCAGTTGGGTTTTTTTAAATTCCATTTTGGGGTAAATGTCCGTCCACGTTGGTTTTTGTTGTTATGAATAAAAATTGGGTAGTGATCACTGTTATACAAGAAATCCAGCCTATCCCAGGTGAGCTGTGGGGTCAGACCTGGTTCGCATATCGTAAGGTCTATACATGAAGATTCACCGTTCTGTATATTAAATCTAGTGGGTCTGCCGTCGTTTAAGACTGAAAGGTTGGACTGTTCAAATATCTCTTCCAGCAATCTTCCTCTGGTATTTATAGTAGAAGAGCCCCATGAAAAGTTGTGAGCATTAAAATCGCCCAAAATAAGCCTGGGTTGGGGAATTTGTTGTAAGAGTTCAGTTAATGCTTCTGAGTCTACTTGCGTTGATGAAGGTAAGTATAAGTTACAAACGTAGATATTTGGACTCGAGTTAACTTTAATGCAAATTGCTTCTAGATTAGTTTGGAGAGGAACTACTGTAGTTTCAATTGACTTTTTTACAAAGATAGCTACTCCACCACTGGCTTTATCTTGGTTAGTTCTGTTTTTGCAGTAATTTTTAAATTTTTTTAAAGCTTGTATGTTTTCATTTTTGAAATTAGTCTCCTGAAGACAAATTATATCTGGATTGTGTCTGGACAGAATTATTTGGAGCATTGGAAGGTTATTATAGAAACCGTTAATGTTCCACTGCAAAATTGATGAGAAGCCCATTTATAATAAATAAAACTGAAATTTGGGATTGTCACAGAAGTTCATGACTCTATTCTTGAGAAAACTCACTTTCAGTCTCTGATGCCTCAGTATCCGAGTAAGCCATCTGTAAATGCTTCAATAGTTTCTTTCTAATTTTTGTACATCTAGCTTTAATCGATCTTTGTTTGAAATACGGGTATATTGCTGTTAGCATTTTCACTAAAGCTTCAAATTCGCTAGTGTAGTTTTTTATGATGCTGACTGGGTCCTGTGCACCATAAACATTTTCAAATAGATCGGATATTTGATCAAAATCAAGAACAAATGAAGGGTTTTGCTCTGAGATGAATGCCTTGGTCGGTTCCATGAGTACGTGAGTTGGAGTCTTTCCCTTACTTTTCTTTGGTTTTTTAGCTGGAGCAACATTAGGTTTAACAAATGGTTCAAGACTTTGGTTTTCTGAATTAGCATCTTGCGCTAGAGGAGGTGTAACAATGTCATCCAAACTGCGTTTTGAGCTATTTTGTGTGGACTGGGTTGTATCTATATTGATAATTGGTTGTGAGGTTGGAGTTTTTGAGGGGTTGGTTGAAAGTATTTCGGAAGGTATGGGTTGCGAAGATGATTGGGAGTGGGGGTTTTGGTTATAATTTTCAGAAACTGATTCTTGGATTGTTTTGCAATTTGCTGCAGTGTGGCCTGGCCTTTTACATGAAAAACAGATCAAGGAATCTTGTGCAAAATAAATTCTATAGTTGGTGTTATCATAATTCATTAATATGGATTCAGGTATTGGGGCAAGCGGTGGTGTGATAAAGATTTGTCGTCTAAAACTATAAATGTGGTTGAATTCCGGCAAACCGGCGCTTATCTTGAGAAATGACATGGGAGACATGGGTTGAAGGCCCAATTTTTCAATTTCTTGAATTAATACAGCATGCGGTATGGAGGGACAAGCGTTTGACAGAATTAGCCTTTGTGATGGAGTGATTAGTTTGCGTGCTTGGACTTTTTGGTTATTAATTTCTATGGATCCTCCATAGTTATTCATGAAATTTTCAACGACATTTTTGTTTGCAAGGTACATACACACTCTGTTGTTAGAAAGCCTTGAGGAAAATAGGATATTTTTGGGCTCGATCAACTTTCCTAGTGAAATCAGATAATCTTGAAGTTTAAGGTTTTCAATGGATGGGAATACAATGGCTTGTTCTTTTGTTGGAAATTGTTGTTCAATCAAAGCAGTAGAATAAGTTTTAGTAGTGTTTTCCATTTGGGCGCTCCTGTAGTCAGAAGTCCCGGCAGTCGGATTTGACATATTTTATTTATTATTCAAAACTAAGTAAATCCTGAAATACGGACCTGTCTTACAACAGGTGATTTTATCATGTCGTTATAGATAACGAATAAACGTGTTTAGGGTTTTTTGTATCAAACCGACTTCTGATAAATAATAAATTCCAGTGAAATAACTTGGCTTTATATAATTTTAAAGAGTACTTACGTACAATAATTGAACGCACTATAATACACTTATATATGCGAAAATAAAAATTTTTTACTCATTAGCTACTATCTAAATAACTATTTTGTTTGGAGCTGACAAATACGCACCAACTAGTATACCTGCCAGGACCGAACTCTGAATGAAGTTGTTGATAACATTAATACTCCAGTCCAAATTGGTTTATATGCAGATGACCTTGTTCTTTATGTAAGCAATAAAAATAGACGGATAGCTGCAACTATTCTGCAAGACTCCATAAAATCTTTAGAAAAGTGGTCAGAGAGAACAGGTCTTCGTTTTTCTACAAACAAAACAAAAGCAATATGTTTTTCAAGAAACAAACAAACAAGTTGGCCAAAATTAACACTATATAATCAAAATTTGCAGTATGTAGAAGAACATCGATTTTTGGGAATGATATTAGATACAAAACTCACTTGGAAAACCCACATTCAACAACTTAAAAATCTTGCATGCAAAATATGAACATTCTCAAAGTATTAGCCAATCATAATGGGGAGCTGATACCACACAATTACTAAATATATATAAAACACAGATTCGTAGCAAGCTAGATTACGGATCAATAGTCTACAGTTCAGCTACAGATAGTTTATTAAAGCAATTGGATATCATACTAAATACCGCATTATGGCTTGCACTTGGAGCCTACGGGACCAGTCCAGTAGAGAGTCTGTATGTAGAAGCTGATGAACCACCTCTTTCAATTAGAAGAAACAGACTAAACAGACTATTTATAATATGCAGCTAAAATTTGAGCAAACTCTAATAACCCCGCTTACTCGTACACATTTTCTGACAATTTTCATTTAATTTTTGAACAAAAACCCTTTCTTTTTGCATCATTTAGTAAAAGAATCACAGGTTTCAATTTTCCGAAAGTTATTTCCAATGAAATAAACTACCCTCCTCCTTGGACCATAAAACTCCCCAAATGTAATACAAATCTTCTACTGTATCCTAAATCTGATACTTCATCACATATAATTCTACAACGGTTTCAAGAGATTAAAGAAAAGTACAAAAGATATTACCAAATATATACAGATGCGTCAAAAACTTCTGAAATGGAAACGGTAGGCGCAGCTTTCGTTGATGAAACAATTAAACATAAGTTCCAGCTACCTAAGGAGTACTACATATATTCCGCCGAATTGTATGTCATATCTAAAGCCCTACAACATGTATCAAACCAGCCCAAATTGGAAGCAGTCATTTTCACAGATTCTTTAAACGCAGTACAAGGAATATTAAGGGTTTACCCAAACCACCCAATACTATGCCAAATTAAAATTGATCTAGAAGAACTTGACAGTAAAAATAAACGGGTAGAATTTGTCTGGATTCCATCTCATGTAGACACAATAGGTCATGAAAAAGCTGATCAGGAAGCTAAAGAAGCCTGCTATACGAATAGACCAGATAAAGAGCTCCTAGAAATTCCTCATTCCGACATTCAAAACACCATCAAAGAATTTTCAATGAGAATATGGCTCGAAAGATGGAAAAAACTTGACGACAACAAACTACAACGCATCAACCCAAATTTGTCACCAAAAGGGATAATGCCACAAAACGACGAGATCAAGTATACAACACCGCTTGAGAATAGGACATACCAGGTTAATCCACCAGTACCTAATGAAGAAAGAACAAGAAAAACTATGCTTTGTTTGTGATATTCCTCTGACAATCGAACACATTATTTTTAGTTGCCCACTCTATCACCTGGAACGACTTCAAAGTGATTTACCAAGTGAATTAAAAAGTGCTCTGAACTATAGTAAATGCGATAAAGTAATTAAGTTTCTAAAACTAACTAAATTGTACAATCTAATATAAAAATAAGCTTAAGTTCTCAATTGTAATTAGTTGTTATAAGCCAACATCTGATTTTATTTACAACTCTTCCCCGCCAATAACCTTTCATGGTTGACGCGGTTTACTTATTTAAAAAAATTGTCAATTATGTCTTTGATAGTGCTGAAAACGAAAATGAGGTTTACTTTCAATTTTATGTGGGAGAACATTGTCAAAATCGCTATTTTACTCTAAAAATAAAAAAGTAAAATCATGTTTTTTCGCGTTTATCCCTACAACAATAGTTTTTTCTGAAGTTTCTATAGTGTATATTTTTCACATTTCTGAAGACAGTGGGATCTGTCCTAAGTTTTCAGTCTTATTCTAAGAATTTTTTAAAGCAAAAGGTGGAGATTCCTGAATTGCAAAGTTTATTCGTAAAAGTTGAGTGACGAAATTTGAAATTTAGCTTTTTAGTCACATTTATGTTAAAACATAGAGTACAGAAAAGTTTTCTGAAAAGTTTTAGAACAAAATGTTTTACAGAAAAAAAGAATGGTGCACCTTTTAATAACGACGTTATAAATCCCCAAAATAACTCTTATTTTTCGAGATACTGACCATGGTGGTTAATTTTGGTCATGATTTATGTTCTTTATGGTGCTGCAAACGAAAATGAAGTTTATTTTAAATTTTAAGGTGGGAAACATTGTCAAAATCGCAATTTTACCCTAAAAATAAAAAAAAAAACGAAATCAAGTTTTTTGCGTTTAACTCGCTTTAACCCTGTTCGGCTTTGATATTTTTTTCTGAAATTTTTGCAGTATATTTATTTTTCACCTTTCTGATGACTACGGCTCCTGTTGAAATTTTCCAGTTTAATAAAAGTTTTTAGGGTAAAATTGCGCTTTTGACAATGTTCTCCCACATAAAATTCAAAATGAACCTCATTTTCGTTTCCAGCACCATCAAAAACATAAAGTAAGTAAGACCAAAATTAGCCATTCGCCGTCTATGGTCAGTATCTCGAAAAATAAGCGTTATTTTGGGGATTTGTAACGTCGATATTAAAATTTGCACCATTTTTTTAAAACATTTTGATCTATAACCTTCCAGACAACTCCTCTGTACTCTATATTTTAAAATATGTAAATATAATTAACAAGCTAAACTTCAAAATTCGGCATTGCGAATAAACTTTGCAATTCAGGAATCTGCACCATTGACTTTAAAAAAATCAAAACTTTTATTAGAATAAGACATAAAGCTTGAAACAGGTAGCGATTTCTTCAAAAAGGTAGAAAATATATACTGTAAAAATTTCAAAGAAAATAATAAAATGGAACACAGCTCTAGCTAGTTAAACGCAAAAAAAACGATTTCATTTTTAATTGTCTTTTTAAATGTGTACTTCTGTATGTGTGTATTTAATATGTTCCAAAGAAAACTAGATTTCTAAAAAAAATAAATATAGCTTCCTAACTGGCATATTACTTACTAGGCTGTTTCGAAATTGTAACTTTTACATTGACGAAAAAGATCTGTTTTCAACAAGACCAAGTTTGCAAAAATCGATTTTAGTGCAGTCACTGAAGGTGGATATGAGCTATTACCTCCGATTTCGTTGAACCTCCATCGATTTGCATGAAAATTGGTGAGTGGTTAGAGGATATCTCAAGGGTGCCAACTTGCGCTTTTACCCTGGGGGTGGATTCCACTTGCCACCCCTTCTCGGGGGTGAAAATTATTTTATTAAATATAACCCATAATTCGATAGAGGGACAAATTTTAAGCAAAATTTATTTTATAAAGTTATTAGAATAAATTAAAAGTTTTTGAGTTATTAAAGATTTTAATTTTTCGTGAGAAAAATGCATGTTTTTAACCGATTTTTCATAAATAACTCATAGCTATAAGTTTTTTCAAAAAAGTTATTATTACCAAAATTGAAGCCAATGAAAAAATGAAATAAATACCTTACTAGACAAACCTATTAATGTTAACTAAAAGTGAGTTATAGGTAATTGAATGTATATTTTTTTCGGCGAGTACCCAAATCTAAGTATTCAAGCTTAAATAATGGGAAAATTATGCATTTTATGACATAAGATTATTAAACATTTGTCAAAGTACTTAGAAATATCTATCAAATGAGTTCCGGAACAAGTTGACAGCATTAAAATTTATGCTCCAAATTTTTTCAAAATTTATCTTTTAAAAATTTTTCCATAAAATGTTACTGTTTTTTTTAATAACTCCGTTAATTTTTACGATATCACGTTCACCTAAAACCACTTAAAAGATAATTCATAGGGCTATTAAACCACGTTAAACTTAGTCTTTTAATTAACTTATATTTTTTTTTAAATAAAAGGTTAAATGGCCCCGGTTACATGGTTCTCGCAGCAAAATTTAAATTTTAAACGTTTCTATCTCGGTTATTTTTTAACCTACAGTAATAATAAGAAAGGTAAAATATTTGATACAGAAAAACTAAAATTTGGTTATATATCATTTTTACGTATATTGAGTATTTTTGGAGGTACTATCAAAATAAAATGAAAATAATATGCATTCTAAACCGGTCAAAATTGTTGAAATCATTACTTATGCTAATATAAAGAAATTTTTGTAAGGATTACTATAAATTTTAATTTTTGTGGAAATGGCGTATGTTTCATTTTTCACTTTTTCCTAAAAAATTCGAAAGGGTTCTCTTATTTTCATCATAACGTACTTAATGTTGATGATATTAACTTCTCCTGGAGCTCATTTGATAGGTATTCCGAAGTACTTTGACAAGTGCTTAGCAAGTATATTTTATAAAGTGCATCGTTTTCCCGTTATTGAATATTTGAATACTTAGATTTGAGTACTCGTCGAAAAAAATATAGATTCAATTACCCGCAACTCACTTTGAATTAACATTAGTTTAATCCTTTCTTCTTCTTCTTCAGGTGCCATCTCCGCTACGGAGGTTGGCAATCATCATAGCTATTTTAATTTTTGAGGCAGTAGCTCTAAATAGTTGTTTTGAGCTGCATCCAAACCATTCTCGCAGGTTCTTCAGCCATGAAATTCGTCTTTTTCCGATGCTTCTTCTGCCATCTATCTTTCCTTGCATTATGAGTCGCAGGATGCCATACTTCTCGCCCCGCATCACATGTCCGAGATACTGTAGTTTTCTTTCTTTAATTGTAAGTTCAACTTCCTTCTCTTTACCTACTCTTTACCTATTTTTCTCAGTTTAGTTCTTTAGTAAGGAGTGTATTCAATTTTTTATTATCTTCAATTTTGGTAATAATAACTGTTTTTGTAAAAGATTATAGTTTTTGAGTTATACGTGAAAAGCAGCTTTAAAACATGCATTTGTTTACGAAGAAATAAAATATTTGATCTTTAATAACTCAAAATGTATTCATTTATATTAATAACTTTATATAACAAATTTTGCGTAGAATTTGTCCCTCTATCGATTTATGGTATTATTTTTAATAAAATAATTTTCACCCAGTAGAAGGGGTGGCATCCACCCACAGGGTAAAAGCGCGAGTTGGCATCATGTCACTTTTATTCCTTGAGGTATCCTCTAACTACTCACCAATTTTCATGAAAATCGATGGAGGTTCAACGAAATCGGAAGTGAAAACCTTCAGTGACTGCACTATTTAGCAGAACCGGACTTACAGCTATTTTTCATAACAATGTTCCCACTCACCCACACCCCACACCACTTATTTGCAAAGGTAGACTTATTTGTGAAATCAATAATTATGAGCAGAATTTTATGAAGAATACCATGATTGGATTTCCAGTGCCCTTTTATTAGGCAACTTTTGTAACATTTTATTTTTTAATTTTTGATATTCAATTACGCGGTGGACCTATAATTATGAAAATAATTTCCAGGCTTTTCCCAACGCAAGTTTGTTTAATTTGTTTTTTCTAAAGCTGTACTATAAACGGTTCCTGAGATATGGACCAGAGCTATTCTTATTGGGACACCCGGTACATGCTTTAAATGCACGCCATCTTCTTGCAGTAAAATTTGCTAATTACTCTATCTATTAGTTGGCCAGATTTTTAATTGCGATAAGTAAATAAACAAATAAAAGTTTTCAGCAAGAGGAATATAATATAACATATAGATAAAGTTAGCTGAAAGGTAGGTCAACTGTTACGCATCGGGAGTTATGATGTTAGTTGGCATAACAGGAGTGACATGTAAGATTATTCCTTAGAAATACAAATACACAAGTTTAATTAAAATTTATTAACTTCATTACAAACCCATTACACCATTGTTACATTCCTCTAATGCAAATTTGAATATTTATACTTTGTAGCATCCATTTTTTAAGCCTTCAACAAAGTTTCTAGATAGTGAAAAAGGATTAACAGTTATTACTATTTATGCATACACTGATGAATGCTTTATTGACAAAATGAATGTTCCTAAAGATTTATTACCGGGATAGACAAGTGAAACATATGCGCGTATTTTGTCGAAATGAGTGGGCCCTGTAAATCATGTCTGTTTAGTAGTCCCCTGCAATCAACAGGATGTATGAGCTTATATAAAAATAACTTTTAAGCAATACATCTTCGGGACTCAGCGATCCTGTAAAGAAGCTATCAGGTAATAAATCATCAGTATAACTGATAAGAGGAAACGTCGTCTCCTTTTTAACACAGGAATATTTTAGATAAGATTTGGGAGTGTATCGTTCCGGGTATACTGTAGGAAGAAGAAAGTGTTGTACATAAGTCTCGTATATTTATTTAAGAAATACGAGATTACAAATTCTTTAGTAATACTAGATTACACTAGTTTACAACCAATTTGCGACTGGAATGCAAAATGCTGTTTTTTGTTAATTTTTGCTCTCTGAATCTGAATATGATGATAAAAAGTTCCTAACACGTAAGATTTTTGAGTTATGATTTAAAAAAAAAAATGAGTTACGATTTTTGAGTTATGAGTATTTTATCAAAATTTTTTTAAAACAGTCATTTGTAATATATCGGTGAGTGATGTTATCAAATTAACATTTTTCCTAAAAATTGTGCATAATTTGAAAACACTGGGATATCTAATGTCTACGAATAACACATTAACATTTAAATAAAGAATAAATCAAAGGTAATCCTTAATCAGTAAACCTACCCATTTAAACTTATTAGTTCTAAACCGTTTTAACGACTGTTACTTCTGCATGACAAAAGTGTCTGGGTTTCCAAGGAAAAGCAAGCATAAAATTGAATATCCAGATATTATCTCAGCAATAAAACCAGTTTTCCATGGAGAAGATTTACCAGTTCCAGGACCCCTGGCAAATTGGGAAGAAGATTTGGAAATGTATGGCGATAAAAGTAAACCCGATAATGTATCAGAAAAGAATGATTCGTATTTTCCCGAAAGCGACTAAAAAGCACCTTATTGCATCCAACAAGCCGAATTACATGATTTAGTTTGAGACCTTCACTTGCCCAAAGGATATGCTTAACTCTAGGTTCTACATTACAATAATGGATTTTTTTAATGGAATTTACTAGCTAGTAAAACTTATAATATTTAGGAACCATAACCAGGAGCTATCCTAGTTTTTTACTATGCAGGATAAAATGTGTGTTTGTATTAATCCACATAGTGTTATGGGAAAATTGGGATAGGCAGAAAATTGTGTACAAAAGACTTACTATGGTTTTTGTTTCTAGTTCTGAACTTATGTGTATATAGTATAACATTTTTTTTTATAATAAACAGCAATATTTGAAGCATTCTATAACTCAACATCTAACATTTCACCTGACAAGACAATGTATGCGTGTACCCCTACGCAGAAATGCATGGCACCTTAAGAAGAAGATAACTGCAAATCTATACGTGGTGGAAAATTTTAGTGTTCGAATTCGCATTCAGGACGCTTTAAACTCCCCGTAACAGCCATTTTAACATCAGTCGCAATTTTTTTTTTTATTTTTTTGTTGACTAGTGTTATTAATTTATTAATTAATTTGGTTGCTTATTTTTTTCTGGCGACGTAAAAATCATACCACAGTTATCAACGACTAATCAAATTTAATAACGAGTTTTACAGAAACGACATCCTTCCCTGCTATAACTATTGTGATTATAACCTATAATAATTAAACGTACATGCATTTATTAAGCAAACAATTTTCGTATGGTATAACTACACCCAAACCAGGACATCCAAAGTGAAAGTTATCCTTCAACACCAGATTGTTCTATATGGTCTACATATTGTTCAGTAAAAAGTCACACCATTTTGAGCGTCTGGTTTGGGGGGAGGTAGGGGAGAAGTCGGTAAATTAAGAGTTTTTTAAAGTTTTTCTTTAATATTTTCAAAACTATGCGGTTTAGCGTGAACAATGTTCTATACAAAAATGTTCTACACTAAATTTTAAACGAGAATTTTATCATTGGAAAGATATTCATGCGATATTGTCCATAGAAAGTTCAGATTAGGTTTCTCCGTACCAGAAATTTATATGGCCTAGGCCTGTATAGAAGCCTCTTGGTGAGGTTGACGTTCCTTCAAGGGCTTATTAGTAACATACCACCGGCCAATGAAATAGCAAATTATATATTAGAAAACAAAATCCTGTTAAAAAAATTAGTTTCTTCCGTAATAATGTTATAATTTGTCCAAACAGTGTAAAAAATATGGAAAGCCTCCCTCCACTTTACACTCTTCGTAACTCCGGAACTGTTGATTTTATAATAATTAAGCATAGGATCTTTTTCGTTTCAAATTTAATGTAGAATATTTTTGTATAGAATATTTTTCACGCTAAACCTCTTAGGTTTAGAAATATTGACGAAATACCTAAAAAACTACTAATTTCCGACTTTTCCCCTCCCTGGTGAGAAAAATTTCTGACCCTGGTGAGATTCGAACTCACGACCATTCGGACCTTTCGATCAAAAGGTAGGCGCTCTTACCACTGAGCCACAGAGGGGGTTTGTATACAATTAGTCCTGTCGCCAGGGGGGGGGGTACAACGGCCTCCTTAATTTAGATGGACTTACCCAAGATTTTTTATGTATTTTTACCCGTAGAAGACGAATTTTTTGGGTAACAGTTGATCCGGATGTCGATAAGTTTGTTATAAACAAAGAACGTGAGGAATTACATAACAGCGATTTTTCGCAAAACAAAGTTTTTTTTGTATTTTTTGGGTGATTCTCAGCAAAAAATGGTCTTACAAATTTTTTCGTAGGATGCATAGTTTTAGAGATAAACGCGGTTGAACTTTCAAAAAATCGAAAAAGTGTCATTTTTGAACCCAAATAACTTTTGATTAAAAAATAAAATAGCAATTCTGCTTACTGCATTTGAAAGTTCAAGTCAAATTCTATCGGTTTTGATTATTTGCATTGCTAAAAATTAAGTTTTTATTTGTTAACCAAAGCCATAAACACATAGTGTTTCCCGTGCCCAATGCATGCGTTTTAATGTACGTAATCTACGTATAAATTGTCTGCATGCGCGCCTACTCGTTCGATTTCAAATGGGAAATGCATTGAAAACATCATTAAATCACTATGTGTTTATAGCTTTGCTTAACAATAAAAAAATTAATTTTTAGCAATGAAAGTAATCAAAACCGATAGATATTGACTTGAACTTTTAAATGCGGTAATCAGAATTACTATTTTATTTTTCAATCAAAAGTTATTCGTGTTCAAAAATTGCAATTTTTCGATTTTTTGAAAGTTTAACCTCGTTTATGTCGAAAACTATGAATCCTACGAAAAAACTTGTAAAACATTTTTTGCTTAGAATGACCCAAAAAATACAAAACAATGTTTTGTTTTGCGAATAATCGCTGTTATGTGATTCCTCAAGTTCTTTGTTTATAACAATCTTATCGAGATCCGGATCGACTGTTACCCAAAAAATTGGTGTTCTACGGGTCAAAATACATAAAAAAAACTTGGGTAAGTCCAACTGAATTAAGGAGGCCGTTGTACCCCCACTGGCCACAGGACTAAATATTGTTCACGCTGAACCGCTTAGGTTTAGAAATATTGACGAAAAACGTAAAAAACTACTAATTTGCCGACTTCTCCCCTCCACCACCCCCAAACCCGACGCTCAAAATAGTGTAACTTTTTACTGGACAATATGTGGACTATACAAAACAATTTGGTGTTGGAGGAAAACTTTAATTTGGTATAACGGGGTTAGGCCTTTTTTTTAAACCAATTATAATATATTACCTCCGTAACTTTGGAACTGTTCATTTTAGAAGGATTACGCATAAAACCTTTTTTGTTTAAAATAAAAAATGTAGAACATTTTTGTATAAAACATTGTTTACGCTAAACAGCATAGTTTTAGAAATATTGACGAAAAACGTAAAAAACTCCTAATTTAGCGACTTCTCCCCCACCTACCCCCCAAACCCGACGCTCAAAATGGTGTGACTTTTTACTGAAAAATATGTGGGCCATATAGAACAATTTGGTGTTGAAGGATAACTTTCACTTTGGATGTCTGGGTTGTGCCGTTTTTTGGATCAACTGTATCATACTATTTGGAAAAAAATGGCCCAAATCAGATTGTATTTTTACCAATAGATCCAAATTTAACGAGTCTACTGGATGTGCCTTTTACCATTCAAATGAAAATCCAAAAAATATCCAAATAATTTAAACTCTCACCTCAAACTGCCGAGCTCCGAGCTTATAGCAATTATTCAAGCTTTGAGTTATATATTATACCCATCACAAGAATAAGTTTATAGATAGCAAAAGTTCGGTAGACACAATTATTCTTCTTTTTCTTAAATTTCCCTCTCCTATCGGAGGTTGATATCATAATGGCTATGGTCACTTTGTTGGCTGCTGCTCTAAATAGTTGTAATGAACTACAGGTAAACCATTCTCTAAGGTTCCTCAGCCAGGAGATGCGTCTTCTTCCTATGCTTCTTCTTCCTTGGATCCTTCCTTGTATAATAATTCTCAGAAACTCATATTTTTCTCCTCTGGTAACGTGACCCAAATATTCCAGTTTTCTAGTTTTTATACTTTTCATAATTTCCAATTTCTTATTTAAACGTCGTAGCACTTCAACATTGGTAATCCTTTGAACCCACTGAATTTTCAATATTCTTCTGTAACACCACATTTCGAACGCTCCTATTCTTCTTATGTGTTGTCTCTTCAATGTCCAAGCTTCCATTCCGTATAGCAATATAGAAAATATGTAGCATCTTAGAGTCCTCAATCTGAGAGGCAACTGAAGGCCTTTGTTTGTAAGCAGTGTCTTCATTTTTATAAATGCTTGCCTTGAAGTTTCAATTCGGACTTTAATTTCTTTGCTTTGGTCATTTCTGTCATCAACCCAGGTTCCCAGATATTTGTATGTCTTAACTTTTTCTATTCGGGTTTGCTGTATCATTAACCTTTCATTTCCATGTTTTGTTTTCGAGACAATCATAAATTTAGTTTTTTTCTTGTTTATTTTTTGTCCGTATCGAATGCAATAATCGTTAATTCTATTTAGCAATTCTTGTAGCGATTCCAGGGTGTCCGCTATTATAACGGTGTCATCAGCGAATCTTATGTTATTTACTATTCTTCCGTTTATAGAGATTCCATCACTTAGCTCCGCTATCGCTTCCTGAAATATGGCTTCACTGTACACTGTAGGGTGGAGCGCTGTTATATGGGGAAAAATTAAATAACAATTTTCACAAACGCGGGGTGCGGAATCGATGCTACTGTGGGAAAGGATTCGAAAAGTTAATTGTCATTTTTTTATATTTTCACTCTAAAAACTGCCCCAACGTGATTTTAATTTTGAAATTATAAAAAAAATTTTTTTTTGCCTTTTTACATACGCGGGATGCGGTATCAATTCGCTTTTAGGATACGAACCGAAAACTTCAATAACACTTCTTTCTATTTCTATTAGAATAACTGCCCCGGCGCTACTGAAATTGGTCTATTTTGAATTTGCAGGCCAACCCCTGACCTAACGGTGCAAAGAAACAGTTATAACCTGTCACACGAGTGGACCTTCACTCTCCCACTACAGTTCAATTCTAAGTAGGTATTAATTATTCACTATCTATTCAGTACTGTTTCGATAATCGGTTGGTTTAGTACCGTTTTCTGTAGCTTCAAAGCTTAATCGTCAAAGTTTAGTGTTGTGACAAATTTTGTGTGAATTCGTTTACTGTTGTTATAAACAACTATGGCATTACTCCAGAGTGAAGTATCTTGTCCAATATTTGGTTCTGGCAGTGAGCTCCCTAAAAATGTGTTACCTACGTTTAAAGATATAATGAAGTTGTTTATATTCATATCTCAAAACTATAAAAGACAGTATAAAAACTGTGTGCGGAAAACCAGTGAAATTGTGACGGAAAGAGTAGAGGAGATGTGGCGCAAAGCTTCAATACCAATCGTAGAACACAAAACAATATTATCTAGAATTATAGCTTACCACGATAAGTATAAAACATTATTGAAACCTTATAAACGCAGGAAGGACGAAGACAGTTACAAAGCGAAGCTGTTCAAGTTTGGTGAGGATAGCAAGAAATTATTTGATATTGCTACTTGCAAATGTTTAGAGTTCACAGATTGCAACTCTCCTAGAAACCGAAAAATTCCACTACCAGAACGAAATTTCTTAATCGACCAACGAACTGACCGTAAAATGATGATTGGTAGTTTAGATCGTGAAAAGACCAAAAAAATGAGATGAATTTACATAGATTACACCAACAAAAGCAACGTGAAGAACAAAGAGCCTTGCAAATAGAGGTGGAATCTATTCCTAGTACTTCTAAATCACCTACAACTTCAAAGGCACGATCGAATGTTCAGCAGACAGATACGTTAAAGAAAAGTGATGAAATTGAGGACTTCCAATCGCAATCTCTTATTTCCACTACTTCACTCACAATGACTGATGTCACATTTCCGGTTGTTGCCAGAACATTAGATCGTTATGGGGTTTCAGATCGTGCTGGTGCTGCAATCATTTCTGCAGCTTTCCAAGACATTGGTCTTATTACAGAGTGCGATTCATCATGGGTTATAGACCGAAGCAGAGTTCGAAGAGCTCGTTCTAAAGCTAGGGCTACTATCTCAGATGAACCTACAATTTTTGATACTGACACCATCGGATTATTTTACGATGGTAGAAAGGATAAAACGTTAATACACGAAGATGGTCGTAGAAGAGTGACTCAGGAGGAGCATATTACCATATTGAAAGAACCGGACTCTGAATACCTAGGCCATATTTCTTTGAAAACTGGTGACGCCAAAACGATTTGTAACTCTATTCTGACATTCCTTTCCTCCAAGTCTATCGATGCAAATCAAATAATTGCTATTGGTTGTGATGGGACTGCTGTTAACGCAGGAATCAAAGGTGGCGTTATTCGTTTATTGGAAATAAAGTTTCAACGTCCACTCCAATGGCTCATATGCCAACTACACGCTAATGAACTGACGTAGCGTCATCTTTTTCAACATCTAGATGGCACAACAAATGGACCAAAAGGTTTCATAGGTACCATTGGCAAGGCTGTTACTAACTGTGAAGTATTACCAGTTGTTCCGTTCGATGCAATTCAATATGCGTTGCCCGATATTACCAAATCGACAAAAGAGTTAAGCACCGATCAACTATATCTACTGCAAATATGTCAGTATATCAATAGTGAACATTGTGATGCAAGTTTTGCGAAAATAAATCCTGGTAAACTAGTTCACTCTAGATGGTTGACAATGGCGAACCGGATTTTGAGATTATACGTCTCAAGTCAAAGTCCGTCAGAAAACCTAATCATATTAAGCACATTTATTTTAACGGTGTATGCTCCTATGTGGTTCAAGATCAAGACTGAACCAATTTGTATTTTTGGTGCCAAACATTTACATGATACAATAAAATTGTCGCGCTATTTGCCAAACCATTTGAAAGATATTATTGACCCAGTTATACAAAGAAATGCATTCTTTGGCCATTCAGGGAATATACTACTAGGAATGTTAGCCGACAACAGACAGTACGTCAGAGAACTTGCACTCCGCCGAATATTGAAGATCAGAGAGACATCAGAGATCGGAGTCTTCCGTATATTCCAGGTACCTACCTTAAATATGGATGCTGATGATTATATCGATCTGATAGATTGGAAAACCAAGACAGAACCTCCACTTACGAAGAGTATTAATACCGAAATAATATCTCAGGCAATCATAGAGCCACAGCTTGTGGAAAATGAAATCCTGAGAAATATCAGAAAAATTCCGTGTCACACACAATCCACTGAAAGGTGTGTCAAATTAGTTACAGAAGCAAGTGCTGCCGTCTGTGGGTCACAGAGGAGAGAAGAATTCATTAAGAATAAGCTCAAATCATGCCTTTTGATGCCTAAGTTTGATACTAAGAGAGACTATAGTTCATAGCGATTTTAATGTTATTCTTCAATTTGTAAGTATATATATTTTTTATGTTATATTTACTATTTATTCTTTTTTCCTCATATTATAGTTCTAATAGCTCTAATAAATGAATAAAAAACATCATCGTTGACTCTATCAAATTAAAAAAAAATTTAAGAAATTCTAAAATTTCAAGCGCAGTGGGGCACTTTTTAGACTGAAAATACGAAAAAATGTCATTTAAGTTTTTCATTCGAAAATGGAAGACGCATCAATTCCGCACCCCGCGAAAATGAAATTCGAAAAAATTAATTTGCGCTCCACCCTACTGTACAGGTTAAAAAGTAGCGGCGACAGAACACAACCTTGTCTTACTCCTCTCTTTATATCAATATTCTCGGATTCTTGTTCTTCTATCTTTATATTGGCCTTTTGATTCCAATACAGATTGATGATAATTCGTAAATCTCGTCTGTCTATATCTCTGTTTTTCAATAATTTTATTAGTTTTTCATGTCGGACCCTGTCGAACGCTTTTTCGAAGTCGATGAAACAGGAATAAATGTCCAGGTTCATATCTAAGCATCTTTGAGAGAGGACATTATACGCAAACAATGCCTCTCTTGTTCCAAGTCCTTTGCGGAACCCAAATTGGGTATCATCCATATCATATTCTAGCTTTCTGTATAATCTTCCATGAATCACCTTTAGAAATATTCTGAGGGTATGGCTTATTAGTGATATTGTCCTATAGTCCGAACAATCTTTAGCGTATATTGTTTTTGGTATTGTTACAAAGGTGGACACCAACCATTTCGGAGGGATTTTTCCGGTTTTATATACTTCATTAAACAGATCCAGTACAGACAGAATAATATCCAGAATAATCCAGACACAATAATACAAACTAAATTGTCAAGCTCTTCAACAGTAGTGATTACAACAATTTTAGCAGTGGTCCAGTCAATTAATAATAAAGGTAAACTCAGTTCTTTGATTTGGATTAAGGCTTATTGTGGAATTAACGGAATGGAAATAGTGGATAGACTTGCAAAGAATGCCACTACAAGAGAGAAAAATATAGAAGAACCCTTAACGTCAGTCATTAACTTACGACAATGGTTTAAGAAAAAATAAATGGAGCAACGGTAGCAGGAATATAGAATATGACACTTCAGTGAAATGTATAAGATTTCATGATATCCAACGAAAAATTTATATAAAACCGAGGTTTAGGGTATTAAAAATCGGCACTTCATTAAGACCTTAAACAGGACAAGAAACAAACTAGGTTTATATCCAGTCCACAAAGATAAACGATGGTTAGCCACTTCCCAAAACTGCACATGTGGGTAGTTGGCTACCTTAGAGCAGGGGTCACCAATTGGCGGACCGCGGTCCGCATCCGGACCGTGGGCTAGTTTTGTGCGGACCGCCATTGAATTCAGAATATAATGTTTGGCAATTTTGAAAATGTTTGGCCATAAAATTGTGTACTACGTTTGGCTCAACTTATGTGTGCGAAGCCGCTTTATCAAGAATTAACTTTACTAAAAATCGGTTCAGATCTCAGCTAACAGATGAATATCTTAACTCGCTAATAAGAATCAGTTGCACTAAACTTACTCAAAACTTCAGACAGGTTGAACATAATAAAAAATGTCATTTTTCTCACTGATAATTTAATTTTGTAAAGAGTTTTCCCCTTATTGTTATACATATTTATTATAGTTATTATATAAGGCCCCTGCCTTAGAGCATGTAGGTCTTGGGCTCATACTAAAAAAATTATTACGTCCCTCATGACACTTTTCTCAGTTATTCCTGTCGGGTCGGACAATTTTTCTAATTAGGAAAATTTTAGGGAAGGGGGCGTTTCGAAAATATAGAGGTTTCTAATCTTTGGTGCATCCGATAATAATTGGAGCACCCTGAAAAATTTGTCGGACAATATCACCAGTTAATTGTAAACATTTGTATCAAACAATCCTGCAAAAATCAGCTGTGAGGGTATAAATTTCATGACTCTATGACGCGTGCGCCGAGCGCTTCCTTATGGGGGCGCACTAAAGAGCCATCAATGCTATTTTTTTGCAGGATTTTTAAATAAAAACACTTACAATTTACTGGTATACATTTTATGACTCTATGATGCATGCGCCCCCCTTATAGGGCACACTAAGGAGTAATAAATGATCATTTTTTTTGCAGGATTGTCTGTTAAAAACACTTACAATTTACTGGTAATATTGTCTGACACATTTTTAAGGCATCTCCAGTTGTTGGATGCACCAAAGTCTAGAAACCCGTATTCACGAAAGGCCCCACTCCCGATAATTTTATGAAATAGAAAAGTTGTCCGACTCGACATGAATAACTGACTAACTAAAATCTAAAATACACTGCGCGTCATAGAAAACGGACACCCTAAAAAATGGGTAATTTTTGTGGTTGCGTACCTCCTCAACCTGTTGTCCGATTTAAGTGATTTTTTAAATATGTTATAGCCTTATTCTTTGTCAATATTCTTGTAATAATATTTTTGCTCAACAGGTAAATTTTCATTGTCTACCGGGTGAACGAATCAAACAGTGTTTTTTTCTTAAAGTTCGCAACACCCTGTGGAATATCCTAGCATTTATAAAATACTGAAATTAAAACTCAACTATAACCGCAGGTTTTATCAACATTTTGTTTTTTGATTCATTCGCTTATGTTGGATAATACAAAAGTTAGGTACTTTAACAATTAGCCATGTTCTTTTTCAGTACAGGGTGTTTCTAAACAAGTGCGACAAACTTTAAGGGGTAATTCTGCATTAAAAAATAATGACAGTTTGCATTATAATCATATGTCCGCAAATGCTTCGTTTGCGAGATACGGGATGTTGAATTTTTTCTTACAAACTGACGATTTATTTATTGCTTTAAAACCGGTTGAGATATGCAAATGAAATTTGATGGGTTTTAAGATGTAGTTATTGCACATTTTTTGACATACAATTAAGAATGTCATATTCACCATTGGCGTGCATACGGGTAATATGATCTGTCATATTACCCATATGCACGCCAATAGTGAATATAAAATTCTTGATTGCAAGTCAAAAAATTCGCAATAACTCTTAAAACCTACCAAATTTCATTTGCATATCTCAACCGGTTTTAGGGCAATAAAATAAATCGTCAGTTTGTAAAACAAATTTAACATCCTGTATCTCGTAAACTAAGCACTTGCGGATATAAGTTTATAAAGCAAACGGTCATTATTTTTTCATGCAGAATTGCTCCTTAAAGTTTGTCGTACTTATTTACAAACAACCTATACTGATGAAAAACATGACTAATTGTTAAAGTACATAACTTTTGTATTATCCAACATAAGAGAATGAATCAAAAAACAGAATGTTCAGAAAACCTGAGGCTATAGGATTTCATTTCAGTATTTTATACAGGCTAGAATATTCCACAGGGTGTTGCGAACTTTGAGAAAAAAACACAGTTTGATTCGTTCACCCGGTATACAATAAAAATTTACCTGTTGAGCAAAAATATTATTACAAGGATATTGATAAAGAATAAGGCTATAACATATTCAAAAAATAACTTAAATCGGTCAACAGGTTAAGGAGATACGTGACATCAAAAATGACCCATTTTTTAGGGTGCCCGTTTTCTATGACGCGCAGTATGTGTATGAAAATTTATGTTTAAAAAAATAAAAATAAAAATAAAAATAAAAATAAAAATAAAAATAAAGTAAAACAAATAAATAAAAAGAAATAAATAAAATAAAATAAAATAATAATAATCAAAAAATAATAAACAATAATAAAAAACAAAAACCAAAATAAAAAAAAGAAAGAAAAGAGAACTCAAAGAAAGCCGAGGTACTGAATCAGGTTCATGTTTTAGCTCTGACTATTTCCATCGAAACATCAAAAACAATTTTTAATGACAATTGTGATTATTTTCCATTAAAAATAGTAGACAGGAACCACAACAATAGTTTTCCTTTCGTACACAAAAATATATACCTAGTAATTTAGTTGTTGCATTATATATTGCAGAAAAGCTATCTTTTTTCTTCAGATTTAATATGCAATTTTTTTTAAATGAAAGGGTTTTGAGAGAAAGTAAAGCTTAATGAAATTAAAAGAACTTTACCATTTTTAAAGATTGCATCGTTTCATTTCAATGAAACAATTAAGATTAAAAGTATAATATTGTTCAATTGGCGCCGAACTATTACGTAATTTGAAATTAAATGAGTTTTTATTGTTCAAAAGAAATCCTCCGTTTGACGATTTATAATAATGTTGATTAATTACATATTGTTCTAAAAATATACATTGTTTTATTGATAGTGGCAAGTCGATTATGTTTTTATTTTAATTTAGACCAAACAAACTGGATAGGCGTCTGTACTTCGATAATATCTTGTTTTCACTATCGTTTTATATAAATTTTAATCCTGCCGATGTGGGCCAGCAAGGTAATTATCTTTTTTTTGCAATATGTCGTAACAATCAACCAATAAAAACCCTTTTCGAAATCTGATTCATCACCTAATGTTAGAGATGAGGTATCTAAAAGATTTTTAAATAACAACGTTCCGTGTTGTTGTGATACTCTAGTATCAATATTATTTTAACTCGAGATGCACGATACTTCATTTTAAACGGGCAATTCCATCTTAATTTGTAGGTTTAATGTTTAATCTTACAATAAGTTCGTGGAGAACGATTTTTAACTAGTAATAAGGAAGCAAAAAACGGACTAGTTGTTCTAGAATGTAACGGCAATACAAATATTTGGGCTACACACTTGAAAACTAGAACGTCATAGTCATAAGCATTTTACGCACTTTCCTTGAAGAGGTCAGACATCTGATCAGGCGTACTAACGCTAAAAAAGCTCTAGGACCTCACAATATTAGGAATAGAGCTCTGAAGAATGTACCAGCAAAAGCAAGAGTGTACATAACAAAAATTAACATCTTAAACTTAAGACATTTTCCTGACATATGGAAAGAAGCTCAGGTAGTAATGATTGAAAAACCGGTGAAAAACGGCATATTTTCACAGAATCATCAACCGATACCCTTTTACCAGCAATAAGCAAAATTGCAGAGCGGGTCATACTAGATAGACTAAAAAAGAATCAGATGCAATCGGAATAATCATGAAGAAGAAGAAGAAGAAAATTTATCTATATAATACCAGTTAAATATTGCATTGTTAGCAAGTTCTGAGCTTTTCTGAAAATTTCAGGTGCCTAGGATAGATTTTATTTTAGCCTAGAACTTTGTTTAAAATGGATTACAAAATATAAGTTCCAGAATTTGTAGTCTTCTTTTCTGAAGAGCTTTTGTGGGAACTACTATTACTTACATATATTTATTACCTATACAAATATAAGCGTAAGCGTACCGAGTATTTTTGGTTTCTGTTTAAATTCTGTTCTGACTTAAATAATTAATCAATAGCCATTCTCTTATTATGTTCAGTGTTTGTTGGGTGGTCAATATATTCAAAAAAAATTAAAAAATCATTTTACTTGAATGACTACCAGATATGATTTTTAGGTATTAGTGAAAAAATCACTGGTTGTGATTTTTATCGCTCATCTTTACTTCATATTTTTACAGAAAGAGAGCCACCCACAAATTCTATGGAATCTAATTCTTGTCGGATCTTGTTTAGAAGAAAATATAGGTTACCCAGTAGTGTAATGGTGCGTGGTGTTGGTGTTGTCCCCCCAGTTTGGTAAACAAATGAGTTCTTCGATAAATTAAAAGTGAGAGAGTATGTTGGCGTTGGATTGCCAGGTGCAAAATACTTGGGCGGCGGCTATTTTTAAATATGAGAAGGTATATTATTTTCGGAGGCAATTGTTAAATAATTGACCACACATTTGCTAAATTAAATTAAAGAGGTATAATAAGGTAACAAGGAAATAAGTGTGGAGGAAAGTCTATTTTGATGCTCATTAACGAAATGTCTAGTCGAACTGTCTAGTCGATGTTTACGGGAAAGTTAGTAGACCAAGGTATTTACCAAACAATAAATCGATTTTTAAATACAGCACCTAGAGACTTGTAACTTTTTGCATTGTGTTCAGGATGACGTCAGAAAAAAAGTCTACAATAGAAAAATGGGTGGAAATGCATAACTGCATTTTAAAGTGTATAACATGCATCCAAAAGTGGGGTTTTTGGGGTTACTGAACACGAATACGCAGTCTGAACCGACCCCCGAATGTATCTCTTCATTTATTCATATTGCCCCACTATCTGGTTCTTCTGATATTATTGGAGCGAGTCTTTCATCTTGAAAGAAGTCTTCTATATATTCTTTCCATGTTCTTATTTTTGTTTCGTTGTCTGCTGCTATGTGCGTGTAATTCTTGTAGATTTTCTATTTCACAGCATTTCTCATTCAGTCAATTTTCCTTTTCTTACTGATAGAAAAGGACTGGCAAGATTCCGAAGAACAAAGTGGATTTAGGGCAGATAGATCATGCACAGATAACATCTGCATAAGGCAACTACTAGAAAACAGTTCTGCTAGAAATCTAGAAACTCACATGGTATTTGTAGACTTAAAAAATCATACGATATTACAACAAAAAGCTTGAAATATAAAATACATCCAAACAATAAAATATGCTAATACAAATACAGCAATTAAAATTGGAACGAAACTTTCAAATACCTTTAAAAATTCGAAAGGTCTTTTGCAGGGATGCTGTTTGTCGCCCACTTTATTTAAAATTTACCTTCCACGTGTGTTAAAATATTGGACTAGGAAATGCCAAACAATGGGGATACCAGTAGAAGATTCTTATTTGCATACGTTGCTATTTGCTGACGACCAAGTTGTGATTGCTGCTGATAAAGAAGGCGCCAGTTACATGATTAGAAAATTGAAAGAGAAGTACCAAAAATGGGGTTTGGAAATGAGCATGGAGAAAACTGAATACCTTGTAGTCGGAGGTGATACTGAAGACCTAGAATTAGAAGGGGAATACATAAAAGGATGTGATGAATTTAACCTGGGATCGGTCGCACCGTTAAAAAAGATCTAACATTTTATCCTTTTCCGTGATAACTTGATGGAAAATTTTGCAACCTAACTTTCCACTCGTAAGTGCCTCGAGGAAGGGTGTAGTAATTTTTTATTTTTTTGTGATATTATTTCTTTTATTTCTAGATTTATTCTTTTTTCAACGTTAGCTTTTGTTTACCTGTTTCTTAGTGCGGAGAGATCGATGTTTGTCTATTTTTATTCTGTTTAGATTGTTTTAGATTTAACCTGAGTTCAGCAATAACTTTGTTGTGATTAGGTTCTATGTCAGCACCTGTATATGTCTTTGGGATTTGGTAGAATTTTTTTGTATCTTGCCGAGTTGTTACAAAATACTGCCAAGCACGGTAGTGTGCCCATACCGTGCCAAGGCCAAATTCTCCCAGATTGTGCCAGCTCTCTGCGTCCTCATTTGAGCAACATTTTTTTCCTTAGCCATGAATTACATGGGTAGTCTCAAGGATAGGTGCAACATAGCGACAGCCTTAATTTCGTGTGCTTAATTGTTTCGAAAATGTGGTTTTTATTTTTATACTAGCTGACCCGGCAGACTTCGTACTGCCTCAATAGATAAAAACAAACTTTTGTATACAATAAACTTAAAGTAAACAAAAGGAATTCGTAATTAATAAACAAAAAATGCTCGATGTGAATGAGGTTTTATTATTATTTTTAATGAATTACACATATGATGTTTGAAGTAATAAAGTTTAGTTAGAAGTAACAAAATAAAGTTTGTAGTGCAACAGTTACAATCTTAAATTTGTTTATCTTAGAATGAATATACCAGCTTTATTGTATCTACATTCAAAACAATCCTGTATTTATGATTGTGTTCCGAGTGGTTCCAACTCTATAGGTGTTGATTAAATAAAATTAAATCAAAATTAAACGAAATTGAATAAAAGTAAATAAAAATAATAAATAAATTTAACAAAATAATAAAATTAAATTAAAGTAAATAGAATCTAATAAAAATAATTAAAATTTAATAAAATGAAATAAAATGAAAAAAAAAATAATAAATGGAATTAAAAAATGAAATAAAATAAAATAAACGAAAATAAATAAAATAGTTAAATTAAATAAAATTAAACAAAATTAATTAAATTAAATAAAATTTTATAATTTGCTGCTTGTTCTTTTCGTGTGCTCAGAATTTTTCTCCTGCTTACGGTTCCTCAGAAAAGTTCCGTTTACAGATATTTTTTGAAAATTTCGCAAAATAAAAAAATTCACATTTTGCCCAATTTGAGTCCCAAAGTTAAACTGTTCCACTTCTTTTCCATGAAATTTGTCGCTCGTTCTTCTTCTGTCCTCAGAATATTTCTACGGCTTGAGATATTTCGGACACCGATTGAGATAGAGAAAAAAATTATTAGTACGGTTCTGTTCGGAATTCAGCAAGGAGTCTACCTACTTATTTTCGTATTTTTCACGTCATTATTGTGAGAGTTAGGGCGTCATGGGTAACCCACTTATGACGTACGGGTATGAAATATAGATAACAACCAACTCCTAGTCCGGTCGAATATACCTGCCAAATTTTATACAAACGGTTAAGTCGTTTCGGAGGAGTATGGTAACAAACACTGCGAGCGGAGAATTTTTAATATATAGCTGTAAAATATTTAAAGGGCTATTCAAAAATAACGGTCTGAGATAGAAAATTGAAAATTTAGGATTGTATGCATCTTTTGGTTCTACATCTCATAAAATTAGTAAAAAACGCTTTTTCCAAAAATTAAAAAAAATATAAATGAGGGGGGCAAGCCCCCTTATGACGTACGGGTATGACACTCCATATTATCCTATTTCCAGTCCGTTTGAATATACGTGTGAAATTTCATAAAAATCTGTTCAGTCGTTCTCGAGTTATAAATGGTGTAACTAACATAACTCGACTTTCTTTTATATAATATATAGATTCCGTGTCGCCGTGTCAGGAATTACCACTTCCTCATGCAAGTCTCAGACTAACAAAGGAACTTGGTTGAGATTGATTTATTCTCTAAATCACCATCAAGCTCATGGTCCTGCAGTGTTGACCAAAATCCTCGATATGATTCAACTACGCTCATGGTTTGCACTTTAACAGAACAGGATACCCGCGTTATTAGAAAAATGTATATTTCTAATAAAACAGTGGGGCTTCTGATATCAAATCGTAAAATATAAAGAATTTATTTTACAACTTACGGTTTGTTCTTAACAAGGTATTTTAAGATACTGAAATGTTATGGGATACAAAGAAACACCTGTGAACTAAAGGTATTAAAAAATTAAACCGTTTAACGGGTATTAGGTTAAAACACACATTAATATTAATGCCTAATTAATCATGTTCTGGCGTAATATTATTATAAACTTAATCGCATTAAAGATTGTTATAGATTTAATCTAGGATAAAGGTAATAATAAGTCAATTGGAAAATTGGTTTGATATTAAATTACTAGGCGGGGAAAAGTTATATGGATATTGAAAAGCGGTATTATGGTACATATAATAGATTTTTTTTACTTAGTTCGAATGTTAATATATAAATTCCTTGTTTTTTAAATTTTGTATTACTGTTCTTCATATTTTTTAATTACATTAATTTGGAAGGTTTGTTGCCGATTTAATATTATGTTTATATGTCAAAGGATGACTTAGGTGAGATCGAAAGTGTCGAAGAGTATATATACCTAGATCATACGACCAAACTAGGCAAACAGAACCTCCAGAACTCCAGAAATCACTAGAAGCATCCGAATCACTTGGGCAGCAGGGTAACCGGTCAATAGGGCTTTTCATTCACAGTCATTTGTTTCGAGCTTCTGTCAAATGTCGTATAATCCGTGTATATTAATATTATACACAGATTATACAACATATGACAGAAGCTCGAAACAAATGACAATCGATGAAAAGCCCTATTGCTCGAATGAAATCAATTGCTCGAAATACAAATTGCTCGAATAAAAAAGAAAATTATATATTTAAACATGTATTCATAACAATACAAAATATTGACATAGGAAAAATATTTTAAATAGGACAAGTTATTGTGATATTCTACGTATGCAATGGTATAGTAATTTATATTTAAAAAATATTTATTACAAATCTAAAATATCTTTGAACTTTGGAAATTAAAAGAAAAATAACGATTTTGATTTAGTCTCATTATGATATCGGGATTATGATAATTTCCAGGTATTAGGGAAGGATTAAAATCATTACCTTAATTGTATCGAATATTGGCAATTAATAAACAAATTATGAACAACAAAAATAATATTTACTTATGTGATTATGTACATGGAATATTCCATAATTGGTCATATTGGTCAAGTATCTTATGTATATTTAGGTATACAGAGTTGGGATAAAGTATAAAATCAAGCAAATATCTTTGGAACGAAAAGAACAAAATTTATGAAACTTTGCATGCAAGTATAGTGACGCAAAAGGCATCTAATGCCATATTTTTTGTTACTACTCCACTTCCGGTTTCACCGGAAATTACCCTTAACTTATTTACTTTAAATGGGACACCCTATATATTTCTGCAGATTTTAAAAGAACTTGTTATTTTTAATTCATACATACCAAGTTTGGAAGAAAAAACTATAAAAACAAGAAATAAATCTCTTTACAGTTAAAAAATAGGTTACTTAATTTATTTACGTTATGTTGAACTGTACAAATGTTGAAAATGCTTGCGTTCACCTCCTGACAACATGCAAGCCTATAAATAAATTCGTGAGTTACTCTTTGCAAGATTTCTCCACGTATTAGTTCACATTCATCAATTATTCTTTGTCTCAAATCCTGCAAGCATGTTGGTCGCCTAACGTAAACACGTGATTTTAGATAATCCAAAAGAAAAAAATCTAACGAGTTGAGGTCCGGAGAACGAGCGGGTCACTCTATGAATCCTCTACGTCCAATCAATCGATTTGAAAAATTCACCTCCAAAAAATGAATATTTACCATAACCGATTTATTATTAATATATCAATACGATCTTTTTCACTTAAATGAACTATTTTTAATACAATTTATTTCTGTCAATTAGTTCAGTAACGGTTTTACCTACTATACTAAATTCAAATAAGTCATGCAGTGCATGTAAACAACAATTTTGGTCTACAGTATAGACAGTACTCGTTTATGTCCTACTACGTTGTATTAATACAAAAAATTATCTACAGACACTTTTTAACAATTTTTTTCTTCCAAATATGGTATGCATGAATTAAAAATAACAAGTTCTTTTAAAATCTGTGAAAATATACAGGGTGTCCCATTTAAATTAAATAAGTTAAGATTATTTCCGGTGAAACCGGAACTGGAGTAGTAACAAAAAAGTTGGCATAGGATGCCTTTTGCGTCACTGTACTTACATGCAAAGTTTCATAAATATTGTTCTTCTCGTTTCAAAGATATTTACTTGGTTTCATACTTTATCCCAACCCAGTATATTTTGCATTATTGTGAATAAATACTTGGATAAATATATAATTTTCTACTTTATTCGAGCAATTTGTATTTCGAGCAATTTTCATGTCGAGCAATTCGTTTTCGAGCAATTGATTTCGAGCAATTGATTTCGAGCAATTGCATTCGAGCAATTTACCTAGAATCGGGCAGCAGTAAGAAGAGTCACGTTGAGTTGAGAAGCAAAAAGATACCAATAAATTTAAAGAAAATGGTATTCACAATTTACATTCTCCCAGTTATGTCCTATGGGATGGCTGGAGACTGTGACACTTACAGAGTTATCAGCCAATAGATTAAGAATAACACAAAGAGCCATGGAACGGAGCCATGGACCTAGGATCGGTATTACAGAGTAATGCGAGTGGTGTGTTGTGTGACAGAAAAATTCCAATGAAGCTGAAGGGAAAATTCTATAAAACAGTCATAAGACCGGCTATGATGCACGGAACTGAATGTAGGGTAGTGAAAAAGAAAGAGGAACAACGAATGCATGTGGCGGAAATGAGAATGCTTAGATGGATGAGTGGAGTGACAAAGAAAGATAAAATTAGAAATGAGTATATTAGGGGAAGTCTAGGTGTGGCACCAATTGATGCCAAAATGAGAGAGCATAGGTTAAGATGGTTTGGTTATGTTCAACGTCGAGACGTTAATCACCCAATACGAAGAATAGCTGAAGTGCAGATTCCTGGAAGGAGTAGGAGAGGAAGACCAAAGAAGACCTGGGGGGAGACGATAAGGCAGGACATGTTGGTAAAGGGGATTAACATTGATATGACCCAAGATAGAATTGTGTGGAGAAATGCAATTAGGGAAGCCGACCCCGCATAGGGATAAGGCAAAGAGAATGATGATGAATGACAAAGAGCCATGGAACGAGTTATGTTAGGAGTTACTCTGAGAGAACTTAATACGAAATGAGGACGTGTAAAACAGGACGAAGGTGGAAGCTGTAGTTGAAAGAATTACGCAAATGAAATGGAGCCGAGTAGAATACGTGGCACGACAAG
The DNA here is from genome assembly GCF_917563875.1 of Diabrotica virgifera virgifera. Lineage (NCBI taxonomy): Eukaryota > Metazoa > Arthropoda > Insecta > Coleoptera > Chrysomelidae > Diabrotica > Diabrotica virgifera. Next base: position 130,788,866 of record NC_065445.1, on the reverse strand, counting down.
ACAACAAAAGATAGACGAGAAAAATTGGACATTGGATTCACATACTATGTGAACAGAGTAGTAGTAGAAAAAGACCACAATAACGGTGGCTAGACAACATCAAAGCAAAAATGTATCAAATAGAACAAAACACTAATATATTAAAAATAAAATAAGAATTCCATTTTTATTCAGTTGCAATGCGAAGGCAAAACAATCTTATTTTTCACTTAGAATACGGTGCGCAGTCCAGCCCTCTGAATCGACGATTTTCGACTCTTGTTGATCGGAGAGAACGTAGGCCTGCTGCTCCATACTCTAGTGACCAAGTCCATACTCTAGGTGACTAGCGTCATCTGGCAATTGAAAGATGAAATAGTTTGCAATCCTAATAGCAATATTAATATTATTTAAAAATATTAAATTTTATTTTTGAATTCCCTCTTGTCTTCTTCGGTTCAGCATCCATCTCGCTTGCACATTTTAGAAGCCTTGGAGGTGTTACCAAGAAAATGGACCAATAAGTTTTCAATTTAAAAATAGTTTAGTAATATTTTAATATTTTTAAATTTTTAAATATTATTAATATTACTATTAGGATTGAAAACTACTACAACTTGAGTATGGAGCAGCAGGCCTACGTTCTCTCCGATGAGACTCCAACACGAGTCGAAAATCGTCGATTCAGAGGGCTGGACTGCGCTCCGTGTTCTAAGTGAAAAATAAGATTGTTTTGCCTTCGCATTGCAACTGAATAAAAATGGAATTTTTATTTTATTTTTATATTGGTCGTTACTTCTTTGAGTAACTAGGTCCATTTTCTGTTGGAAATTACCAGCTGAACAAACGGATCGTGAATTGTAAGTTTTTTGAATTCCCTCTTGTCTTCTTCGCTTCAGCATCCATCTGGCTTGCAAATTTTAGAAGCCTTGGAGGTATTACCAAGAAAATGGACCAATAAGATTTTAATTTAAAAATCTTTTAGTAATATTTTAATATTTTTAAATATTATTAATATTGCTATGATTGAAAACTACTTCATCTTACTAATATATTAATTAAATTCTACAGTTCTCTTTCTTAATATTTCCTAATTTCCAAATATTGGCAGTGTCTTTTTACAGAACTTTTGACTATTTTTTGTCCAAAATAGTACAATATAAGCATTACAATCATGAATAATATGCATATATTCTATTTTATTTAATTATGTATAAGACAGATTAATTATTTTTTCCTAATATCAAAAAAGTATAAATGCAACAAGTAGCAAAGACAACTAAAAACAGCAATCCAAAATAACTTAGTCTCATATGAATTCCTAAATATAGCTTAAAAGTGGTAGCGAACTCTACTGAAAAGTGGTGGAAATACCATTAAAATGAGCTTATTGTGAGATTTTATCAGAAGCAAAATGTTGGAGTAAAAAGATAGTACAAAAACCATAAAATATGTACGTGCTGAAAATATTCGTAGGATCAGTAGGATTGTGGTAAAATATCTCGTTCTGTAAAAACATAATCGGAAACATTTAAAAATCAACCTTATTGTTTAAAAATAAAGCTCCTCATATTTAAAGCTAATCTACAAACCACTATCACAGACCACCTAAAAAAAATGAGTAAGGAAGCAACATGAATATTTAAAAGCCAAAAGATTGTTTATAATTTTAAAAGATTCCTGAGATCGTCCAAATAATTAGATTTCAATACTATAAAGTACGTTGGATAAATGAATTGCGCTCTGTTATCTGTAAAAAAATTTGCAAACTTCTATCTGGTCTAGTTTTTAATGTGCTTAAAAAATTTTAATTAAAAAAAAACGATTGCAAAATTATGATGAAAAATCTATTAAATCGTTTTTAATGATGTAATTTAGCGGACTGCTTATTATATTATAAAGATTTATAAAAGGATTAGGAAGGCACTAAGTCGATTTAAGTGGTTGAAATACATTGAATAAGAGAAGGTTTGTTTCCCATTTTTTTATATTTATTCGTCATCCATTTAGTCTGGGCTGATTATCGGAGAATAGGCCATTTTTGGGAAAAGTTATTTACCAGCAATTTTATTGCTGGAATCGAATTATAAGATCCTATATATTAATAATATAGGTATGCAAAGTCCTCAGACAGTGTGCTACTTTTTTTTATAAACAAAATGGCGCACGAAAATCGTGTTTTTTTTTCAATTATTGCTCTATAACTCCGAAGATTTTAACTTTACAACAAAAACACTCAAATAAAAATTCACCGTGATTAAATTCTGCATAGAGACGCGTTTTTTACGATCTGCTTCGACGAAAATTTTCCTCGGAAAATGCGGGTTTTCCCAACAAAATCTTGAATTTTCAAATACAGTTTTAGATAAGTAATTATCTACCAATAATTAAATAATTTGGTGACTTAAAAGCCTTTTTGGTTTAAATTATAGTTCCAGAAGCTGATGAAAATTAAACGAATATTTTAGCAACAATTCAATTGTAAATTAATAATTTACGGTCGCAATAATAACCAAAATAATTAAGATACACTGATCAAGCTTTGAAATCTTATAAAGATAAGATGCCTATTTAATATTTTGTCGACAAAATATGAATTTTTTATTTTTTTGCATAATCTTTAAATGTTTAAAAAAAATAGTTATAAACAAATTAACGTTTCTCAGAAAGTTTTTATTATATTATAATTTTAAAAAATAGCTAAAATGGGCATTTCAAATATCTTTAAAATGAATGCTTTAAAACTTTTTTGCAACCATTTGTAAAAAAGTTATGAAACAACAAAGTAATCATACGATTACTACTGTGTTTATAATTTTTTTTAATTCTTTCAAAGCGTAGAAGTGAGTTTAAAGTACAAGCTAATTATTTACAAAAAAATATCGATTATCAGTTTAATAGTTATATTTTAATTAAAGATTATAAATATATTTTTTTGTAATTTACCCGCGCGAAAGTAGAGTAACACAGTACTGTAGCTAACATTTTCACTCGGAGCGACGACCGGCCGCGTGATGTACACTTTTAATAAATAATGCATGCTGCGTGTCAGTCGCTTCGAGTGAACATTTTAGCTCCGACTCTGTATCAGGCCTACGTTTGCGCTAAAAATTACAAAAAAAAGTGTTTTTAATCTTTGATTAAAATATAACCATTGCAGTAATTTTTGACATTCTTTGTGAGTAATTAGGTTGTACCATAGACTCACTTTTAAGCTTTGAAACAGTTAAAACTAATTATAAACAACGGAGATTTCGTATATTTATTTTGCTGTTTCATAACTTTTTTGCAAATGGTTGGAAAATTTTTATAAAGCATTCATTTTCAAGACCTATGAAATACGCATTTTAAGTATTTTTTTAAATTAGAATATAATGAACAATTTCTGAGAAATGTTAATTTGTTTATAACAATTATTTTTAAACATTTAAAGATTATGCAAAAAAATGAAAAATTTATATTTTGTCGACAAAATATTAAATAGGCATCACACCTTTATAATCTTTCTAAGTTTGATCAATGTCTCGTGATTATTTTGGTTGTTATTGCGACTGTAAATTGTTAATTAACAATTGAATTCTTGCTAAAATATTCGTTTCATTTTCACCGGCTTCTGAATTTATAATCTATAACAAGAAATATTTTATTTCACCAAGCTATATAATTATTGACAAATAATTACTGGCCCAAAAAATTTATTTGAAAATTCGAGATTTTGTTGGGAAAACCCACATTTTCCGAGGAAAATTTTCGTCGGAGCAAATCGGGAAAAACATGTCTCTATGCAGAATTAAATTGGGGTGAAATTTTATTTGAGTGTTTTTGGTGTAAAGTTAAAATCTTCGGAGTTATAGAGCAATAATTGAAAAAATTAAGATTTGTCGGCGCCATTTTGTTTATAAAAAAAGTAGCACACTATATGCGGACTTTGCATACCTATATTAATAATATATAGGATCTTATAATTCGATTCCAGCAATAAAATTGCTGGTAAATAACCTTTCTTTGTACTTTACTAATTAGACCAGCGTATTATAACTATTTTTTTTTCAAAATTTAAAGATTATGCAAAAAAAATAAAAATTTATATTTTGTTGATAAAATATTAAATAAGCATCTCATCTTTATAATCTTTATAAGTTTGATCAATGTATCATGATTATTTTGTTTATTATTGCGATCGTAAATTGTTAATTAACAATTGAATTGTTGCTAAAATATTCGTTTAATTTTCATCGGCTTCTGGAATTACAATCTATACCAAGAAAGCTTTGATGTCACTAAGTTATTTAATTATTGATTAATAATTACTTACCTAAAACTTTATTTGAAAATTAGAGTTTTTGTTAGGAAAACCCGCATTTTCCGAGGAAAATTTTCGTCGGAGCAAATCGTGAAAAACATATCTCATGCAGAATTTAATTGCGGTGAATTTTTATTAAGCTGTTTTGGTTGTAAAGTTAAAATCTTCGGAGTTATAGAGCAATAATTGAAATAAATACGATTTGTCGGCGCCATTTTGTTTATAAAAAAAGAAGCACAATATCTGCGGACTTTGCATACCTATATTATTAATATATAGGATCTTATAATTCGATTCCAGCAATAAAATTGCTGGTAAATAACTTTTCCATGAATTTTGCTAATTAGCCCAGAGTAATTGGCCATTTTGCAGCAAGGCTGTCTCTCTGTATTGTGTTTTCAATAGTATAAATGGGAAATTATCTATTTTTTATGTTCACTATTTTTGAATACTTAAAGTAATTGCAATTTAGTAGAAACATCTATTTATTGATAATAAAAAACTTTCATTTTTGCTTGTGTCAATAAATAACAATAAAAATGTAAATCTACCTTAATTATAATTAAGTAATTACTGCATCTTTTAGACTTCCCATCCTTCTTAGATATGTTCCCATCCTTTGGGAAACTGCAGAGATCATAATGATACCCAAAGTAGGACAAAAAATCCGCGAATTAACATCACACAGGCCGATCTCCTTACTATCATAACCTCAAGGGTATTTGAAAAATTGTTACTAAGAAGAATGAACTACAAATGAACTACTAATTGATTAAAAAATACTATTTCGACACACCAATTTTAATTTTGTGATAAACACTCCACAATTGACCAGATTTATCCAATAATAACCAAAACAGAGAAAAATATTAGAAGAGGATAAAATTTGTTCAGCAGTATTCCTGGATATCGCAAAAGCATTTGACAAAGTATGGCAGGACGCACTGTTACTGAAGCTAAAGAAAATATTCCCTATGCAATTCGTTGAAATAGTGCAGTCATATCTACACCAGCGAATATTTAGCGTAAAAATGGAAAACGAGTACTCCGAATTAAGGCAAATAAACGCAGGGGTTCCACAAGGTAGCGTTCTTGGACCAGTACTTTATCTTTTGTATACATCTGATATTCCAGAGAGAAAAAAATATTCAACTAGCCACATTTGCTGATGATAAAGAAGTCCTGACAATAGGAGCAACTATAGAAGAATCTAGAGCAAACCTTACAGAATGTAATTAAGAGGATGGGTACGTATTTTCGGCTGCAATGCTATTCAAATGGGGATTCATTTTTTTCGAATCCAGAGAAAACTAATAAGTATTTTTGAAAAATTTAGACGCAGAATGATAGATTACGTTATTAGCGAGGGCCGAAAGTCCCTGAGAACTTCTATAATGTTTATTTTAATAAGTTACAGGGGTGAAAAACTAAGAGAACGTTTAGTGTGATTTTTAATTTCAAATATCTCATTCAAAATAATTTTTTTATTTATTCTAAGGGACTTTCGGCCCTCGGTAATAATTTGGTCTTTCATTCTGCGTTTAAATTTTTTAAAAGTATTTATTAGTTTTTTCAGGATTCGAAAAAAATGGACACCATGTCCGTGGTAATATTTTCCAAATCTATCTTTGTCTTACAACGCACTCAGTCGAATAGAATATTGTCAGTCAGACATTGACAATCAGTGACAATTTTAAATATTTGACATGGCATCGGGAATATTTTGAGTTGTTGATTAAATAATAATATTGATATATAGTGTATTTGATAAATAATTGATTTAAGACGGGAACTTACTAAAAAGTTATTTATTGTGTATTATTTGTGGAAGATCCAAGCAGAGAATACATCAGGATAATAATATATTCTGTGACTAAAGTATTTTGTTGTTAAAGATGTTCAAAATTGTAAGCGTTCCATAGTAACAATATATTATTAAAAATCACTTTAATACTTTTTCTCTTTTCTCGATTGAGTATTAGTTTTTGTTGTACATATAAATTATTACCATCACTGAATACATAGTTAGTGAAACAATTATCACATTTATTAACTGAATTAATAATTTGCAATTATATAAATAACAGTTAACCAAGAACATTCAAAAGCCATCTCTTTAACTTAATGATGACATTTTCAAGTAGAATGACATTCTAGTAATGTTTACATATCCATACCAGCGTGAATTTTACTACACGTAATTTGTCGTGTAAAGACAGAAAAAGTAGGGATAGCCGTAAAATATTTGCGAATTATGTACCCATGGCCTTAATGGCATAGAACGCTGAAGGCAATTTAATGAAGAGAAGTCAGTTCATATTAACTTTACTAACAAGAAAATTCCAATTATCTTAAACACCAGCATTATTCCTAATAAGAAAACAGCGAAATAGGGTTTAAGAAAACAGCCTGGGTTTAAATCTGGACGTCAAACTCAAATGAAAGGAATATTGTTAAAAAGAAAACTGAAGAGTTAAAGGTAAAGTACAAAAATATGTATTGTTAGCTGATATGTCTTCTTCTTCAAGTGCCATCTCCGCGACGGAGGTCGGCAATCATCATAGCTATTCGGACTGTGGAGAAGGCTGCTCTGAAAAGTTCATTTGATGTACATCCGTACCATTCTCTCAGGTTGCGCAGCCACGATATTCTGCGTCTCCCTATGCTTCCTTTTCCATGAATCTTTCCCTGCATAATTAGTTGGAGCAAGTTGTATCTCTCTCCACGTGTAGTATGTCCGAAATATTCCAATTTTCTGGTTTTGATTATATTTAAGACTTCCATTTCTTTATTCATCTTTCTCAGAACCTCTTTGTTTGTGACGTGTTCTGTCCATGATCTTTTCAGAATTCTTCTATACACTCAAAACTCGAATGATTTCAGTTTTTTCATTGATGCCGCATTTAAGGTCTAAGCTTCCATTCCGTAAAACAAAGTCAAGAAAACTTAGCACCTAGCCAACCTTATTCTTAGCTCTAACTTTAGATCTCTTGTGCAGAGCACTTTTCTCATTTTGTTAAAATTCGCTCTAGCGTTTTCTATTCTAATTTTAATCTCCTGAAAGTAATCATTTGTGGAGTTGATCATGTTCCAAGATATGCATATTGGTCTACTCGTTCGACATTGGTTCCGTTTATGAGAAGATTCTCGTTATGTCATAAATCTCTCATAAATTTTGTCTTCCTTGATGTTCATTGTTAGACCTTTATTCTTGGCTATATATCGCTATTCTGTTCACCAGCCTCTGAAGATCTTCAATATTTTCGGCTAAGATGAAAGTGTAAACCGCACATCTAATGTTAATGGGAACTCCGTTCACCTTTATTCCAGTTGTTTCACCCTCAAAAACTTTTTTAAGATCTCCTGTAGGTACTCTCAATTTTGGATCCAGAACAAAGTACTAATTTACAGATAATGAAATCGATGTAAACCTATCGCCCACTATTATGCGGCTGTACCAAAAAGTAATTATATACAGGGTGTTTGATAAAGAATGGGCCATAGCTTAACATTAGATTCCTGAGGTTAAAATAGGTCGATTTAAGCTAACTTACCTTAGTACAAAAGTTGATAATAACCGAAATACAGGGTGTCAAAGTTAAACTTTTATTTGATTTATTTCTGAATATTTCCTGACAGGCATGGGACAACAACACGAAATTTGGAAAGTGGTGCTGGTATTGTATATTCTACTAAATTATGTTAAACAAACGTTTCTGGCTACTACCAGAGGTATACGACGGGAGAACGTGAATGGTTGACCCTTCCCAAATTCTACGCCACTGGCGAAATTTCTATTTTAGTGCAACTTTTTGATTCTCCAATACTTTCTTTGTAAATAATATAGTCTTCATTCGTAACGATAAAGCCATTAGTTTTCGAGATATTTGAAGCTAAAATGAAGGAGCATAATACATTAATCAAAATAAGTGTGACTTTTAATTTTTAACTTCAAATATCTCGAAAACTAATGACTTTATCGTTAAGAATGAAGAGTATGTTATTTGCATAGAAAGTATTGGACAATCTAAAAATTATGATAAAATAGCAGTTTCATCAGTGGCGTAGAATTTGGGAAGGGTCAACCATTCACTTTCCCCTGTCGTACGCCTCTGGTATTAACCACAAACGATTATTTAACATAATTTAGTAGGGTGTACAGTACCTACACTTTCTGCCAAGTACCATAAGGATATGTCAAATAGTTTGATAGTACCGGGCACACAATGTGTAAGAACTATGTCATAGTTCTTAAAGTTTTAAATAAAGAATAAATTATTAAAAAAAAAAGAATACTTTAAAATAATTTGACATATCTGTGTGATACTTGGCAGAAAGTGTACTGGAACTGTACACCCTACTAAATTATATTAAATAATCGTTTCTGGCTTCTACCAGGGGCGTACGAAAGGGGAAAGTGAATGGTTGATCCTTCCCAAATTCTACGCCACTGATGAAACTGCTATTTTAGCATAATTTTTAGATTCTCCAATACTTTCTATGCAAATAATATACTCTTCCTTCGTAACGATTAAGTCATTAGTTTTCGAGATATTTGAAGTTGAAAATGAAAAAGCACACTTATTTTGATTAATGTATTATGCTCCTTCGTTTTTAGCTTCAAATATCTCGAAAACTAATGGCTTAATCGTTACGAATAAAGAGTATGTTTTTTAGATAAAAAGTAAGAAGAAATAGAAAAATTTGTCGAAAACAAGCTACAAGTTGTTATTAAAGCGAAAAAATTGACAAAAATAAACGAAACAATGTGCGTACTAAAACTGAACAATCGAGAAAAAGCAGATGTAATGAAAAATAAACACAAACTAAGACACGTCAAAGGCCAAAAAATATTTATACGCCATGATTTAAGAGAACAAGAGAACAAAATCCAGAAAAGCCTACAAGAAATAGCAAAAGATAAAAGAAACCAGAACAAAAAGGTAGTAATTGGGTACCAGAAATTAATTATAAATGGCGAAAAATTTATATGGAATAAAAAGAAAAATACGATTGAAAGTACGAATACTCTTCATGATAATTCAAAAAACTAGTGGAACATATACAGGATGGAAACATGGAGACAACCAGCATAAGAAAAGGAAAACGAAATATGATAAAAGGAAGAGCGAGCACATGGAAAATTGGAACATGGAATATTCGAAGTATTTACGGAAAAGAACAGGATTTAATAGAGGAATTTGAACAAGCACAACTAGATATACTAACAGTATCGGAAACAAAGAAAAAAGGCAAAGGCGAAATTAAACTTAATAAAGGTCATTTGATGATATATAGCGGAGTGGACAATAAACAAAGAGCTGCAGCCGGAATAGGATGCATAATACATGAAAAGCTAATAAATAGTGTAAACACGTGGGAGGCAATTAACGAAAGAATATTAAAAGTAGAACTAACAGACATAAACGGAGAAAACTGGATAATATTAGCCGTATACGGACCAAGCGAAGACGAGAATTCAGCAATAAGAGATAAATTTTGGGATGAACTGACGAGAATTACAGAAGAATGCAAAGGAAGAATATTAATTGCTGGAGACTTCAACAGCAGAGTTGGTAAACAAGATCACAAATATAACACAGTAATAGGTACACATGGGGAAGATACGAGGAACAATAACGGCAAGAGATTGCTTGAATACTGTCAACTACATAATCTAATAATAACAAACACACTCTTCGAACATAAAAATATCCACAAATACACACGGGAAGTTATAAGCAGAGGAGAAAAATCAATAATCGATTATGTAATAGTGGAAAAAGGCTATAGGGCAAACATTACCGACACCAAAGTACGAAGAGGTGCAGAAATCAACAGTGATCACTATCTGGTGGTAACAAAAATTAAACACCAAATTATGAAGAACGAGGAGCAGAAAATAAATAAAGAAAGAAAAGTAGAATTTGAATCAATAAGATCTTACAAGTTGACAGAAGAAAATGTGAGAACTAAATATGAAGAAATAGTAAATCGAGAAATTGAAAAAAGGCTATTAATAATGAGAGATGCAGATGTGGATCAGTTATGGAATAGTATAAAAGAAATTATTATTGAGGCATCCAAGGAGGCATGCGGCGTAAGTAGAACAACTAGCAACAGGAAACAGACATCGTGGTGGAATGAACAAATTAAATCAGAAACAAAGGAAAAGAAAAGACGATGGAAAATATACCTATCAAACAAAACAACTGAAACGTATGAAAAATATAAAGAACAACGAAAAATAGTAAAAAATATGATAAAAGATGCAAAAGAAGAAAGTTGGAAACAATTCGGGGATAAACTAGAATCAGATAGTAAAAGTAACCAAAAGCTGTTTTATAAGACCATGAAAACATTAAGAAGGGGAAAAAATACAGTTGAATTGACAATTAGAGACGAAACAGGAAACATTTTGACACAGGAAGAAGAAATAATGGAAAGATGGAAAAGGTATTTTCAAGAACTATTATCAACTGAAAATGAAACACCACATTATACCATTAACGTGACAAATACCGGAGAAACCATAGAAGAAACGCAAGACACTGCAATAACATGGGAAGAATTTACACAAGGAATGGCAAAAATGAAAAATGGAAAGTCACCAGGGCATGATAAAATAACAACTGAGATGCTCAAATATATGGGAGTACAAGGACAACACATATTATTACAATTAATAAACAAGATATGGAAAGCTGAAAGAATACCAGAAGAATGGAAGATCTCGTTGATACTACCCATATTTAAATCTGGAGATAAAAAAGAATGCAAAAACTATAGAGGCATAATGCTCTTATGCTCGGCGATGAAACTGTACGAACAAATATTACAAGAAAAGCTGACAAAGATAATCGATACAACATTAGCAGAAACTCAAAGTGGCTTTAGAAAAGGAAGAAGTGTGCAAGATCACATCTTCACTATTAAACAGATCATTGAGAAAACGAAACTCAGAAGAGGAAAAGCATATTTTGCGTTTATCGACTTACGAAAAGCGTTTGATCTTGTTCCTCGGCAAAAAGTATGGTCGCTCCTAGAACAAAGAGGAATAGCAACGAAACTAAGGAAAAATATTGAATGTCTATATAAAAATACGACGAATTGTGTTATAACTAGAAACCTGAAGTCAGAAAATTTTATAACAAAAGATGGTCTAAGACGGGGAGGAGGACTAAGTCCAACATTGTTTACGTTGTTTATGGACGAAATAATTAAAAAATGTAGTCAGAGAACAAAACACCTATTTGTAGGATACAAAAACTTACAACCGATCGAAATATCAGAGTGTGCTTTTGCAGATGACATCGTTATAATGGCAACAAAAGAAAAGGACCTACAAGAAAACTTACAAACGTGGAGTGAAATATTAGAAGAAAGTGGCATGAAACTAAACCTAACAAAAACAAAAGTGATGGTAGTAGCAGAAACTAAAGAAAACGTGAGTATACAGATCAATGGTATACATATACAACAAGTTGAATGCTTCGAATACCTGGGTGTAAAAATTGAAGATTCAGGTCAACAAGGTTTAGAAATCGATAAACGTATAGAGAAAGCAATAAATTCATATTATGCAATGAACACAACTTTTATAGGAAAAAAGGAAATAGCGCAAAGTACAAAAATGAAAGTTTTTAAGGTAATATATAGACCCATACTCACCTTCGGTTGTGAATCGTGGACATTAACAGAGAGGCAGAAGAGCAGAGTACAAGCGACGGAAATGAAGTACCTAAGAAGAGCGAGAGGAGTTACAAGACTTGACAGGGTAAGAAATGAGCAGATAAGGGAGGATCTGGAGGTGGAATCAATCTTAGAATTCATAGAAAAAAGACAAATCAGCTGGTGGGGACATTTACAAAGACTAGACGATAGAAGACCGGTAAAAATGATTTGGGAAGCGAAAGTAAATATCAAGAGGAAGAGAGGAAGACCAAGAGAAACATGGGACCAAGCTATTGGAAAAGTTCTACAAAAAAGAGGCAAATCCTGGAAAGAAGCAAAAGTATTGGCACAAAATAGAAGACACTGGCGTAAATTTGTACACAATATCTAAGTTATTATTGTAATCCCGACACCAATAGGTAGAAGGGAATTTGATTATATATATATATATATATATATATATATATATATATATATATATATATATATATATATATATATATATTCTGGCTTCTACCAGGGGCGTACGAAAGGGGAAAGTGAATGGTTGATCCTTCCCAAATTCTACGCCACTGATGAAACTGCTATTTTAGCATAATTTTTAGATTCTCCAATACTTTCTATGCAAATAATATACTCTTCCTTCGTAACGATTAAGTCATTAGTTTTCGAGATATTTGAAGTTGAAAATGAAAAAGCACACTTATTTTGATTAATGTATTATGCTCCTTCGTTTTTAGCTTCAAATATCTCGAAAACTAATGGCTTAATCGTTACGAATAAAGAGTATGTTTTTTAGATAAAAAGTATTGGAGAATAAAAAATTTGCACTAAAATAGCAATTCCGCCAGTGGCGTAGAATTTGGGAAGGGTCAACCATTGACGTTCCCCAGTCGTACACCTCTGGTAGTAGCCAGAAACGTTTGTTTAACACAATTTAGTAGAATATACAATACCAGCACCAGTTACCAAATTTCGTGTTGTTGTCCCATGCCTGCCAGGAAATATTCAAAAATAAATAAAATAAAATTTTAACTTTGACACCCTGTATTTCGGTTATTATCAACTTTTGTACTAAGGTAAGTTAGCTTAAATCGACCTATTTTAACCTCAGGAATCTAAGGTTAAGCTATGGCCAATTGTTTACCAAACACCCTGTAGATCTCGAAACGCTCTAGACCGAATACTCAGGAATATTGTAGGTCGTAGGTGCTCCTTGGTATGTTCGGAATGATAAAATTTATGTAGAGACCTTAGAATCGAATCTATTCCAAATGAAATTAAGAAAGTCGCCAGGAGACATGAAGAGAGGTTCCTTAAGTATCCAACTATGAAGTACTTCAGGTTCTTGTCAACCAACCCCAGATGCGAAGGTTCAAGAGGACTAAACCGTTCGGGCTTGTGTAATTTAAGAAGTTGTGCAAGGTTTAGTTAGTACTGTGCATTGTAGCCGCAACAAGAACGTGAACAGTTAGTGAAAAGCAGAGTCAGTTGTGCTGTCAGTCAGTTGAGCAGAGTCAGCTGTGCAACAATGAAGAAGCCTTTCATGTCAAAAAAGCTAGGGTGGACTATATGCCATCTAGATTACAAACAATATTAAAAAAATAATGTCAAAGAAACAATATTCTTTGTAAATTAGATGTATTCTTATTCCTTAAAATAAAAAAACTACTTTTTAATAAGTACTAATAAGTATGTAGTTGGATTTTAGCAGATACATCAATTTATTGATAATAAAAAATACTTTCATTTTTGCTTGTCTAAATAAAAAACATGTAAATAACAATAATAACGTTACCGAGAACATTGCTAAATTGGGTTGTTTAGATTCGCCTTAAATAGATGGTACGACTCTTTTATGTGTCACTTACGAGTAATCATTGCATAACCGGCTATTGTTGACGAATATAGTAACGTAAGTGCATAAAAATATAGGTCAGTCGGCGTGCGTGGTGTGTCACCGGTCCGGTAAACAAAAACAAATGATTTCTTTCCGATCACCAATAAAAATTCGGTTAAACGTTGGCGTCAAGATATACCGTTAAAAACTTAGTTTATTATCCATAGAAACCCACCATTAAATTTTATGCTTCTATCAATGACCGAATCTACAAACGCCAAACTGAAATAACCTCCAAGTATGTACATGTTTGCTAGTTAAGTTTAAAGCGAAGAACGAAGCGAGAGTGGGTAGGCGACTTCCCTTTTGCGTGTTCATTTGCATCCGAATCAAAGACGTACATAAGTTTTTTTCGACAAAGAATATTTTAAATGCGGCTGCAGCTACTGGTTTTATTTTAATAAATACCTACAGAGACGTGGATTGCCAGCAGACTTTAAAAAGGCAGTTCATCAAAAAATGATAAGTAGTGAAACGAAATATGTACATACTGAGGCTTCAACTTGTATCAACCAAGAAATGAAAGAAAAATAACATGAGAAATAAAAAAACACTGAGAATATGAACATTATGTGGAGCAAAATCAAAGATTCTACACACACCGGCAAAATTAGCCGAACACCTTCTTAAAAATGGGACATGTTTGATGTCTCGAATTTTCTAAACCAGTAGTCCGATCTGAGTGATTCTTTTAGTATGTTATAGCCTTATTATTTAAGAATATCGTTGTGATAATATTGTTGCTAGACAGGTAAATATCATTTTATACCGGGTGTACCAATCATACTGTGATTTTTTCTTAAAGTTTGGAACACCCTGTGGAATATTCTAGCATATGAAAAATATTAAAATTAAAACTCGATTGTAGAGTTAGGCTTTCTTAACATTTAGCTTCTCGACTCATTTAATTATGTGGGATAATAAAAAAGTTATGTGCGTTAACAACTATCCATGTTTTTCATCAATAAATCCTCATATAGGGGAGGAAAATATGCTAAATTTGCAGTTACTCGAGCGTTATGGGGACCTATTGGATTGTGAAGAGTGTGTGCCAAAACCAGAAAAAGGTTAAGTTAAGTTTTCCATATAGTGGGGGACTTTTCAATTTTTAATTTAATTTTCCATTTGAAACGATCGTTTTTTTCCGATTATAGCGCGATCTATCCATAATTCGAAAAAATGTGTCAAATAAAAGTTATCAAATGTTGTCATGTTTGTCCCACACCAACCAAAATTTCTAGTTAACTAAAGAAGAAGAAGAAAAAGATGAAGAAGAAGAAGAAACAAATTGTACAATGTACTAACTCCAAATTGTAAGTGAATAAGGGATTTTTCCCTTGTTCCGAGACGATGAGCTGGCCAAATACCCAAGTAGGTGGAGGCCAATAAACTGAAGAAGAAGAAGAAGAAAGTTATCAAATGTGTCAAATCTACAATAAAAATTGGGGCTCCTATTTAAGATTTTAAATTAAATCCCCCACACCCACCTTCGTGGGGGCTCGTCTTTGGTGCCATTCGATAGATTTTTCAAAAATATTGAATACGTGTATTTTGCAGTTTTTCGATCTGATGTTCATTTTTCGTCGATGTTGTATATAAAATTTGTAAAAAAACATGTAAAAATAAATACTGAATATTACATACTTGATTCAAATGCATGTGCGCTCAGCGTTTGATTAAAACCCCCCTCGAAGCTAGTTCAGCTGAAATCCACGGGAGGTCGTCATTGTGACATCGCTTACATCGCTTAGTAATTTATTTATTTAATACATCTATTGAATTACTTTAGGCTGGTTTATTAAACTAAGCAGATAATGAGGGTAGGGGAGCCCAAGCGGGGATTTTTGCAGTTACTCGAGCGCGTCAGATTATCACATGGGAGAAACCTTGTACCCTGTAAATGTACCTATACCATATATTGGTTCTTAACACCTGTGAATTCATTAAGGGGGACCGAAAAAATCTATTCCTAGAAAAACTCGAAATCGTCAGATTAAGATAAGGTAAGTTAAGTACATGCAAAATAGTGTATATTTCAAAAATCTGACGATTTGAGCGGGGCATAAGAAAATGGGTGAGGCACAAAGTTTCACAAAAAAAGCGAATATTTCGCGAAATAAACGTCAGATTGAAAAACTAAAAAATACGTGTTCAATATTTTTCAAAAATCTATCGAATAATACTAAACACGTCACCAAACAGAGAGGGGTGGGGAGCACATTAAAAATTTTAAATACGATATTTCGCGAAATGAACGTCAGATCGTAAAACTGCAAAATACACGTATTTAATATTTTTCAAAAATCTATCGGATGGCACCAAACACGACCCCCACGGAGGTGGGGTGGGGGTTACTTTAAAATCTTAAATAGGAGCCCCCAATTTTTATTGCAGATTTGGATTCTTGACGTAAAAATAAGCAACTTTTATTCGCAACATTTTTTCAAATTATGGATAGATGGCGCTATAATCGGAAAAAACGATTGGTGGAAATGGAAAATTGAATTAAAAAATGGAGAGTCCCACACTTTATGGAAAAGTTATCTTAACTTTTTTTGGTTTTAGCACCCACTCTTCACAATCCAATAGGTCCCCATAACGCTCGAGTAACTGCAAATTTAGCATACTTTCCTCCCTTACTATGAGGATTTATTGATGAAAAACATGGCTAGTTGTTAAAGCCCATAACTTTTTATTTCGCAACATAAGCAAATGAATCAAAAAAGAAAATATTAAGAAAGCCTAAGGCTATAATTGAGTTTTAATTTTAATATTTTATATATGCTAGAATATTCCACAGGGTGTTCCGAACTTAAGAAAAAAACACAGTATGATTGTTATACCCGGTTTAAAATGACATTTACCTGTCTAGCAAAAATATTATTACACCGATATTCTTAAATACTAAGGCTATAACATACTAAAACAATCACTCAAATCGGACAACAGGTTTATAAAATTCGAGCCATCAAACATGTCCCATTTTTAAGGTGTTCGGCTAATGTTGCCGGTGTGTGTATTATAAAGACGCAGAATAAAGTCGAAAACCTTGGATGACTCAAGAAATACTGAAAATTGTGGAACGCAGAACAAAATACAGAAACAAAAACCCAGATAAATACAGAGAAAAAACATAAATTAATACGGAACAAAATAAAAGAGGCTAAGGAAAAGTGGATGATGGATACATGCATTGAAGTGGAGGAATTGCAAACAAAACATCATCATTATAAGGGGGAAAGGCAGTTTTTGATTCTATTTGTCCCAGAGTTGAACCACCATCTCTAGATAGCTATTTCTGCCTCTCAGGGGTCATCAGTGGAGTTATGCAGTCACGACTCTAAACCAAATATCAACAAGCCTGCCTGTTTAAGGGAAACCACCGCGAATGCAATAATTCCACCTTTGAGACGCAAAATGGCGACATCTTTCGTAAAAACGAGGAAGACCAAAAGCCTCAGATACAAAGTTTACTGTAATAAAACATTTAAAATAATTAAAATAAAATAATAAACAATATTTTAAATCTAAGAATTTTCATCAAAAGAAACTGTGTTCTGGTTGCATCGTGAATCTCCAGCTTTAACAATTTATAAGCATGGAGACGACAAATATAGAAGAAAGCAGAAAGGACAACTTTCACGTATCTACTTACTCTATTTTCGTCGGGGAAAAAAGCCGAAAGACAGTTTCGAGTACACAAAAATCAGAGTAAAGATGAACAAGGGGGAAAAGCAGTTTTTGTTTCTATTTGACCCAGAGTTGGACCACCATCTCCAGATAGCTATTTCTGACTCTCAGGCGTCATCGTCGGAGCTATGCAGTCACAACTCTAAATCAAACATCATAGACCGAGAGGCAGCGCTGAAAAATCTCTTTGAATTTACTAAAGCTAGATTTTTCACAATTGATTACTGTGAGTGTGTAGACAAACATACTGCGGTCGGTCAAGCGAAACGTAGAACAGGGGTTACTGAGTGGGTATCAAAGTTGCTTTCCTACGAAGGTAATTAAATCCATTTACTAAGGCTGAAAATCAGTACACATATTCTAAATTAAATAAAAATAAAAGTTATTATAGTCGGTCAGCTGTATGACGGGACAGAGCCGGTCGGTCGGCCCCAATATTCGATTGCGGAAATGAAGCATTTTGGCTCGCAATTTTTTCGTCCAGCATGGATTTACTTGAAATTTTCACAGAAGGTAGGGAATAGTCCAAGGATCATTTTTTCTATATCCTGCCGCTATCATGCGCTAAAACCTTGGGGGTGGTTGCCACTCCATCTCGGGGGTGGGAATTTTTTATTACAATTTAACCATGTAATTCGATGGAAAAAGTGATTCTAATAAAAAAATGTTTTTTACATTTTCTTCGTAAAACTAATATTTTTATTCGCGCTTGAAAATAACAGTTTTTCGACGAAAAAATCGACTTGCTTAGAGGGTTTTTTGAGAATACCTGGAAAATATGCATTTAATCAAAAAAACTGTAGATATAAAAATTGTATCTTTTAGTAACACAAACCAAATTC
The DNA here is from genome assembly GCF_917563875.1 of Diabrotica virgifera virgifera. Taxonomy (NCBI): domain Eukaryota; kingdom Metazoa; phylum Arthropoda; class Insecta; order Coleoptera; family Chrysomelidae; genus Diabrotica; species Diabrotica virgifera. Next base: position 130,770,478 of record NC_065445.1, on the reverse strand, counting down.
TTTTCCAATAATATCTTTAAGACCAATATAAACAATATAAACCGAGATACGGCATGTTAAAAGTTAGCTTTTTTCGTCAAATGCATAATTTGAAATATTCAAAGCCAAATAATGGAAAAAATTTGCATTTTTCGAGGAAAACTTAAATAATCTTTTTTCAAGTATACAATTAGACCTTTCAAAAAAATAATAAAAAGTTTCTGGAATGAAAATTAAGCGATTTATAATTAAAAAAATGTCTGTACCTGCTTTTCTCTACGAAAAAATCAGTGAAAACAACCCTCTAACTACCTTCCTAATTCATAATTGGTCTTCACCTTTCTGTGTTCCTTTTATATTTATATTATCAATACACTTAAGGAGTTTGACTTATTTAAAATGCCTAATTTTGGAAAAATTGGAGTTTAAAGAAAAATTGATTTTTGGCAATTTGGTATTTTTTACCTTTTACTTCCAAATATCTCGGAAAATACTGAAGATACAAAAAAAATTATAAACTACTAAATTGTAGCTTTCTTAATGACTAAAGTTACTCTGCGCATAAATTTTCATTACAGTGAATATTTAGCCAGATATAGCTGTTTAAAACCTCTATTTACCAGCAAACACCCCCTTTCGATTTATTCGATCCCTTTAAACCCGCCCTAATTAAAAACTAAGGGATCTTACGGAATTTAATTTACACAGTCTTATAGCTCTTTAAAAATCCTCCAAAATCATTTTTGAAGAAACTTTTTATCGCCAAAAATATATGCAATCTTTTTTGAGGTATTCTCAAAAAACCCTTTAAAAAAGTCGATTTTTTCGTCGAAAAACTGTTATTTTCAAGCGCGAATAACTCGAGAATTATTAGTTTTACGAAGAAAATCTAAAAAACATTTTTTTGATTAATTATTTATATGGGAAATAAGCCACAATTAAAATGAAAAAAAAAAAATAATTTTATTAACGTTTCAACGCCCAAATCGGGTGCCGTTGTCAAAATACAAAATATTACTAAAATAAACTAAAGTGTTGTTGCTAAGTAAATATTTTTTTTCTTAGAATCACTTTTTCCATCGAATGACATGGTTAAAATGTAATAAAAAATTCCCACCCCTGACATGGGGTGGCAACCACCCCCAAGGTTTTGACGTATGATAGTGGTATGATATAGAAAATGATCATTGGACTATTCCCTACCTTCTGTGAAAATTTCAAGTAAATACATGCTGGACGAAAAAACTGCGAGCCAAAATGCTTCATTTTCTCAATCGACTATTGGGGCCGACCGACCGGCTCTGTCCCGTCATACAGCTGACCGACTATAATAACTTTTATTTATATTTAATTCAGAATGTGTGTACTGATTTTCAGTATTAGTAAATGGATTTAATTACCTTCGTAGGAAAGCAACTTTGATACCCTCTCAGTAACCCCTGTTCTACGTTTCGCTTGACCGGCCGCAGTATTTTTCTCTACACACTCACAGTAAACAACTGTGAAAAATCTAGCTTTAGTAAATTAAAGAGAGCTTTTTTAAGGGAAACTACCGCGAATGCAATAATTTCACCTTTGAGACGTAAAACAGCGACATCTTTCATAAAAACGAGGAAGGCGAAAAGCCTCAGATACAAAGTTTACTGTAATAAAACAATTAAAATAATTGAAATACAATAATAAACAATATTTTAAATCTAAGACTTTTCGTCAAAAGAAACTGATTTCTGGTTGCATCCTGAATCTCCGGCTTTAACAATTTATAAGCACGGAGACGACGAATATAGAAGAAATAAGAAAGGACAACGGTCACGTATCTACTCTCTTTTCGTCTTGGAAAAGAGCCGAAAAACAGTTTCCAGTACTCAAAAATCTGAGTAAAGATGAACAAGGGGGAAAGGCAGTTTTTGTTTCTATTTGACCTAGATTTGGACCACCATCTCCAGATAGCTATTTCTGCCTCTCAGGCGTCATCGTCTGTCACAACTCTGAATCAAAGATCAACAAGCCTGCCTTATTTAAGGGAAACTACCGCGAACGCAATAATTCCACCTTTGAGACGCAAAACAGCGACATATTTCGTAAAAACGAGGAAGACGAAAAGCCTCAGATACAAAGTTTACTGTACCTAATAAAACAACTAAAATAATTGAAATAAAATAATAAACAATATTTTAAATGAATTTTAAAGTCAAAAGGCAGATATCGAGCACTGAATTTAATTAAATCTTGCCCAAGTATACTTTCGCTCAGAAGAGCATCCTCAGGGGCATCTGAAATAAGTAAAGAAAACGCCATTGTAGAAGAGGAAATAATTGCGAAATTTCAACGCTAAATTGCTCGAAATTTTAACTACAAATAAATATTTTAACAAAACATTTTAATAACCTCTCATTTCACCGTTTGCTACTGATACTGTTTTGTCTTGCTTGAGGCCTTTGATCGTTTACAGTTTTTTGAATGTACAGCCCAATGTGTAGTGACTGTACATATTACACAATCATAGTCTCACCAAGTTGTCATCTGTCAGCCATCACTTGATCATTTACGTCAAGAAAAAGTAATACTTCATTGCTTCATTCTTCGTTCTGCCTCCATATTTAAAATGTAGAACCTACTGGCAATTTAATTTATATGTTTGTCCCTTGTTCAGTGTGTAGTTAGTTGTTAATTTAAGTTTGCCACCAAAATGATCTATAATAATTAAATGACATTCGAGGATACCTTCTTTTTATTGACGAAGTAAGTCTAGAAACGTTTTTTTATTTTTAATCATATCACCTTCGATTTTTTGTCGAAGTCTGTAACTTTTTTCCTCTTCTACAATGGCGTTTTCTTTACTTATTTCAGATGCCCCTGAGGATGCTCTTCTGAGCGAAAGTATACTTGGGCAAGATTTAATTAAATTCAGTGCTCGATATCTGCCTTTTGACTTTAAAGTTCATTTATTCGAGCATTAAACCATTTCCAAATATTTTAAATGTAATCTAATTTTATTGCTATTATTTTAATTGTTTTATTACAGTAAGCTTTGTATCTGAGGCTTTTCGTCTTCCTCGTTTTTACGAAAGATGTCGCCGTTTTGCTTCTCAAAGGTGGAATTATTGCGTTCGCGGTAGTTTCCCTTAAATAAGGCAGGCTTGTTGATCTTTGATTCAGAGTTGTGACTGCATAGCTAAACCGATGACGCCTGAGAGGCAGAAATAGCTATCTGGAGATGGTGGTCCAAATCTAGGCCAAATAGAAACAAAAACTGCCTTTCCCCCTTGTTCATCTTTACTCAGACTTTTTAGTACTCGAAACTGTCTTTCAGCTCTTTTTCTAGACGAAAAGAGAGTAGATACGTGATCTTTGTCCTTTCTGCTTTCTTCTATATTCGTCGTCTCCGTGCTTATAAATTGTTAAAGCCGGAGATTCAGGATGCATCCAGAAAGCAGTTTCTTTTGACGAAAAGTCTTAGATTTAAAATATTGTTTATTATTTTATTTCAATTATTTTAATTGTTTTATTACAATAAACTTTATATCTAGGCTATTGATTATATTCAAAATAAGATAGCTAAAAGGAACTACAACGTTAACGGGGTTTTATTATTTCATATGGTCAATGGACATCTATATATGAAAAAACCACGAAGTGCTACCATTTAAGGGGGTGCGTTTTTGAGAAATGGGTGAATTAGTCCCTGGGCACAGGTTACATTAGGGTGAGTTCTATGCACTTTTGGTACAAACATATCTACATAAAAATTGTTCCTGGTTAAATTTCCTATCTAAATATCACTTTTTAAAGTCAATGATACTTTTTTTTACAAAAATATATTTACAAGAAAAAGCACAAAGAAACCCAAGAGAAAGAAATTTTTTTTGTTGTCCCATAACTTTTGTTCACGAGGATATAGGTATAGATATTGCTTTACATAAAAAAAACCTACATATTTATTCTTTAAAATGTTGTTTAGTAGAGGTAATTACGATTTATAGTTTTCGAAATATGATTTTTAAAAGTTCGCCACTCACAGCAATTTTGGGCAATTTTCTTTGTTATTTCGCAAATATTGTTCTGTAACTTTTTCTACGTAACTTTAGGTATATGTAATGTTACACGTAACAGAAATAGAAATCAATTACTTTTAAAATGGTCTACTGTATAACGTTGTACTACTTTTTTTTAAAGAGATTATGGTTTTTAAAAGTTTTATACTTTTAACGATTTTTTATAATATAATATAAAAATAAAATAATATTATTATATAATATATTATATTATATATAGTATATATAATATAATATTATATTATGTATTATATAATACCTAATATAAAAAATATTATTTTTTACATTTTTTATGATTATTTTTGAAATTTCTCATTATAACTTTTTTTCTTCTACATTTAGGTACATATTATATTATTATATTGTATAATAAAAAGGATTATTTTGTTTACTTTAATATGGTGTATTACAAAAAATTCTAGGATTATTTTTGAACAAAATATTATTTATCAAAATGTAATAAGTACTTGCAACGATTTTGATTTTAGGATTATTTTTTAAATTTCTCATTATAACTTTTTTTTTCTTGTACATGAATATACTATATATTGCTCAATAAAGAGGGCTTACTTTCTGTTCTTTAAAATGGTGTATCATTTATATTTAAATAATGGAAACCGAGTGATTCTTTGATATTTTTTTACCTATATTATTTAAAATTATTTCTTTTACAAAAATTTCATAAACATTAGTCTTAGAAAGCATCACTTTAGTTAAAATTATTTAAACGTTGACATTTAAAAAATTTTCAAAATCAAAGTCCATCTCTTCGTTAGCCTTAGCTTCAATATCTTCCTCTGACACCTCAGTTATCTTAGAGTTCCCACAATTAATATCCATGCACATACACCCTTTGCAAAATATTGAACAACTAATTCCTGTTTTCCTACAACCGCAGTTTTATGTACATCCTTTGGTACATTTACATGCTATTTTTTCAAGCAAAGCTTGTGGTGCAGGAGCTTTGACAGTAAATATTGGAATTAATCCATATTTTGAAATTTGCCCGGCCGAGTCAAGTGGATCCAAAGTATTACCTATAAAAAATAAGATTCAATCATAACCCACAATCACATAAAAAAGTTATAATGAGAAATTTAAAAAATAATCCTAAAATCAAAAATCGTTGCAAGTAGGTACTTATTACATTTTGAAAAAGCATATCTTATTCAAAAATAATCCTAGAATTTTTTTGTAATACACCATTTTAAAGTAAACAGAATAAGCTTTCTTTTTTATTATATATTATATACCTAAATATAGAAAAAAAGTTTTAATGGGAAATTTAAAAAATAATCGTAAAAAATATAAAAACTCATCAAAAGTATAAAATCTTGAAAATGATAACCTCTTTAAAAGAAGTCGTACAACATTATACAGTAGAACATTTTAAAGGTAATTGATTTCTATTCCTCTTACATGTACCATTGCATATGCCTAAAGTTGCGTAGAAAAAAGTTACAGAACAATATTTGCGAAATATGTAACAAGGAAAATTGCCCAAAATTGCTGTGTGTGGCGAATTTTGAAAAATCATATTTCGAAAACTTTAAACCCTAATGACCTCTACCAAACATCATTTTAAAGAGAAAATATGTAAGTTTTTTTTTATGAATAAATGTATATACCTATATTCCCGTGGACAAAAGTTATGGGACAAAAAACAAAATTTCTTTCTTTTGGGTTTCTTTGTGCTTTTTCTTTTGAATATATTTTTGTAAAAAAAAGTAACTTTGACTTTAAAAAGTTATCGTTAGATAGGAAATTTAACCAGGAACAATTTTTATGTAGACGTGTTTGTACCAAAAGTGCATAGAACTCACCCTAATGTAACCTGTGCCCAGGGACTAATTCACCCATTTCTCAAAAAACGCACCCCTTTAAATGGTAGCACTCCGCGCTTTTTTCATATATAGAGATTCATTGACCATATGAAATAATAAAACCCCGTTAACGTTGTAGTTCCTTTCTATAGTTCATAATCAATAACCTAATCTGAGACTTTTCGTCTTCCTCGTTTTTATGATTATTATAATTTACATAAAAAAGTTGGAGAATTATCCGAAAAATCACGAACGAAGTTTCTTCATTGTAAAAAACAAGAGGATTTAAGCATTTTCCGTTAAAATAGTTTTTTTATTTAAACAATTATTAATAAACATAAAATTTTTTTTTATCGACTATTCGTGTATTGTTCCCGCGAATGCATATGTCTGCAAATTTTCAGTAATTTGCATTGAAGAAAAAGCAGTCAACTTAACGTCTAAAGATTTGACCCAAACGATTGAGCTAAAGAAAAGCTTTTAATTAATACGCCAAAACGAATTCTAAAGTTAATTGTAGCACAAAACATCTCTACTGGTAGTTTTTCTAAGGGCCGGTTGTTCGAACGCTAATCAACAATGATCACTATCAAATATTTAATTACTGTCACAACTGTCAACGTCAACTTTGGTTGGGTTGCTGAAAACATAATTGATTATAATTATGAGATTAGTTAATTAATTTTAACTATTTATAATGGGAAATAAGCCACAATATTATTAATAAATAATTTTTATTAACGTTTCGACGCCCAAATCGGGTGCCGTTGTCAAAATTCAAAATACTACTAAAATAAACAAAAATGTTGTTGCTTAGTAAAAAAATTCTTCTAATAATTTATTTTATTTAAGGATAGTATCACGAGGTTTTTCCTGGTTTTCCCTCGTGATTTACTATGAGATCTCTAACGCGAGAGTTTTAATGTCACCGTTGCATGTGGTTGTCTTTTTAAAGACAGATCACATGCTATGATTTTTTTGTGACGGATATTCTTGAGTTGGAGTTGATTTCATGTAATCGAATGAACTATCTTTCAGTAAAGTCGTCCCAGGAACGCAACTCATAAATATTGGCAATATCATTTTAAAGTCTTCTACTTTAAAATGTATCATATGTATCTGAATTGCCGATATAAATGAGTCAAATTAAATAAATTATTAGAAGAATTTGTTTACTAAGCAACAACATTTTTGTTTATGTTAGTAGTATTTTGTATTTTGACAACGGCGCCCGATTTGGGCGTCGAAACGTTAATAAAAATCATTTTTTAATAATGTTGTGGCTTATTTCCCATTATAAATAGTTAAAATTGTAAAAATGCCACAAGAAAATAGCTTCAGAACAACAATAGTTAATTAATTAACATAACAATTATTAACATAATTGATTAACTAATTTCATAATTGTAATCAATAATTATGTTTTCAGCAACCCAATCAAAGTTGACATTGACAGTTGTGACAGTAATTAAATATTTGATAATGATCATTTCTGATTAGCGTTCGAACAACCGGCCCTAAGACTACGATAATAACACGAATTTTTTGAATTCGAGTTTTGGTTGAAGTTTTATTTCATATCGTATTAAAATTTGACACGAATAAGAGCCGATTTTTATATAAACAAATATATAAGCGTTCAAAATTTGAAATGTTATTGTTTATTTATGAAGCATAACGTAAACAATTAAAGTAAAAAGTGAAATTATGTATAGTTCATATCATTAGCTAATCCGTAAAAGTTTCAAGTTTTTACATTGTAAAAAACAAGAAAATTTAAGCAATTTCCAATAAAATCGTTTTTTATTTAAACAATTAATAAACAAAAAAAAAAAAAATTATTGACTATTCGTGTATTGTTCCCGCAAACGCATATGTCTGCAAATTTTCATTCATCTACATTGGAGAAAAGGCGTTAGTGCGGCAGATTCGTGCAAATATTATAAGAATTGTGCATTTAGTGATAAAAGCATATAAGGCCATCTCAGATTTTACCTTTTACAAAAATGGCGGGCATTCAAAATGGCGATGAAACATATGTGACTAATAGCACGATAACTTTTAAACGAAAAGTCCGGCTTTAACCTAATTTGGTATAAGGGTTCTTTTTTGATGTATAAAATCGAGCTCATTAACCGGAAGAATCAGTTTACCAGAAGTTGTGCTTTTCCTGATTTTTTATGTAAAAATATGTTGTTTTTTTTTAATTCTTTCACCCTGTATATATTAATTTTTCAAAAAGGTAATACCGGCATTGAAAAGAGCGTAAAAATATTTTTTAGGAAATATTTTGTACTTTTTAGTTATTTTAATTACCATGTAATAAATGTATAACTTATCTTCACATGTACAGGGTTATTCACTATATTTTGACCCCCCTGTAAACTGCTTTATTTACAGAATTAGAAAAAAATGTAAACTACAAAAGTTATTCGATTTTTAAAATATGATTTTTTGACATATATAACATACCAATGACGTCATCACTCTGGTCGTGATGACGTAATCGCAATTTTTTAAAATGAGAATAGGGGTCGTGTGCTAGCTCATTTGAAAGTTAATTCAATTCTCTATTCAGTAATATAAACATTAAGATAATTATTTATACAGGGTGTCCAAAAAAATTTTTTTTAATTAAATGAATGGACGCAAAGAGAAGAATGTATGTAATTTATTTAATTTAAAATACATTTTACTGCTGTTAGAAAACAGAAATATAAGTTTATTGCACAAATAAACATTGATTTTTGCTTAAATTCAATGTTCAAACTGCCAAGAGGCAGATGAGTGGAAGGTTGAACATTGAATTTAAATGAAAAGTAATGTTTATTTGTTCAATAAACATTTATTTCTGTTTTGTGACAGCGGTAGAATGTATTTTGAATTAAATAAATTACATACATTCTTCTTTTTGTGTCAATTAATTTATATAAAAACACTTTTTTGGACACCCTGTATAAATAATTATCTTAATGTTTATATTACTGAATAGAGAATTGAATTTCCTTTTAAATGAGCTAGCACTCGACCCCTATTCCCATTTAAAAAAATAGTCGATTACGTCATCACGCCCAAATGGATGACGTCATTAGTACGATATATGTCAAAAAATCATATTTTAAAAATCGAATAACTTTTTTATTTTACATTTTTGTTCTAATTCTGTAAATAAAGCAGTTTACAGGGGTCAAAATATAGTGAATAACCCTGTACCTAGGTGCGGCAGATTCGTGCAAATATTATAAGCAATATTGTGCATTTAATGGCAGAAGCATACAATTTGGACCATATATACTAGACATACAAAGGTTTACATTTAGATATGAGTCCATCTCAGATTTTGCCTTTTACAAAAAAGGAGAGCATTCAAAATAGCGAATATACATATGTGACTAATAGTACGATAACTTTTGAACGAAAAGTCCGATTTCAACGAAATTTGGTATATAGGTTCCTTTTTTGATGTATAAGATCGAGTTCTTGAACCGGAAGAGTCGGTTTACCAGAAGTTGTGTTTTACTGATTTTTTTTAAAATATGTTGTTTATTTTTTCAATTCTTTCACCCTGTATATATTAATTTTTCAAACAGGTAATACCGGCGTTGAAAAGAGCGTAAATTTTTAGGAAATATTTTGAACTCTTTAGTTAGATTAATTACCATTTAATAAATGCATAACGTATCTTCACATGTAGGTACCTATGTGCGGCAGATGCGTGCCAATAATAATATAAGAATTATTGTGCATTTAATGGTAGAAGCAAATAATTTAGACCACACATACTACACATACAAAGATTCAAACTTAGATATTATGCGGACATCTCAGATTTTGTCTTTTACAAAAATGGCGGGCATTCAAAATGAATCTGCCGCCCATAGGTACATGTGGATATACGTTATGCATTTATTAAATTTTAATTAACATAACTAAAAAGTTCAAAATATTTCCTAAAAAATATTCTTACTCCCTTCTCAATGGCGGTATTAACTTTTTGAAAAATTAATACATACAGGGTGATAGAATTGAAAAAGAAACAACATATTTTACATAAAAAAAAAACAGTAAAAACATAACTTCTGGTAAACCGATTCTTCTGGTTAAAAACATCGGTCTTATTCATCAAAAAAATAACCTATATACCAAATTTGGTTGAAATCTGACGTCTAGTTCATCGTGCTATTCGTAATATATGTATAGGTGCCATTTTGAACCCCCGCCATATTTGTAAAAGGCAAAATCTGAGATGGCCTCGTATCTAAATTTGAACCTTTATATGTGTAGTATATGTGGTCCAAATTACATACTTCTATCATTAAATGCACAATTGTTTCAAATATCGGCTGCGCTAAGTCAAATTAACGTCTAAAGATTTGACGCAAACTATTGAACTAAAGAAAAGCGTTTAAAATCACTCGTTATTCAAAATTACTACCTAACAGTGGTAATAGTATTAATTACTACCTAACAGTGTATTTATTTTTGAAAAGAATATTTTTAAATAAAACAGGTAATACTTTATAAATACCAATTTTTTGACTATTTATTTAATAGAATACGTTTATTCATATCAACAGTTATTACAATAGTTTACAATTTCAGTTTACTTACAATAAAATAAACGCAAAATAAGTTTAAAAGCATAAACATGCTTGTAAAGACAATAAAGACAATAAACAAATAATTGTGATTTAAGTTATATAAGTGAGTACTCGATAAATTGAAATTATTAATTATTATTATTAGGACTGGAAAAATAGTGGAAACATTTGGGTACTAATCCAAACTTCAACTTAAAAAACTCCAGCAGCCACCGAACTTCTGAAATTGAGTTTCTGCCGGTGCTAGGAAAACTGTGGAAGTATGTGTGGTTGCCAAAAAGCAGGCCTCAAATACATTGCAGTATGCTTCAACTGTTCTGGTGAAACCTGAAATAACATCAAGGAAACATCAAAATTAATCCAAGAATAGAAATGAATTTGAAGATGAATTATACACAATGAGGCCAATTCTAACACCCGTTATTCCGCAAATGTTTACCTCCGATACTGAATAAGATCCATAACCAAAGCCTGAACCATCAAAGAGAATAAAAGAAAATAGCTGGAAAACAACTTTTTAAATACATACACAGTGAGCACGTAAAGCTTGGAATAAATTCATTTTTTCGTGAAGGTGTCATTTTGGAAATAAACCTCGAAACAGGTCGATTTTTATTTTTAAACTATGATTTTTTGGTATATATCATACTAGTGACGTCATGCATCTGGCCGTGATGACGTAATAAATAATTTTTGTAAATAAGAAAAGGGGACATGGACTAGCTCATTTGAAAGGTTATTCAATTATCTATTCAGTAATACAAAAATTAACTTAATTATTATTTTTACAGGGTGTCCAATAAAATTATTTGAATTAAATTAATTGAGACAAAAAGAACAATGTATGTGATTTAGTTAACTCAAAATATAGTTAACTGCTGCCAGAAAACAGGAAAAATGTTTATTTGACAAATAAGTATAGTTTTACGCTTAAATTCAGTGTTAAAGCTGCCATCCCCTGCCTATTGAGAGTCCAAACATTTAATTTAAGCGAAAAGCAATTTATCAAATAATTTTTTTTTTGTTTTCTGACAGGAGCAAAATGTATTTTGAATTAAAAAATTACAAACATTCTTGTTTCCGTCTCAATTAATTTAATTAAAAACCTTTTTGGGGCACTCTTTATGAGTAATTATGTTAATTTTATTTTAAATGGGAAATAAGCCACAATTTAATTTAAAAAATGATTTTATTAACCTTTCCACTTCCACTTCGGATGTCGTTGTCAAAATACAAAATATTAATAAATTAAACAAAAATGTTGTTGCTTAGTAAAAAAATTGTTCTATTAATTTAATTTAATCTGACTCATTCATATCGGCAATTCAGATGTTATACATTTTAAAGTAGAAGACAAAAATAATATTGTCAATATTTACGAGGTGCGTTCCGGGGACGATTTTATTGAAAGATAGTTCATTCGATTATATGAAATCAACTTCAATCAAGAATATTCGTCATAAAAAAATCATAGCATGTAATTTGTCTTTAAAATGATAACTTCATGCAATAGTGACAGTAAAATTCTCGTGTTAGTGATTCCATAGCAAATCACGCGGAAAAACCAGGAAAAAACCTTATCATACTATCCCGATCATGATAAGCAGTATAATGTAGTAGTATTATGTAAAATTTGTTTTTGCGCATCATCTGTAAAATATGTTTTACCACAATAAAAATAACGATAGAAAATACAGCTAAGACCATTTTAGTATCCACCATTTTAACAAATGTAAGTTAATTTTTCGGTAATTGAGTAAATTTCTGAAATAGGTCTTCTTAGAAGCTGGTTAGGCTCAAAGAGCTGATCAATAGACATAATGCGAATAAACGAAATTAGGCCTGGATCCCGCGTACCAAAAGAAGTATTACTAGCAAGCTGAAAATTTGTTAATAGCTTAACGGTGCCTAGTCGGGCAATCTTTTATGTACGGAAACACTGGAACAGAAGTTTTAATTGTGGAACAGGTTACAGGTTTCGAACGTCAGATTACGAAAACGTCCCATGTATTTTGTCGGACAGAACTTCCGACAAAATTGATTTGTTACCCGTTCATTAAACTCTGTTGCAAAAATCATTGAGCCCGCTGCTGTTTAACCTCATCATGGATGAAATTATTTATAAAGTCAAAAACCTAGGTATAGGGTACAGAATGGGTGAAGAAATTATCTCTACAGTATGCTATGCAGATGATGCCATACTTATTGCAGAGAGTGAAGATGACCTTGAGAGACTTTTATATCAATTTAATATAACAGCAAGAAAGTTCAACATGATAATATCACCAAATAAAACAAAAAGTATGGTAATCTCTAAAGATCCAATAAGGTACAAGCTGAAAGTGGACAGCAAAATAATCCAGCAAGAAAGACGTATCAGCTACCTGGGAGTGCTAATGCACAGTTATGGAGACAGAAGCGGAAGTTGCCCAACAAGTAAACAAAGCCAACAGAATAGCAGGATGTCTTAAACACACTATCTGGCCCAACACACATCTACAGACAGAAAGAAAGGCCAAGATCTATAGGACAGTAGTTAGGCCAATTATGACTTACACTGTGGAAACAAGACCTGGCACCACAAGGACAAAAAGACTGATAGAAGCGTGTGAAATGAAAATATAGTCAGAGATATCACAGGAAAATCATTATGGGATAGACAACGTAGCACAGACCCCAGGCAAAGCTGTAATAAACCTAGCGAATATAAATGACTGGAAACTGAAAAGAAAAAAAGAATGGTATAGCCATATAAGCAGAATGGGAGACAGGTAAAGGAAGACTAGTAAAGATAGCACGAAATAGATTACCAAACGGCCGAAGGAGTATAGGAAGGCCAAGGAAGAGATGGAGTGACAACCTGGATATCTGATAAGGAGGCATCCGAAGGTGGAACAGGCGCGAGCCTATTAAGAAAGCAGGAAGAAGAAGAAGAAGAAGCAAAAATCAGACTGCTATTAACCACCAATATAATCCCTGTAATCTGACATCTACGTGTCGGACTTACTAAAATGCCTAACATATTTGTCTGACCAACATTTTTTCATATAAAGATATAAAGTTTTCACAAGGAAAAATTTCCTGTAGCTGGCTGTATACCATTAATTACATTAGATCTATAAAATTTAATAAAAAAATTTGGCTTGGTAAAAGGTATATTAATTTAAAAAGCCCCTATAGGGCTACAAACATAGAAACAAAACGTTTTTGCTCTGTAACAAGAGCATCATCAGTGTTACAAGAACATGGTGAGCCAACCAAAAAATACAAAGGTCAAAGCCTTTCAAGAACAGACTAAAAGTTTTATATAGATGCCAACATGGCAAAATCCAAAGGATGGATAAAATTCTTATGGCTACGACCCTAGGGCAACATATGACTCCCACACGTGGTAAGTCGGTCAATAGGTAATTAGTTGCCTGTAACCTCTTGTAACATAATGACCTAATGTTACCTATTGACCCACTTACCACGTGTGGGAGTCATATGTTGCCCTAGGGCCGAAGCCATAGGAATTTTATGCATCCTTTGGATTTTGCCATGTTGACATCTATATAAGACTTTTAGTCTGTTTTTGAAAGGCTTTGACCTTTGTATTTTTTGTTGATGTCACCATGTTCTTGTAAGATGATGCTCTTGTTACAGAGCGAAAACGTTTTGTTTCTATGTGTGTAGCCCTATAGGGGCTTTTTAAACTAATATAACTTTTACCAAGCCAAAATTTTTTATTAAATTTTGCATATAAAGTTTTCTATTGAATAAACTTAAAAACAACCTGCTAGTTTTCACAATCATATCCTTGTCAGGATGACACGTTCCACAATTAAAATCACGTTAAACAAGTAAAACTTTTGAAAAAACTATTGAATAAACTTAAAAACAACGTGGGGTGAGAGCACGCCAAATAGAATTCTATTTTATTGACGTCACGTTGCTTAGCAACCGTCGATTCTCCCATTGTGAAATTCGATTTTGTGACCTCGGCAAAATAGAATTCTATTTGGCGTGCTCTCACCCCTGCTAGTTTTCACAATCATATCCCTGTCAGGATGACCCGTTCTACAATTAAAATCACGTTCCACAAGTAAAACTTCCCCTATTCCGGTGTTCACATACAAAAAAAGTTTGTCAGACTAGACACCGTTAAGCTATTAACAAATTTTCAGCTTGCTATTAGTCAATTTTTTTGGTACGCGGGATCCAGCCCTAAATATTACGGATGGAATTTAGTTAATTAAAAATTAATTATCATAATATATATTATTTAGGTAACCCCAACGGAATGATCCAAAAAGGATTTGGTATAATCTGGAAGCAAACAATTTCGAGATATGTTAAAAAGTTTATAGCAACATCGGAGAGAGCTTAACTTAATACTTTCCCAATTACGATTAACATTATCCAGGTATTTGCGCCTACAGCTGACAAAACGGATGAGAAACAGCGAAACATTAGCTTATAAATTATGCAGCAGCTTAACAAGCCTCCTAAAAAAGATCTGACTTTGATTAAGTGATATAAATACCAAAATTAGTAGAATCCCGTCTCGTCTGGAAAATTCCTTCCTCGATTTGAAATTTGAGAGACAAATTAGCGAGGAGACCAACTGGCTGAATTTACAACGGAAAAATAGTTTGTAATTACCAATACCTATTTTAAATTTCCATGCAGAAGAGTACCTGTAAACCACCTTATTAGGAGATAAATTAAAAGATAACTTAAGGTGATTTTTAGTTAATGAAAAAACATGTATTGTTAGGGGAACTCTAGGGGGATTTTTTCAGTTACTCAAAAACGGCAGAAAATCACATGGGGAGAAACCTTGTCTGCTACCCCTACCATATATGGACTCTTAATACAGGGGAGTTCGTTAGGGTCGAAAAAAAAAGTCCGAAAAAAAATCTATCCTTAGAAAAATTCGAAATCGTCAGATTAAGATATGGTAAGTTAAGTATATGCAGAGCAGTGTATTTTTTAAAAATCTGACGATTTGAGCGGGGCGTAAGGAAATGGGTGAGTTACAAAGTTTCACAGAGAAAAGCGAATATTTCGAGAAATATACGTCAGATCGAAAAACTAAAAAATACCTGTACAATATTTTTTTAAATCTATCGAATGATACCAAACACGACCCCCCAAGGAGAGGGGTGGGGGGTAAATTTAAAATTTTAAATAGGAACCACGCGATATTTCGCGAAATAAACATCAGATCGAAAAACTGCAAAATACACGTATTCAATATTTTTGAAAAATATATCGAATGACACTAAATACTGCCCCCATGGAGGGAGTGGGGGATACTTTAAAATATTAAATAGGAGCTCCCATTCTTTATTGCAGATTTGGATTCCTTACGTAAAAATAAGTAACTTTTATTCGAGACATTTTTTCGAATTATGGATAGAAAATTAAATGGAAATGGTAAATTAAATTAAAAAATGGAAAGTCCCCACTTAAATGTAAAACTTTACTTAACTTTTTTTGGTTTTAGGACCTAATTTTCACAACCCAATAGGTCCCCATAACGCTCGGGTAACTGCAAATTTAGCATACTTTCCTCCCCTACTATCATATAGTGCCTATCCGATTTGGATGTTGGTGACCATTGCGGTGATTTGAATTTTGCAGACGGCTGGGTGGAAGTTTGAACATTTAATTTAAGCGAAAAGCAATGTTTATTCGTCAAATAAACATTTTTTTCTGTTTACTGACAGCAGCAAAATTTATTTTGAATGAAATAGATTACGTACATTTTACACGTCAATTAATTCAATTCAAACAAAATTTTTTTGGACAACCTGTATACATAATTTTGTTAATGTTTATATTACTGAATACAGAATTTCATAACACTTCAAATGAGCTAGAACACGACCCATATATTCTCATTTAAAAGAATCACCGATTACGTCATTACGCCCAGATGGATGACGTCACTAATATGATATATTATGCCAAAAAAATCGAAATTTAAAAATGAAAATCGACCCGTTTCGGGATTTCTTTCCAAAAACGAAATAATGAATTTATTTCATTTTGCTTTGCCATACTATAGAGGGTGTTTCATTAGTAATTGTCCATATAGTAACTGGAGAAACCGTAGCACAAAATATAAAGATTTAACCTACAACACTTAAATAAAATATTCCTCCTTACCGAGATACAGAATGTTTTATTACAAATATCCTAAAATGATTTTATCCCGTTGTTTTATCACCTTCCAATATTTTTGGTTCAAACTTGACTAACGGTTTACACATGTTAGAATACTTTAACTAGTGTTAAAAGATAGTTTTCCGCTGTTACCAGAGGCGCGCTGTAGGGATATATACTTATTTTTCCCCTTTTTCCTCTTTACAATCTACGCCACTGTTGTAATAATCATTTCGGCATGTTTCTTTGATTCTTTGTTACTTTCTACGTAAATATCATCCTCTTATTTCAATGCGATAGAGTGAGTAGTTTTCAAGTTATTTGCGTTTAAAGGTAAAGGATTCAATAAGATTATGTGTATTTTAAACACATAATCTGATTTAATGTTTAAAATACATAATATTATTGAATCCATTACCTTTAAACGCAAATAACTTCAAAACTACTCACTCTATCGCATTGAGACAAAAGGATGATATTTATGTAGAAAGTAACAAAGAATAAAAAAAACATGCTGAAATGATTATTACGACACTGGTATAGATTGTGAGGGGGGAAAAGGGGGGAAATTAAGTATATATCCCTACAGCACGCCTCTGGTAAGAGCGGAAAACTACCTTTTAACACTAGTTAAAGTATTCTAACGTGTGTAAACCGTTTGTCAAGTTTGAACAAAAAATATTGGAAGGTGTTAAAACAATGGGTTCAAATCATTTTAGGATATTTGTAATAAAACACTCTGTATCTCGGTCAGAAGGAATATTTTATTTAAGTGTTTTAGGTTAAATCTTCATATTTTGTGCTAAGGTTTCTCCAGTTACTATATGGACAATTACTAATGAAACACCCTGTATACCGAAATTCGACCTTATTTGCAGCAGCGCAGAAAAGCTGCACGGATGTTTTGTTGAACCAGGTTCTGAGGTTATTTAACCAGGATGTTCTTTTTCTTCTTCTGATAGCACAACGATTGGAAATATTACTTACTCTTTAACGTTTCAGATTTTTAATGGGATATATCGGCTTTGATGGCAAAAGCTGTAGAGGAGAATGTGTTGCATTTGAGTTGAGTTATCTTACAACATTTCTGAACATTCTGAAATATATTTTATAATGTTTAACACAAATATAGAAAATATAGTTTAAAATAAAACTATTGTTAAATAGAGCATTTGCAATATTAAAAAGTGTTTGCACCACCATCTCTGAAACATCGCCAAATAGACAAGGCGAAAACGGCGGGTTCGTTGGGAAAAATATTCCAATGAGATTTTTTTACACAATTACATTCGTGAGACATCCCAGAATAAGGTTCAAGAAGTCGCCCACGTGAAAAGTGGGCCAAATTTTTTTTAACAATTTTTTTTAATCAAATTGCAAGAATCAATATTTTTCTCCCGGACATTTTATAGATTTTTTGGACCATTCTGGATAAAAAAGGCCTCTTATAATTTTTCTCAAAAGTTGATCTTTTTCGAGTTATAAGCAATTTAAAATTGAAAAAAACGAAAAATGGCGGTTTTCAAGGCTTAATAACTCGGTTAAAAGTTATTATTATGAAAGTCAGAAAGTGACTAAATCAAAGTTTAATGCCCCCCTACAAGATCCCGAAGAAATTTTTGTCATTATTTTATTACTAAGCTGTTGTTTTTAAGTAATAATATTGAGCGCCATGCACGTGGTAGCCGCCCGTAAATGCTGAGTGCGAGAGAGATGTCACTCCGGCAGTCCAATTGTGCATCTTACTTGCACTCACATTTACGGACGCCTACCACGTTCATGGCGCTCAATATTATTACTTAAAAATAACAGCTTAGTAATAAAATAATGACAAAAATTTTTTCGGGATCTTCTAGGGGAGGCATTAAACTTTGATTTAGTCAGTTTGTGACTTTCATAATGATAACTTTTAACCGAGTTATTAAGCCTTGAAAATCGCCATTTTTCGTTTTTTTCAATTTTAAATTGCGTATAACTCGAAAATCATCAACTTTAGAGAAAAATTATAGGAGACCTTTTTTATCCAAAATGGTCCAAAAAAACCTACAAAAAAATTGCCTAGGCCAATAATATTGATTTTTGCAATTTGAATAAAAAAATTGTTAAAAAAAATTTGGCCCACTTTTCACGTGGGCGACTTCTTGAGCCTTATTCTGGGATCTCTCACGAATGTAAAAAATCTCATGGGAATATTTTTCCCAATGAACTCGCCGTTTTCGCCTTGTCTAAAATGTAATAATTGATAGCTCGTTTACCAGCGCAGCGATGTCTTGATTTTTAATAATATATACTAAATAACCCAAAGCTTTCCATAATAGGTACTCTGGTAAAAATTGTTATGGAATTCCAGCCGAATACTCAGGCAACAACTAAACTACTCCAACTCCAACTCGTCTACCCAGGCAACAAATAAAAACAGCAATAGTATCGGAATCATAATAAGATAAGTTGCAGAAAAAAGCGTTACATATTATGTGGTCTATTACTCAGATCGTATGCTACTTCTACAACTGCAGTGGAAGCCCAATCAGCATCTATATTATACTACAACGGCCGATAGACCCGATACTAGCGATAGTGTCCGATAGTGTGAGTATATTAAAAAAAGTTAAAATTGAAACAGATTCTAAAGGGAAACAACATGATTGCACAACATCGTGAAGCCTTCGGTACGGTGATCACTAACGTCAAATAATTCTGACATGGTACATAAAAAGGAATAATTTGTAACAGGCACGCTGCAAAAAAGCAATTTTTCCAAAACAGAAGACTAAGATTGGTTGATCTGTTTAATTTCCGATAACCAATCTTTAATACTCTCATGACGGACGTTAAAGTCAAATAAAAAAGCAAAACGTACACGCTCGAAAAACATTTACATTTTTATAGTGGGTACCAGAACCTATTAATACTTTCTCGCCGGTTAAGCTCTTTCTCATTCACAAATCACAAAAAATGGCGGAGGCAACAGACGGTAAATCGTACTTTAGCATACGAGAAAGAAATTATTTAACGCCCATCGAAGTGTTATTTTCATTCAGAAAAGCTGCTAATGTGGGCGTACCGTAGTTCTTATGTCTCAGCGTGGAATAAGAACCCGTTCTTTAAAACATGGTAGTACTGGAAGAAATGTCTGAAGGAGTCGTTATGTAATAATTGTTTCGAATGATTTAAACGTTATTATGGTGTTATAATTAGGGAAAATATAAATTTTTAATCAAAAATTATTATTCATATTATGCAATAAACTGCCTTTTCTCAATTTATTCGTGGATATTAGTTATTTCTAATGTGATCTCTTGAAAATCTGATTTGATGTATAAATTCAAGCACTCCCTTAGACGTCGCAGCTAGTAAATTTATCTGCACCTTACACTATAGAAAATTTTTGAATCTAGAACTTTTCCTCATCTGCCATAAATACAGGGTGGGCCAAAGAAAAGGGTCCACCTCGATATTTGGCAGTAGTTATTAGATAGAAGGAAATACCTGTTTCGGCATTTCCTTCTATTTTTTAAATCAAATATTTTGATATTTATTTCATACTAGTGACGTCATCCATCTGGGTGTGATGACCTAATCGATGATATTTTTAAATGGGAATAGGAGTCCTGTGATAGCTCATTTGGAGGGTGCTCATAGTGTTCAGTTCTCTATTGAGTAATGTAAACATTAATATCATTATTTTTACAGAGAGCCAAAAAAGTAATTTTTCAATTAAATTAATTTGCGCAAAAAGAAGAATGTATGTAATTTATTTAATTCAAAATATGTACCGGGTGTCCCAATAAGAATGGCTCTCGGCCATATCTCAGGAACCGTTTATAGTAGAGCTTTGAAATAAAAAATTTTTTAACAAAATTTGCCTCAGGAAAAGCCTGGAAATTATTTTCATAATTGTGGGTCCACCGCTAGAGGGCGTAATTGAATATCAAAAATAAAAAAATCTAAATTTTACAAAATTTTCCTAATGAAAGGGCACTGGAAATCCGATTATTGTATTCTTCATCAAATTCTGCGCATATTTGATTTAACAAGTTTAACTCTACCTTTGCAAATAAGAGGTGGGGGTGAGTGGGAACCTTGTTATGAAAAAATGGCTGTAAGTCCGGTTCTGCTAAATCAAATTTTGAAAACTGGGACTTGTTGAAGACAGATCTTTTTCTTCAATGTAAGCGTGATAATTTTGAACCATCCTATATTAAGTAATAAGCCAGCTGGGAGGCGTTATTTAATTTTTTTCAGAAATCTAGTTTTCTTTGGAAAATATTAAATACAAGTATGCATTTTTAATCATACTTTATAAAATTAGATTAAATTAGCAATAGAACAGCGAAAACCGCATGTCGATACCTTTTTTCTATCTCAAGATATCTCGAGAAACGTGTAAATTTTATACATAACTGTTACTATCACCGGTAAACTAAGTTAATGAAAAGTAGTGTGCTGTGGAAAAAAACAAAATAACATTTTCCAGATGTCAACGTATAAAAATATAATTAATTAAAACAACAATATAAAGAGAAACAATACTATTAAAATTAAATATAACACAGAACAAAAAGAACTACTTAGTGACGACCTAAATATTCAAATTGTTGCCCATCATACACTACTCTAGAATACATTATCCAGAGAATACTAAACGCCATTCAAAGCATATCGAGAGCAGAAATTGAGACTGCTATTCAATCTACTCTTGAAAGAGTAAATGTTTGCAACGAAAATGATGGGCAAAAATTTGAACGTTTATGTCATCACTAAATAGTTGTTTTTATTTCTTTGTAATAGGGCTTTTCAACGCTTCTCATTTGTTTCTAGCCTCTGTCATATGCCGTATAATCCGTGTATAATATTAATATACGAGATATCAACGAGGCTCGAAACAAATGAGAAGCGTTGAAAAGACCTAATATACGTTGACAGCTGGAAAATGTTTCTTTGTTGTGTCCATAGCACACTACCTTTAATGAATTATTTCGTTTACCGGTAACAGTAACAGTTATGTTTTTAAATTTACACGTTTTGTAAGATATCTCGAGATAGAAAAAAGGTATTAACATGCGGTTTTCACTATTCTGTTGCTAATTTTGTCTAATTCTGTAATATGGTATTAAAAATGCATGTTTGTATTTAATATTTTCCAAGGAACACTAGATTTCTGAAAAAAATTAAATAACGCCTTCTAGCTGGCATATTACTCAGTAAGTTGGTTCGAAATCATAACTTTTACATTGATGAAAAAGATCTATCTTCAACAAGACCAAGTTTGCAAAATTTGATTAAGCAGAACCGGACTCACAGCCAGTTTTTCATAACAAGGTTTCCACTCACCTTCACCTCTTATTTCCAAAGGTAGACCTAAACTCGTCAAATCAAATATGCGTAGAATTTTATGAAGAATACGACGATCGGATTTCCAGTGCCCCTTCATTAGGAAAATTTTGTAAAATTTAGATTTTTTAATTTTTGATATTCAATTACGCCCTCTAGCGGTGGTCCCACAATTATGAAAATAATTTCCAGGCTTTTCCTGAGGCAACTTTTGTTACAAAATTTTTTATTTCAAAGCTCTACTATAAACGGTTCCTGAGATATAGCCGAGAGCCATTCTTATTGGGACACCCGGTACATTCTATTGCTGTCAGAAAATCGAAAAAAATGTTTATTTGGCAAATAAATATTCCTTTCGCTTCAATTAAATGTTCAAACTGCCAAGAGGTAGGTGGGAGGCTGTTTGTGATTTAATTTAAGCGAAAAGAAATATTTATTTGTGAAATATACATTGTTTTTTATTTTGCTGTTTTCGCTGAAATTTGGCGAAGATTAAAAAATCAATATGTATCTGGAATCAACACTGTCCAGTGCACAAGTGAAATTTTGGCATGGAAAAGCTCGTGAAGGACGAGATACCGTGAAAAGAAAAGTTATCAACGACGTCCAAAAATTATCCGATAAAGGCGAAAACTGGTTAGTCTGCAGACAAAGTTTTAGCGACAGTGTTTTGGGATTATCGTGGCGTTTTGTTGCTGGATTTGCTTCATAAGGGAGGAACCATTAATGTCCCTTATTACTGTAGTCTTTTGGACCGTGTTCGAGCTGCCTATAGGTCCAAAAGACGGGGATGTCCTATACGAGATGTGTTGCTATTGCATGACAATGCCCGAAAGCACACAGCTGCCGTAACATAAGAAACAATAGCGGAAATACATTGGACTCTCGTTGAACAGCCTGCATACAGTGCTGATATTTCACCATGTGATTACCACATGTTCGGTCCATTAAAAGATGTAGGTACTAGGCAGAGCGCGATTTGATGATGATAATCAAGTGGAGCAATTTGTGAGCAGGTGGTTAGACACCCGCCCTCATTCTTTTTATGAAAATGAAATACCGAAACTTCCTAGCCGCTAGGAAAAATGCATACTGAAGAAAGAAATGTATATAGAACAATGAAGTATTGTTTAATTGTTGTAATTATTATTCAATAAAAAGTTATTAGCAAAGGTCGGTTCATAGTTGATTCACCCTCTATAAGTCAGAATATTATAAGACCTGCGTGAGACCATTAATGACCTATGCAATCGAGACGAGAGTGGAAAAAGCTGAAACCAAAAAGTTTCTATAGACCGGGCAGTATCGTCGCCCCCGCTAGCGAAATTATTCCGATTCGATTTTTTTGCACAAACTTACTCAAAAACAGGTCCTTATAACATATCCACAGGGTGCCGGGCGGTGCCGTGGTCGAAAAATTGTTTAAACATTTTTTTAAAACAAATTCACAAAAATATTTTTTTTATTGCGAACGAATTTTTTTTAGATAATTTGGTTTATTCTGAGCAAAAAAGGTTTTTTGTCATTTTTTTCTAAAATTGATTGTTGTTGAGTTATATGCGATTGAAATTTTAAAAAATGCGAAAATGGCCATTTTCAAAGCTTAATAACTCGATTAAACATTATTATTATGATATTTAAAAAGTGACCAAATCAAGCTTTAAACCCCTTCTTCAAGATACTGAAGAGATTTGTGTCATTATTTTATTACAAAGCTGTTATTTTTAATTATTAACAATTAGCGCTATAGTCCAGGAATAATCGTCTCCCCCGTTAGTGAAATTATTCCGATTCCATTTTTTTGCAGAAACTTACTCAAAACGAGGTCCTTATAACATATACACAGGGTGCCGTGCGGTGCCGTGGTCGAAAAATTGTTTAAACAATTTTTTTTAAACAAATTCACAAAAATATTTTTTTTATTGCGAACGATTTTTTTAGATAATTTGGGTTATTCTGAGCAAAAAAGGTCTCTTGTGATTTGTCTCTAAAATTTATTGTTGTCGAGATATATGGCCATTTTCGTATTTTTCAAATTTTAAATCGGGTATAACTCGACAACAATCAATTTTAGAAAAAAATTACAAGAGACCTTTTTTGCTTAGAATGTCCCAAATTATCTAAAAAAATTTGTTCGAAGTGAAAAATTATTTTTGTGAGTTTGTTTAAAAAAAAGTGTTTAAACAATTTTTCGACCACGGTACCGCCCGGCACCCTGTGGATATGTTATAAGGACCTCGTTTTGCGTAAGTTTCTGCAAAAAAATGGAATCGGAATAATTTCACTAACGGGGGCGACGATATATCCTGGACTATAGCGCTAATTGTTAATAATTAAAAATAACAGCTTTGTAATGAAACAATGACAAAAATCTCTTCAGAACCTTAAAGAAGGGGTTTGAAACTTGATTTGGTCACTTTTTGAATTTCATAATAATAATGTTTAATCGCGTTATTAAGCCTTGAAACAATCAATTATGGAAAAAAATGACAAGAGACCTTTTTTGCTCATAATATGCCAAATTACCTATCTAAAAAAAATTGTTCGAACTGAAAAAATTATTTTTGTGAATTTGTTTAAAAAAAAATTGTTTAAACAATTTTTCGACCACGGCACCTCCAGGCACCCTGTGGATATGTTATAAGGACCTCTTTTTGAGTAAGTTTGTGCAAAAGAATCGAATCGGAATAATTTCGCTAGCGGGGGCGACGATACTGCCCGGTCTACTAAGATCAACGGAAATCAGGACACTATAGGTATGATTCCGACAACGACTGCAGATGGCAACTGCAGACGGCAGTTACAGTTGTCACCATGACATACGTCATTTGCACTATTAATTTGTATAATTATTAGCAAGTAACGTTCTGCCGGACAGCAGTTGCAGTCAGATGTCGGAATCAGTCTCATACAAATTATGATTAACTATTTAGATTGGAAATAAGGCACAATTAAATTGAAAAAATAATTTTATATTATTATATTTAAACATCATACAAATTAATAGTGCAAAGTAGTGACGTCTGTCGCGGCGACAACTGAAACTGACGTCTGCAGTTGCCGTCTGCAGTCGTTATCGGAATCGTGCCTTATAACCCATTACCTACACTCTTAACAGAAAAAGGAATGAGTTTAATCGAACAATGCGGCTCGCGGGATATCGTAAGATGAGCTAGACAGAGCCGCAGGGAGTGGAGAAACCATATCAGTAAAATAGATGACAAGATGTTCGCAAAAATTGCAATTTCTGAAAAACCCAATACATCGAGACCACCTAGGAGACCTACAAACCAACGCTATGACAGCTGGACATCGGAGACCCAAGTCTTGTAAGAATGAAGAGGACTAAATTAAGAGCCAGAAGAAAGAAAAAGAAATGAAATCAATAAATTTTCTTTTGTAAATTGACGTTTTAAAGAAGCTCTTACATTTAAATCGAAAAGGAATGAACAGTTGTAAAGATAAAAGTAGCAGAATAATAGAAACGCTCATAAGCATTATTTCCCTTGCAAAAATATTTTACCATAGCGAGAAAGTTTCAATTTCAAAGTACATAGAACGATAGTGTGAATAGACGGAATAGACTCTTATAGAGGTCTCATAATTGCAGTAGTGCGGGAGCACTCCTAGTGTGTCACTCCACACGCGACACACACAGCATGTTATCAGAATAACAGTCTACCAGAAAGATAGAGAGAGGAAGAAAAAACCACCCCTAATAACAAACACTTAAGTTCTATCAGTGGCGCACTCAGAATTTTCCTCTAGGGGGGTTGGCTTGGGCGGGGTTCGGACAAATAATCCCTGACAAAAAATCCCCACAAATTATCCCTGGACAAAAAATCCCCAGACAAATAATCCCCGGGAAAAAAATCTCCACAATTTTTTTCGACAAAATATCTCCACAAAAAATCATGTAATTATTCGCTTAAATCTTTTGCTCACTCTGCCTTGAATAACTAACTTCAAAACATTGACTATTATCTGTGTGCATCCATGAAAAAAATTTGCGCTATTAAGAACGTTTAGCTTTGTTATGAAAATGCAGAACACCGGTTTTTGACATAGCTTTTGAAAGCTTTTGAAGCAAGTTTCTGAAATTTTGCTTGCAGTGAATTGAAACTGATGACTAAATATTTTTCGTTATGTATTACTAAAAACATTACTACCATACGCCAAAGAAATAGTTGGTGACTACCAGTGTAATTTCAGGCCCGGAAGATCGATTGTTGATCAAATATTTACTATTAGACAAATGCATGAAAAGATTGGGAGTATAATCAAGACGTGCATCAGATCTTTATAGATTTCAAACAGGCTTATGATTCAAAAATCCACTAGGAAGAATTTCCTGTAGCTGGCTGTATACCATTAATTACAAGTAAAATTTAATAAAAAATTTTGGTCTTGGTAAAAGGTATATTATTTTAAAAAGCCCTATAGGGCTACAAACATCGAACAGAACGTTTTCGCTCTAAAAAGAGCATCATCAGTGTTGCCTAAAATAAGTATAACCATATTAATTATCAACCTTTTACAGACAACCTGATGGCTTAGCCATGGGTAGTTGCCTATCCCCTCTCTTAGCTGATATTTTCATGGATCATCTAGAATCCACACAGATCATGAAAAATCCGGAGATTCTACACTGGTTTCGTTATGTGGATGACTGTTTGTTATTCATAGCCGGGAATTCTAATTTAGCTGATTCACTTCTTTCTAAAATCAACCAAATCCATCCTAATATTAAGTTCACCATGGAACTAGAATCATCCCAATCCATTAACTTTCTTGACCTCACTATCACCAGATTAAATGACCATTTCGATTTCAGTATCTATAGGAAACCAACACAGACGGACCATGTCATACCCCTATCATCTAATCACCCCATTTCACACAAATATTCAGCATTTCACAGTTTCATACACCGTTTAGAAACTACCCCTCTATCACAATCCAATTACAACAAAGAATTGAACATTCTCAAACAAATAGCCTTCAATAATGGTTACGAACCTAACATCATAGACAAGTTTATCCATAAGAGACAACTGAGAGTCTTGAGAGAGGCTGCGTTCCCCAGAGATTCGACCACCAAACCCATTTACACTTCCTTACCATATCATCATGAACGTTTGTCTGGAGATATTAGAGATATTATTAAAAGATCAGTTGATAACATTCAAATTTCATTTAAGGTATCAAGTAATTTAAGACAGTGCCTTTCCAACTCCAAAGACCCTATTAACTACATGAATCGTAGCGGTGTCTATAAATTGCAATGCTCTGATTGTGATGCCACATATATAGGGAGAACTTGTAGGTCACTTGCCTCCCGTTCACTTGAACATACTAAAAGAGAGAATACATCAACCTTCTCTCAACATCTTAAACAAAACAACCATACTCTCAATATCCCTGATAACGTATCCCTAATACATAACATTCCCGATAAAAACTTTCTGAGATTGGACCTATACGAGGATCTTGAAATAGTCAAAGAGAAACAGAGAAGTCCAAATTGTGTTAATCGCCATGTGTCTTTCAATCGTGACTTTCAACCGTTACATCGTCAACTTTTCTCATAAATTACATTATAAATCTGTTTCTTATATTACTTTATTTCTCCTAATTATTCGCATCTACCAATATTGTTCTATTTCTTTCTTTTCTCTTCTTATTCACACACATCCACATTTTCACTCAATTTTCGATAATCATCTAATCCTTTCTTCAAAAAATTTTTCTTCTCCCAAACAAAGCAATTTCAACTATATCCGCAACATCCATTTGTCACAACCTGTACACAACTATATCTATTCAATATATATCCCATTCTCTCCACATCATCTTTTCAAACCGTTTTTCGTTTAGTGTCCAATCATAACTATTTCATTCTAAACTAAATCAACCAATAATACTGTACAATATATCTTTCAAGTTTCACACATCTAGTAGTTATTCCATTCAGCCAACCTTTCATTCATCATTTGGTTTATTTGGTTGCCTGGTCTCTGGAGTCCCCAGTCTCTCAATAATGTTCATTAGTCTCAATAGTGATGTCAAATTTACTTTATATACCACAAACTCATCTATCTCAAATAAACACAATTTTTAATTTTCTCATATACTCAATAATCTTACTCAACACTTATCTTCATCTGACCCCACTTTAGTTGTAGCTTAGACACTTTTATCCAAGTTATTAATTTTTCTTTGCCCTAGATGTTATTTAACATAAAAGGACATAATAAAGAAATTTGGACTAAGCTTGTAATACAACCTTTTCAGTCTTCTAAATTTGTGTTGATGAACCCATCTATATTTTATTAATTTATAAATAAGATTTTGCATTTACAACTTTTTCAGCATTTGATATCACGACCCCTATTTTGTCTCTAGTTTTTCAGCCAGTCTCTCAGCCATCATTTGTGTTGGTTCACAAATATAAATTATCTAATTTCAAAACATAAACCATACATTACATTATCTGTATGTTGTTTTCTTTCTTTTCTCTTCTTATTCACACACATCCACATTTTCACTCAATTTTCGATAATCATCTAATCCTTTCTTCAAAAAATTTTTCTTCTCCCAAACAAAGCAATTTCAACTATATCCGCAACATCCATTTGTCACAACCTGTACACAACTATATCTATTCAATATATATCCCATTCTCTCCACATCATCTTTTCAAACCGTTTTTCGTTTAGTGTCCAATCATAACTATTTCATTCTAAACTAAATCAACCAATAATACTGTACAATATATCTTTCAAGTTTCACACATCTAGTAGTTATTCCATTCAGCCAACCTTTCATTCATCATTTGGTTTATTTGGTTGCCTGGTCTCTGGAGTCCCCAGTCTCTCAATAATGTTCATTAGTCTCAATAGTGATGTCAAATTTACTTTATATACCACAAACTCATCTATCTCAAATAAACACAATTTTTAATTTTCTCATATACTCAATAATCTTACTCAACACTTATCTTCATCTGACCCCACTTTAGTTGTAGCTTAGACACTTTTATCCAAGTTATTAATTTTTCTTTGCCCTAGATGTTATTTAACATAAAAGGACATAATAAAGAAATTTGGACTAAGCTTGTAATACAACCTTTTCAGTCTTCTAAATTTGTGTTGATGAACCCATCTATATTTTATTAATTTATAAATAAGATTTTGCATTTACAACTTTTTCAGCATTTGATATCACGACCCCTATTTTGTCTCTAGTTTTTCAGCCAGTCTCTCAGCCATCATTTGTGTTGGTTCACAAATATAAATTATCTAATTTCAAAACATAAACCATACATTACATTATCTGTATGTTGTTTTGCCTACCTTTCTTCATCAATTTACGTACACTTCATTGATGATTGTGGGTACTCAAATGCCTCCCTTCTATTTTACATCTAGATAATCTATTCTCACTAACTCTTTATTTTTATAATTCCAACACATTGATGTTAGCTGTTATCATTGCTTGTACTATAAACAACTATAAATTTAGTAGCTGTGTAACCAATTTTTCATGATACTTCAAGTTCCATTGACAATTGTTGTCTTGACATCAGACAGATTCGCTTTTGATATCTCACATCTTAGTTGCCTGTCAGCTCTTGTAACATAATGACCTAATTTGTTACCTTTGACCCACTTACAACGTGTGGGAGTCATATGTTATCCTAGGGCCATATCCTTAGGGATTATATCCATCCTTTGGAATTTGCTATGTTAGCATTTTGATGTGACTTTTAGTCCATTTTTGAAAGGCTTTGACCTTCGTATTTTTTGGTTGGCTCACCATGTTCTTGTAAGTATAACCAAACTTTGATTCTACCTTGGTCATCACTTTAAGTTCAACATTTTGATAATTAATATGGTTATACTTATTTTAGGCAACACTGATGATGCTCTTTTTAGAGCGAAAACGTTCTGTTCGATGTTTGTAGCCCTATAGGGCTTTTTAAAATAATATACCTTTTACCAAGACCAAAATTTTTTATTAAATTTTGCTTATGATTCAATTAATCATCCTACACTATGGAATACAAAGGTCGAGCTGGGCGTACCCAAGAAACTAACTGCGGTAACGCAAATGTGTGTAAGTAACTTCTTTGCACAAGTTATAAGAGGTGGGGAAATATCAAATGCTTTCTGCGTAAATTCTTGACTGAGACAGGGAGATCCGTTGTCCCCATTGTTGTTTAACCTGGCCTTAGAATATGCCATGCGAAAAATTTATCCAAAAATCAAATCAGACATAGCTGCTCGGGGAGAGTCCAGATGGGAAAAAGCCTGTAGGACGACCTAGAAAAAGGTGGAAAGGTACAGTCAGAGATGGAAAATCTGGAAGATCTGGAAAAAATGGGAGTGAGACAATGGGAAATAGTGTCACAGGAACGACACATGGAAGGCAATAGTAAAACACTTGCAAGGACACTGGAAGAGTTATAACGCCATTGATGACGATAATAACTAAATATTTTTGACGTTAAATTTACAAAAAGTAACAGGTTTTTTGCATTACAATTAAGATTATCGTTTTCAGGATCAGCAGTTCTCATCACGAATAGGCAATGTTTTGAACATAGTTATTCAAAGCAGAGTGAGTAAAAGATTTAAGCGAATAATTACAACATGGTTCCCACAGCCTTAACGAATTCCCCATATCTTCCACGATTTTTGAAAAAACTCACACTCGTTTGTCATGTAAAATTTGAAGTTTTCGACATGAAATTGAAATTCGAAATTTGGTAATCGAAATTAAAATTCATGCTTAATCTTAATTGCTAATCATTATTTTCGTGCCAAAAAGCGGTTTCATGGCGATTGTTATAGCTCTCACGCACTGAGGCTAAAAAACATTTGAGTCGATTGCATTCCCGGGCAGCAAATATTTCTTGGGTATATTTTATACAAAAAATTTTGTGAGGATTATTTGTCCGGGATTTTTTGTCCGGGGAATATTTGTCCGGGGATTTTTTGTCTGGGGATTTTTTGTCCAGGGATAATTTGTGGAGAGTTTTTGTCCGGGATTATTTGTCCGGGGATTATTTATTTGTCCTAGCTTCGCTTGGGCACCGAAATTTTTTTGTATTGTTTCTGGAAGACAAGTTACGTTTTACTACTATTCTTTATATTTTTTAATATGCCCTGGGAGGGGTTTCAACCCCCAAAACCCCCTGGTGCGCCACTGGTTCTATATACGGAATATATAGGGGAAGGATATGTCTACGCGAATTTACATCAGGAGTCAACCGATGAAATGTGAAAAGAAATGTGTTGGGGTTCTACGAGTTTTCGATCATGCTTAAGTGCTCTTGTATTAAAATGCCCTTAAATTTTTATCCTACTTAACAATATAAGGGAAAAAATAGCATTCTTTAAAAATTATTTATATAAAACATCATGATATCAACATTTATTCAGACTGGGATTCATCATAAATACAGAGTGAGTCTGTAATTTGGAATAAATTCACTAGTTCAAATACTATTTGTTTTTTTGAAAAATGCGCAGACCTGTCGATTAGTATTTCAAATCGAAATTTTTACATAGAATATTAATGTATACAGGGTGTCCCAATTTAGAGATATGACGTCATAGTTGATTTTCTTAAGTGACAACATTGTCATTTTGATAGTAATTTGTATAGGGTGTGTAAAGTTATACATAACTGCAAAATATCAAATTTATATTCCCTAACATTTGCAAGATAATAAAAATTAACAAAGTTATGTCTGTAATTTGGAATAAATTCATTAGTTCAAATACTAATTGTTTTTTTAAAAATTGCTCAGACCTGTCGATTAGTATTTCAAATCTAAATTTTTTACATACAATAATAATGTATACAGGGTGTCCCAATTTACAGATATGACGTCATAGTTGATTTTCTTAAATAGCAACATTGTCATTATGATAGCAATTTTAATAGGAAGTGTAAAATTATACATATCTCCAAAATATCAAATTTTTATTTCCTACCATTTACAAGATAATAAAAAATTAACAAAGTTATGAAAAACAAGTAATCAAATCATTAAATTTAATATATTATTAATAATTGAATTTAAGGATATTTTATTGAATTTACGGATATCTTAAGATATTGTCAAATAGTCAATGGGCAATATTATGAGCATTTGCCTAATTGAAAGAATTAAATTCAATTATTTGATTAGGCACTTGTTTTTCATAACTTTGTTATTTTTTATTATCTTGTAAATGATAACTTTACATATCCTATCAAATAGCTATCAAAATGACAGTGTTGCCATTTAAGAAATCAACGATGACGTCATATCTCTAAATTGGGACACCCTGTATACATTATTATTGTATGTAAAAAAATTCGATTTGAAATACTAATCTACAGGTCTTAGCATTTTTCAAAAATACAGTTAGTATTTGAACTATTGAATTTATTCCAAATTACAGCCATAACTCTCTTATTTGTTATTATCTTGTAAATGGTAGGGAATAAAAATTTGATATTTTGCTGTTATGTATAACTTTACACACCCTATCAAAATAGCTATCAAAATGACGTTGTTGCCATTTAAGAAAATCAACGATGACGTCACATCTCTAAATTGGAACACCCTGTATAAATTATTATTGTATGCAAAAAATTTCGATTTGAAATACTAACCGACAGGTATGAGCATTTTTCAAAAACCAATTAGTATTTGATTTATTGAATTTATTCCAAATTACAGACTCACTCTGTATAATAAAATACAAACTAAAAAAATAGCAAATAAAAAGTGTAATAGAATAGGCAATATTCTCTATTTATTATGTTTCATTGTAATCACCTAATATTTTATCACACAAGTAAATTGCAGTTCAAAAATAACGCAATGATTCGAAAATACAGAAGAAAATCTTGTTAACACGATTAAGATTAAAAATAGATACGTTTATAGGTATAATTTAGCACTTCTTCTTCATGTATCATGTCCTTTCAAGATGTTGGTTACCATCATAGCTGTCTTAATTTTATTCCTTGCCACCCTAAATTGCATGCTTTTATCAACACCATACCAATCTCACCAGTTCTGCAACCATGAAGTTCTTCTTCGTCCTGGACTGCGTTTCCCTGCTATTTCCCTTGCATAATATAATATGAATATGGGCGAAGTGTGTGCAAAATTGAGGGACGTAGAAACTTATTTTGAAAAAATTATAGTGACGTTTTTATAGATGTGTCTCGAATTTTACTTAAATATGAATCTAAGGTTCTTAAATCAAAGCTAAAAAATCTAAAACAAACAAAAATTGACACATACTCTAAAAAAGCTGAACATCTGCCTTTTCCTAGTATAGTATGTAGTTTTGTTTATAGTAGTATGTATATTAAAGTAGTTTTAGTAGGCACTTTCCCTTTATGTATAGAGTTATATTTTCTGTAATTAAGGGGGTAGGCGCAAAATCTTGGACCTAGTCTATTTAAATGCATTCATTTTTTTTCGAATCCTGAGAAAACTAATAAGTACTTTTGAAAAATTTAAACGAATAAAAGATTACATTATTACGGAGGGCCCAAAGTAGGGGTCGCCAACTTCTTGAAAATTTCAAGATCTTGTCTTGATCTTGTCTTGATTTCAAGACAAGATCAAGACAAGAAGTAATTTTAGATTTCAAGACAAGACAAGAAATTTTATGTCAATACCAAGATTTCTTGTCAAGAAAACAAGAAATCTTGAAATATCTTGACTAATAATGAAAACTCTAAAACGTATTTATTTGTGAAAAAGATAACATTATTTTGACATAACATAACGTATTTTAATTTAAGACTATGTTTTCAATCCAATGGCATGTAAAACAACATAATGCTATTCTACATCCCACCAGACTGAAAACAATGGGAACCTTCTCTGGTTACACCTCCGAGGCTTCACAATTTGCAAGCCATAACGGATGCTGTGACTAAGGAAGATGAGGGAATTTTACAATTTATAATTCACGTCCCATCTGCTCAGCGCGGTAAAGTTCCAACGAGAATGGTTCCCTTCGTACTCCAATAGAGTAAACATGTAAATCAAAAATGAATAACCATTTACAATTTCGTTGCAAAACGAAAATACAGCCGCATCATATTCTAGTCCAATCAGAGAGTGCAGCAAGCACCTCTACCGGTTTCGTAACTTATTAGTCTCTCATCAGGAGGCACATATGCTGCTCTCTCCGATCCAACCAAAACAAAGCCCGGCGTGCAGTCACGGATTGCAACGAACGAAATGGCATAGATGCCCTAGCGGCAACTGCTAGCAAAAGACTAAGTTTTCAATCCAATGACATATAAAACAACATAATGCTATTCTACATCCCACCAGACTGAAAACAATGGGAACCTTCTCTGGTTACACCTCCGAGGCTTCTACAATTTGCAAGCCATAATGGATGCTGAGACTAAGGAAGATGAGGGAATTTTACAATTTATAATTCACGTCCCATCTGCTCAGCGCGGTAAAGTTCCAACGAGAATGGTTCCCTTCGTACTCCAATAGAGTAAACATGTAAATCAAAAATGAATAACCATTTTCAATTTCGTTGCAAAACGAAAATACAGCCTCATCATAATCTAGTCCAATCAGAGAGTGTAGCAAGCACCTCTACCGGTTTCGAAACTTATTAGTCTCTCATCAGGAGGCACATATGCTGCTCTCTCCGATCCAACCAAAACAAACCCCGGCGTGCAGTCACGGATTGCAACGAACGAAATGGCATAGATGCCCTAGCGGCAACTTAGTCTTTTGCTAGCAGTTGCCGGTAGGGCATCTACGCCATTTCGTTCGTTGCAATCCGTGACTGCACGCCGGGGTTTGTTTTGGTTGGATCGGAGAGAGCAGCCTCCTGATGAGAGACTAATAAGTTTCGAAACCGGTAGAGGTGCTTGCTGCACTCTCTGATTGGACTAGAATATGATGCGGCTGTATTTTCGTTTTGCAACGAAATTAAAAATGGTTATTCATTTTTGTATTTTAAAAAGGGTTCAAGGCAGGTTTTGTTTATATTCGATTCAGAGTTGGACTACCATCTCCATATAGCAACTATTGCAGCATCCTTATGCATCATCAGTGAAGATTATGCAGTCACAACTCTGAAGGGAATATAAACATTCTGCCTCTTTTAAGGCAAAACATCGCGATGCAATGAACCCACCTTTTGAGACGCAAATCAGCGACATCTCTCGTATTACGAGGAAAACAACGAAAAGCCCCAGATACAAAGTTTACTACTTTTTAAACAATTAGAATAATTGAAATAAAAATATAATAAACAATATTTTAAATCTAAGACTTTTCGTTAATAAACTGCTTTCTGGCTGCATCCCATATCTCCGGATTTTACAATATATAATCACGTAGAGACGACGAAAATAGGAGAAAGCAAATAGAGGACACTTAGGCCACGCATTTACCTTCTCTTCGTCTAGGAAAAGGACCGAAAGACAGTTTCTAAATACCCAAAAACTGAGTAAAATGAAAAAGATTAAAAAGGGTTCAAGGCAGGTTTTGTTTATATTCGATTCAGAGTTGGACTACCATCTCCATATAGCAACTATTTCAGCATCCTTATGCATCATCAGTGAAGATTATGCAGTCACAACTCTGAAGGGAATATAAACATTCTGCCTCTTTTAAGGCAAAACATCGCGATGCAATGAACCCACCTTTTGAGACGCAAATCAGCGACATCTCTCGTATTACGAGGAAAACAACGAAAAGCCCCAGATACAAAGTTTACTACTTTTTAAACAATTAGAATAATTGAAATAAAAATATAATAAACAATATTTTAAATCTAAGACTTTTCGTTAATAAACTGCTTTCTGGCTGCATCCCATATCTACGGATTTTACAATATATAATCACGTAGAGACGACGAAAATAGGAGAAAGCAAATAGAGGACACTTAGGCCACGCATTTACCTTCTCTTCGTCTAGGAAAAGGACCGAAAGACAGTTTCTAAATACCCAAAAACTGAGTAAAATGAAAAAGATTAAAAAGGGTCAAGGCAGGTTTTGTTTATATTCGATTCAGAGTTGGACTACCATCTCCATATAGCAACTATTTCAGCATCCTTATGCATCATCAGTGAAGATTATGCAGTCACAACTCTGAAGGGAATATAAACATTCTGCCTCTTTTAAGGCAAAACATCGCGATGCAATGAACCCACCTTTTGAGACGCAAATCAGCGACATCTCTCGTATTACGAGGAAAACAACGAAAAGCCCCAGATACAAAGTTTACTACTTTTTAAACAATTAGAATAATTGAAATAAAAATATAATAAACAATATTTTAAATCTAAGACTTTTCGTTAATAAACTGCTTTCTGGCTGCATCCCATATC
Organism: Diabrotica virgifera virgifera; assembly: GCF_917563875.1. Taxonomy (NCBI): domain Eukaryota; kingdom Metazoa; phylum Arthropoda; class Insecta; order Coleoptera; family Chrysomelidae; genus Diabrotica; species Diabrotica virgifera. Next base: position 130,734,145 of record NC_065445.1, on the reverse strand, counting down.
TCCGGATTTTACAATATATAATCACGTAGAGACGACGAAAATAGGAGAAAGCAAATAGAGGACACTTAGGCCACGCATTTACCTTCTCTTCGTCTAGAAAAGTCTTAGATTTAAAATATTGTTTATTATATTTTTATTTCAATTATTCTAATTGTTTAAAAAGTAGTAAACTTTGTATCTGGGGCTTTTCGTTGTTTTTTTGTATTTTAATTTATTGAAAACTTTTTTTGAATGGATTTACAAAAATGTAAATTAGAAATAATAATTAATGATACTTACCTAATCCTGTTGAAAATAAAATTGCAAACTAGATTTTATTTTAAATAACAAAGGGTACCCCCCGTTAAGATAGGCAAAATGCCCTCACTCTCAGAATTCAATTTTTTTAATTTTTTTACGTTCTGTGCAATTAAAAAATGAGATAACGCGGATTTTTAGCTCGCCACCCCCTTACCCCTCCCCCCACAGCCAAAAACGTAGATTTTTAGATTTAATTTTTTTTAGTTGGGTTGCAATTGATTTAAAAATTTCAAAAAATTCATACGTGTAGCTGAGGCTTTCACAAAACATGTCCATTTTTTATGGACCCTTAGGTCAAGTGTACATAACCTCAATTTTTTTAACTTTCTAAAACCTGCAACTTTTTTTTGGAAGGGGCTGCAGGTCCAATTTTTTTGCAATTTGTGTATTTTATCAAAAGCTATCTCTCTGATTTTTTTCAGATTTTTTCGTCAGGTGCGCCATCTTGAAAAATCCGGAAAACTGTTTTTTAGGGGGTTTTGGGGATTTTCTCCATTTTATAGACTGCAACATAGATCAAATCAAGGTTTTGTTAATAGATTATGTATAATTTGAAATATCTGAGTATATTAGGATTTTTAAAAATTGGGCGAAACACTTTTAAACCCCCCAAAAACCATGTTTGTTTAAAGGTTTGTAACGATTTTTGTGGGTCTAATTATTTTTTTTGAAGTCGATACAGCCTGAATATTTTTTTTATTTTTTAACGTCCTATATGATTTTAAAAAATTAGGACTCACCGCAATTTTAGCCCACTTCCCCTATTCCCCCTCCCCCAAAGCCAAAACTCTCAATTTTTCGATTTTATTTTTTTTTTAGTTGGTTTGCAATTAAATTATAAATGTTGTTCTGAAGCTATTTCTTTGTGGCATTTTTGTAACTAACTATTCTAAATGGGAAATAAGCCACAATTTAACTAAAAAAGATTTTATTTTCGATAGAGAGAATTCGATAATCTGTGACGCACTGAAAAAATGGTTTGGGACGATCTATTTAAATAAGTCAGATTAAATTAAATTATTAGAAGTTTCAAGCAACATTTTTGTTTAATTTATTAATATTTTGTATTTTGACAACGACGTCCGTGGTGGACGTCGAAACGTTAATAAAATCATTTTTTAGTTAAATTGTGGCTTATTTCCCATTTAGAATAGTTAGTAATCATGAAATTATAAATTACAAAAAATTCACACGCACGGCTGAGGCTTTTACAGAACATCTATTTTTATGGACCCGAAGGTCGAGTGTACATATTATAACCTCATTTTTTTGTTTTTTAATAGGTACGTATAACTTTTTTGGCGCTGGCTGCTAATTTTTTTTGTGTTTTGTGTATTTTACAAACCATCTACGTTTGGCTCATAATGCAAATAGTCCACGCTGTATACTTGTCCCGCTAGGTAAATTATTCCGATTAACTTTTTTGCACAAACTTACTCAAAAACAGGTCCTTATAACAAATGCACAAGGTGCCAGGCAGTACCGCGGTCGGAAAATTGTTTAAATATTTTTTTAAACGAATTCAAAACATCAATTTTTTCACTTCGGACAAATTTGTTTTAGATTCTCTGGATCAAGCTGAGCAAAAAAGGTATCTTGTGATTTTTCTATAAAATTGACTGTTATCGACTTACATGCAATTTCAAATTTGAAAAACGCGAAAATGGCCATTTTCAAGGCTTAATAACTCGATTAAAAATTATTATTATTAAAGTCATAAAGTGACCAACTCAAAGTTTAAAGCCCCTCCTGCAATAGCCTAAAGAAACTTTTGTCTTTATTTTATTACTAACTATTATTTTTAATAATTAAAAATGAGCGCTAAGCATGTATTGAAGCGGACCTCCGCGCGAGAGAGAGAGATGTACAATATTCATTGGACGTTTTAAAAAAATATCGATTGGAAGTCAAAAATACGTTTTAAAAAAATAAAAAAGGAATTTTCAGGTTATATGTATTGTACACTCGACCTACACGGGTCTATAAAAAATAGATATGTTTTGTAGAAGCCTCATAAAATTTTTAAATTAATTGCAACTTAAAAAAAAAAAAATAGAAAAATTGACGTTTTTGTGGGGGCAGGGGGAGGGGTGGTGGGCTAAAAATGTGATTAATCTTATTTTTTAATGACATATAACGTAAAAAAATGAAAAAAAAAATATTCAGGCTGTATCGATCTCAAAAAATATCATTAAGCCCGTAAAAACCCTTACATAACTTAAAAAAACATGGTTTTGGGGGGTTTAAAGGTGTTTTGACAATTTTTTTAATCCTTAAATACTCATTTATTCCAAATTATACATAATCTATTAACAAAACCTTGAGTTGATCTACATATGTTGCAGTATATAAAATGGAGAAAATCTCTAAAAACCCCCTAAAAAAAATGGTGTCGCGAAAAAAGGTCGCCAACAATTGGTCGAGCGAAAAAATGTCGCGCACATTTGAGCGCGTATCAAAAGGTCGCCGGCGAAAAAACAGCGCCGACGAAATAAGGTCGCGTGCAATTGATCGCGCGAAAAAAGATCGCGTCATGTTTTACATTATTAAAACCATTCAATTGGTTTTCAAAAAGGTTCTAAAGAAATTCTATTTGCATACTTTAACTTTATGCATTATGAGCCGATTAGTCTTGGAATTCCATCTAATTACTTTTTAATGTATTTTGGATGTATAAGAAGATGGGAAAAATAACGTATATCTAAATACTTTTTAATGTATTTTGGATGTGTAGGAAGATGGGAAATATAGGAGAATGGGAAATTATTTCATATGGTATTTTCAGGTTATTCAAGTGAATATACTTGAAAATTGAACAATTTTTAACATGAAGAAAGTATTTTTTTTGTTCTACGTGAATAATTTTAATATATGGATCTAAATTCAGAAAGGTACTTTCCTTCACACTTTTTACAGGCTTAGGACTGTCAGCAAAAAACTGGCGTGTTTAAAAGTGTTTGCTCTTCCTAATCGGATATCGTTAAAAATGTACAGTAATAATAGTTCTATTTACAGTATATATTACATACAAACGAATACCAGGTACCAGTTTACCTATTTTTGGTATTTTCAGAGACCGGTAATTAGCATAATTGGTTCTTAGTAGAAAGTCGTTATGCAGATTAGTGAAGAATAAGTAGTTTAGATAAGGGCACCTTATTGTGTAGGTATTTATTAGGAATTCCATGAAGTCATTACGATAAGACATTATTGGAAATGCTAAAATAAATATTGTACAAAAGTTCTTTGTCTAATTGTGCGTTATTCACTAATGTGGTAATTATTATTCCATATTCGTGAAACGTACTTTTAAGGTAATTGTACCATATTCCGGCCTATTAAGACTTTTCTACCTTTGAGACAAAATTCTAATTGTTAAAATAAGTATATTTGTATGTCGTATAATTTTAACTCAAAAATAGAACTTTTATATTTTGAGTGCGATATTTTTTTATATAGAGTAACCTACATTTCATATCAAATTTAATATTTTTAATTACCACTCCAATGTCTTTAATTACGTGCTATAATTTCGAGGACTAGAGTAATTCCGTTCTAGTTGGTACCTATTTCCGGCCTACGGTTAGGTGGTCAAATAAACTTGTGTACTAGGAATAATAGCACTAGAAAATACAAGTAAAAGACGTAATAATAAGAAAATGGGATATACCTTGTTAGTTGAAATTAGTCACAAGGATGTTACTGAAATAAGTTTAAAAAATATTACTTACAAAATGTAATTAAGTATTAAGTACACACAAAAAAAAATTAAAATTAAACAGTTTGGAAATCCACAATAGAAACTAATTATCGGCATCATTAAAGTCCGGAACAGAAAATATACCCCTTTTGTTGACTGGTATAGGACATTTTATTTTCTTCAAGACATCCTCAGAGTTGTAAATTAGTATATCGTCCTTATCAGGCCAGCGCCAATTGGTTCCACTATATGTCATTGTTTTGACCTCGTATTGTTTTGGATTTTTGTTTATAACTGCCTTTACAATTCCTGGAAACCTTTCACCTTCGTATGAAATCACTACGTAATCTCCTATCTGGATTGCCTTAGGAAGAGGTTGGAGTGTGTGATTTTTTGTTTCGCGGTTATCATCTTTATTTTCTTGATCGGATAAATTCTTTTCTCCTACTTCTTGTTCTTTTTTTCTTTTTCCATTATTGGACAGTTTCTTTTGTTTTGCGCTTTTAGTTTTCTTTTTATTTTCATTTATTAGTCGGTTTTCTTTCTCCATCTTCCTCAATGCTGCTTTTTCCAGTTTACTTTTCTTTTCTTGTTCTACACGTCTTTGGTACTCTATGTATTCTGAACACGTCGCTACTGCTGGAGTTATTTTTCTCTTGACCGTTTTTTTATTTTGGCTAGTAGAGGCAGTTTCTGGCCAATAGAATGCATTTTTAAACGGTGTAGAAAATTCTGACTTAGAATCATTTTGTGTCCTAATTGTTTGTTGATAGGACTGAACTGCTATAGTTTCACTTTTTTCTGGTGTGAAATGTCTTTCGCTTGTAATATTTTCAGGTATTACTCCTTCTTCCATGTCGCAGTTATTCTTACTAAGTGTGGTTTTAGTTTTTTCTGGTGTGAAATGTCTTTCACTTGTAATATTTTCAGGTATGACTCCTTCCTCCATGTCGCAGTTATTCTTACTAAGTGTGGTTTTAGTTTTTTCTGGTGTGAAATGTCTTTCGCTTGTAATATTTTCAGGTATTACTCGTTCTTCCATGTCGCAGTTATTCTTACAAAGTATGGTTTTAGTTTTTTCTGGTGTAAAATGTCTTTCGCTTGTAATATTTTCAGGTATTACTCCTTCTTCTATGTCGCAGTTATTCTTACTAAGTGTGGTTTTAGTTTTTTCTGGTGTGAAATGTCTTTCGCTGGTAATATTTTCAGGTATTATTCCTTCTTCCATGTCGCAGTTATTCTTACTAAGTGTAATTTCAGTTTTTTGTGGTGTTGAATGGGTACGTCTTGTAAGATCTTCAGGTATTAGTAGGTTATCAGATAGTGTCACCGATTGTTGTTGTGAGTTTGGTGTTGAATCAATATTTGTTGTTAAATTGTTAACCTGGGAAGAATATTCCAAAAAGCCATCCTTTTGTACGTCAAACTGTATAAAATTCTCATCGTTGACGGCAGACCAATCCACATTAATGTCAGACAGGTTATCCACAAAGTTTGCTTCCAGCGTTGAGTTGCCCAAATCAAAATTATTATCGTTTGTATTTTCACTTGTCGTTACACTGCTGTTGACTGTTTTCCAAAAAAGATACAAATTTGTATCCTTTACATCTCCTATCCAATCCCCATTGCATTTTTTAAATTCACGTATTTTCTCACTACCTGCCCACTCCTCTAAGTATTTGACTATTTGGTGCGAATTCTCGGTGGTTGAAGTTCCTGGGGAGGATTGTATCGGGAAGTTGATAGATGGAGTGTTGACATTAGTAGTGCTATTAGAACTCGAAGATTTTATGAGCTTGCTATAATTTACGGCATCCGGATTGAAAGGAAATAATCCACAAGCACGAAATCCATGTTGTATAGTTTCAGGTTTTAAAGAAACTAAAATGCAGTCTTCTAACAGTGGACCAAATTCGCAACGTTTTAAACGTCGACCATTATTTTGCATTCGCCAGTCATGGACTTTTTTCCTCCACGCATTTTTGAGGCTGTGAAAAACTGCCACATCCATGGGTTGCAATATATGTGTAGAGTTAGGCAACAAGGCAATCAAAACAATGTCATTGTCTCTACAAAATTCACTTAGAGGTAGCGACAGGTGGGAAGAGTGTCCATCCATGAATAGTATAACTGGTCTTTTAATATTTTGTTTCAATAAGTATGGATAAAAAACATTTGTGACGTATTCATAGAATGTTTGGCACGTCATCCAGCCACTATCCGATCTACCTAGTGCCCATGTGGAGGGATATTTTGATAATATATTTTGTGGAATCCTCTTGTACGGAAATAAAACGAAAATGGGCATTAATTTACCATCAGCAGAAGAGCCCAGGGAAAGAGTCAAACATTCCTTTTCATCATTTCCAGACATGGAATACACGGTCCGAGTACCTTTTCGTACTAAAACACCTTGACCTTTGGGACATAGAAAAAATGCTGACTCATCGCAGTTAAAAATTCTGGAAGGGTCTTCGAGAATTTCGACCAAATTATTATCTTCCAAGTAACTGTAAATTTTTTGAAACCAAGCTCTGATCTTCTCTTCATTGGCACCAACCCTCGCTGTGGTAAGGGTTTGAGAGACTCTTTTAGTAATAGTTGAATTCCTTTTTAAAAATCCCTCATACCAATGTCTGCCTGGTAAACCATTTTTAAATTTGTGTGGACGATTTAGCTCTTTGACCAGTTTTGAGACTGAATATAATAACTGATCTTTAGTAACCGGAAAGCCAATGTCTGCTAAATGATGTACCCATTTTACTATAAGATTTTCTTCAGTTGTTGTTAGAATAGTTGGGGCTCCAGCAAATGATTGTTTTGTGTATTTTCTGTGTATCTTATCTAATAATGTCTGTTTAGGTATATTGTATAATTTCGAAGCTTTATACGCAGACATTGTTTTACTTTGGATAGATTCCAGGGCTTCGTTTAATAATTCCGGGGTGTACCTTTTTGATGGCATTTTATCTGAAAAAAATTACATATATAAGACTCAAGTAGGTATAGTAAGAATATAATCATACATACTGCTTGATATAGTTTAGCTGCGTATAAATGTAATAATGGACAAAAGCTACATTGCCATTTCAAATTATGGGCTAAAGGACGTTTTTATGGTCATTTAATATTCTGTGAACCTATAACCGTGCTATTTAAATTAAATGTATTTATCTAATTTAATACAGTCCCAGTTAATTTAAAATAAAACCAATGAAATCAGTAATGTGTTTTGAAATGCCGTTTAAAAAAAACTAACAAAATTGATTAAGTACGTTTCTTAATTAAACCAAAACAAATACTCATAAAAAGATTACTATACAGCATAACTCTATTAAGGAATAGTTGGACAAATACCATTATAAAATTCAAATAACAACAAACAGACTGGTCAAATACTGGCACGTAAATATCTCAATCGAACCGTTACAGGTTTTAGTAGCACTAAAAAGTAATAATCTTACCCGTTGAAGTGATTATGAGTAAAAAAATAATAATAATATTTAACCCTTCCCATCCGTAATTCCGTCCATAAGACGGAATAATGTACATGAGATATAAAATGCGAACATAATTGCGTGCGTCATTAAAAAGACATTTTTTCAAGAAAATATTAATTACACGTAACGAAATTAAAAGTAATAATATCAGTAAGAAGTAAGGCCCAGAAATAATTACTATTTCCTCAAATAAACAAATAAAAATGCCCACTGAAAAATCGAATTCATGGTATGACTTCGGTTAATTTTTGAGATATAACACAGTTTAGAATTCAAATAATAAGAAGGTGGTTGACAGAATATTAGTACGTAATTATCTCAAGCAAACTTTTAGGTTTCAATGTTCCACTATAAACAAAATGTTGACCAATTCGGTTAATAAATCGTTACAAACAAGTAATAACAGTTGAACCTTTTATTCCTTAATTCCGTCCGTAGAACGGAATAGCGTACATGACATACAGAATGAGAACATAATTGCGTGCGTCATTAAAATGTAATTTTTTAATAAAATATTAAAAATTATCTTACGAAAGAATTAAAACGAAATAAATAAATGCATATTGGTTATTGGAAATATAGATATTTCTTATAAAATCTTACCAACTTCTATTGAGAACTCTATGATGATTGGGATCACTCGTTAAACAAAAACAATAACACGTGGTGCTTATTCAACGATTCTGTGCATACTGGGTATTCATGACAAGTGAAGGTGCCAGCAGCCGCATGAAAAATGGCGGGAATTTTAATTACTGCTTTCAAAAGCATCATAGATTTGAATATAGTGTGTGAGTATTCCGCCTTTTCAAAATATATCTTATTTTACGACTTTAAATGTAATGGACCGCAATTGTGTACTAGGCCGTAATATCGTGCAGTTACCTTATTACTTTTTAATGTATTTTGGATGTATAAGAAGATGGGAAAAATATCGTATATCTCATTATTCATTAGCTTGTCGATTTGTCAAGATGGTCTTAACTTACGTAAAGAGTCAAAAAGGTGCCAATATGTTGGTGTATAATGGATATATCCATAGAAAGGAAAAAACGATTGATCAAAAGACAATTTGGAAGTGCGCTCAGTACAATAAGCATAAATGTACCGGGAGAGTTCACACAGTGGGAGATGAAGTAGTGAAAAGTACAAGTCACAACCACGTTGCCGATGCGTCAATATTAGAAGCAAAAAAGGCCTGTAACAGAATGAAAGAACTGGCTCATCAAGTTGAACTAACAACACAAGGAATCATAGCTACCGTTTCACAAGAAGTGTCTGTGGGTGCAACTGGGCAGCTACCTTCTATTTCATCCCTAAAGCGAACTATTCAGAACACACGCCAAAGAGTGGAAGCTATTCCGGCAAATCCAAGAAGCTTAACAGAGCTTATTATTCCGGAAGAATACACCAGAAACAATAACGGCGAACCGTTTCTTTTATTTGACAGTGGTCCAAACGAACAGAGAATTTTAATATTTTCCACTGAAAGAAATTTAACTTTGATGGCGAGCTGTGAACACTGGTATGCCGATGGAACATTCACATGTACTCCTCTATTGTTTGGTCAGCTGTATACAATACATGGCGTACAGTATAGCAACGTTATTCCAACTGTTTTTGCTCTACTTCCTAATAAAACTCAGGCAACATACACTCGACTCTTCCATGAATTAAAAACGTTACGACCAGGTTTACGTCCTACAACAATAATGGTGGATTATGAAAAAGCAGCAATTAATGCTTTACAACAAGAGTTTCCTGAAGTCAGAATCCGTGGATGTTTCTTTCATTTCACACAATGTTTGTGGAGAAACATGCAAGGTACAGGACTGCAACAAGTTTATACAGAAGACGCGAATTTTGCTCTACATCTGCGACAATTGGCAGCCCTAGCCTTCGTACCTGAAGTAGATGTTGTTGCAACATTCGGAGAGCTACTGGACAGCGAGTTTTACACTCAAAATGAAAATTTACTAACACCTTTAATAAACTACTTTGAGGATGTATGGATAGGCAGATTGGATCGACGACAACAAAGAAGACCGCCAATGTTTCCAAGGAATCTTTGGAATTGCTTCGAATTTATAGAGGAAGATCTACCGCGTACTAATAATGCTGTCGAAGGTTGGCACAACAGCTTCTCCTCGATATTAAATGCAGCACACCCAAATCTATGGAAGTTTATTACGGGGCTAAAGAAAGAAGAGAGTTTAAATCGATTAAAAGTGGAGCAATACATAGCTGGAAACCAACAACCTCAAAAAAAAATTTATAAAGATACAGCGCGGCGAATAAAAACGATTTGTTTGCAATACGGGAACCGGCCAAATCTAGAATATTTAAGAGGAATTGCCCAAAATTTTCAACTACAAGTATAAAAAACTAAAAAACAATTAAAAAAAAAAATTTAAAAAAAAACAAAAAAAAAATAAAAATTAAAAAAACACAAAAAAATAAAAATAAAAAAAAAAAATAAAAATTAGAAAAAAATAAAAAAATTAAAATTAAAAAAACTTTTAAACACGCCAGTTACTAACTGCCAGTCCTAAGCCTGGATAAAGTGTGAAGGAAAGTTAAAGTATGCAAATCTGTTATTAATATAAATGTATTCTTTAACTATGATATCTTCAATAAGTACTCACCAGTGACAATGTATTAATGAAATTGTGCCTGTTATATAATTTTTAACCACAATATCATTATTTTATTTGGGAAATTTTATTTTAATAAAGATGGTAGCCCTTAACCTACCCTATCTATATGTAGTATATACCCTGTAAAATATATTAAGCTTATATTAAAACTTACTCTTAAATAACCAAGGGTAAATTTTGCGACACTGCCAAGTCGTGAAATAATACCTCTAGGTACTTTCCCTACAACATTTACAGTTAAAATTACCTTAATTCGACCATTAAATTGGTCGAACATTTTACATGATCAATTTCAAATAGGATTATTTACTTCCAATTATTTTCCTATTATTTAAAGTGGAAAATAAAACTAAAGTCATTTAGAAGTCAATATTGGGTTGACGAAATATTTTTTACCAATAGGTTAAAATGACTAATAAGAAAATATTTAACTGTTTGGGTCATTATTTAACAGCAATCCTTTAGTTCTATTGCATCATCTAAATCTGACCTAAGCCTGGATTAAGTGTGAAGGAAAGTTAAAGTATGCAAATGAAAACATATTTTCTGACGCGATCTTTTTTCGCGCGATCAATTGCACGCGACCTTATTTCGTCGGCGCTGTTTTTTCGCCGGCGACCTTTTGATACGCGCTCAAATGTGCGCGACATTTTTTCGCTCGACCAATTGTTGGCGACCTTTTTTCGTAGATCCAAAAAAAATAGTTTTCCGGATTTTTCAAGATGGCGCACCTGACAAAAAAATCTGAAAAAATCAGAGAGATAGCTTTTGATAAAGTAAACAAAATACAAAAAAAATTGGACCAGCAACCACCTCCACAAAAAATTATAGGTTTAAAAAAAGTTAAAAAAAAATTTGAGGTTATGTACACTCGACCTAAGAGTCCTTAAAAAATGGACATGTTTTGTAAAAGCCTCAGCTACACGAGTAAATTTTTTGAAATTTTTAAATTAATTGCAACCCAGCTAAAAAAAAAATAAATCTAAAAATCTACGTTTTTGGCTGTGGGGGGAGGGGTAAGGGGGTGGCGAGCTAAAAATCCGCGTTATCTCATTTTGTAATTGCACAGAACGTAAAAAAAATAAAAAAAATGAATTCTGAGAGTGAGGGCATTTTGTCTATCCTAACGGGGGATACCCTTTTTGAAATCGGAAATGATAAGCCATGAATTATGGGCAGATAAGACTTCTCATGGAGTCAACGCCCAGCCGATTTCTTCGCTTTGTTCTTGTTAAAGTTGCGCTTGAAAATAGTCTATCCGCAGGTGCAGATGTTGCTGGCGTTTCCAGAAAATCCTTGGCCAATTTCGGTAATGACGGATAGATATTTTCGTGTCTTCTCCACCAATCAAGTATATTCTCAGAATCTTCTGACCTAATAGGCCCATTTATGTATTTTTCAATTTCATACTTCAAAGATTGTAAGTTATCATTATCAGCTTTCTAAATAATATCTAAATCGAGTTAGTTATCTTCTTTTTTCTGACTAAGTGCTGGCTCTGGTATTGGATTCTGTAAATCATTCATGGATTTATTACAGTCGTTAGCTTTAACTATTTCTTCAAATTTTTGTAAGTACTGCCTCTGATTGTAGAAGCTTTCCCAAGATGAAGAGGAAAATGCCTCTACTTTGTGCCGAGGTCCCAAAATAAGAACTATACAGTATAAGTATAATATACAATTAGTTTTATTATAGTTTTTCAGTATTTTATCTCTCGCAGCTTGAATGCAGTAACGTCTCTATCAATTTTATTATCAAGTTCATGAGTTCAATATTTCCAGTTTATCTAAAAGTAAGTTTACTCCAATCACCACCAATGGGGGTGTGCAATATTTTTCCCCTTCGAGTATTGAAGAAAGTGTTTTAAAGCTTCTTAGATATTGACAAAATTTACTGATCAGAACCCATTCTTCACCTAATACAATTATTTTGTATTTTGCAATTACAGCAAAACCTCCGTTAACCAAAACAATTGGGGGGAAGGCCGTTTCGGATAACAAGAATTTCGGTTAAAAATAACATTGTTTTTTGTATTCTTTTTGTATCAAATTACATAGTATTGGAGAGATATAGCTGCAAAACATCGCTGTCAAAAGAAAACTCAAAAGAAAATAGAAGATTTCTTAAAAAAAACGCTCTAAACATGTTAATTTTCCTTAATTGTATAGCTTTTTTTTAAATTCACTTTTTATTGACGAAATTATTGAAACTGTTAGCCATTTCGGTTAAACGATGTTTCGGTTAACAGAGGTTTTACTGTATTTATATTTTTGATGTTGTCGCAAAATATAGTCAAAACATTTTTTACACTTAAACACCATGTTAGCATCTCGAAAATTGAATGTCACTTTCATGGACCTATAAATAAAGAGGGCCACTCTTTATTTATAGGTCCATGGCCACTTTGCAGGCACATCTAATTTTGCATAGCTATTTAGTCATCTTACAATTTATGACCTCGCAAGCACTTAAGTTTAAGTTGCATTTGCCTTGAGTTTTTGATATTTTTTGAGAATATGTTTAATTTGACTTACAGGAGAGTTGAAATCCAAAGCAGTATCATTTATACTACTTCGATCTTGTCCTCCAAATAATCAAAATCCTTTTCGATGTCGACACTGTTATGATTTGGTTCAACCATTTTTATGAAATCCTGGACAGCTAAGTTAAGAATATTTGAGAAACATACAAAATGCTTATTTTAAGCACGCAACTACAAATCAAATTTGGCGTTCGTCAAGGAAACAAATGCAGATCGAGGACTCCCCCAGTGGCAGTGGAGAATCAGTGTTAGCACGCAACGCAACAAAAAGGTCGCCGGAGAATCACCGGACCGGGTAATCAAGAAATTTCAATATCTTGAAATTTTTTTGAGTCAAGACAAGATATAAGATGTCAAGAAAACGTCAAGACAAGATTTTTTCAAATTTCTTGATTTTTTTTCAAGACAAGACAAGAAGTTGTTGTCAGACAAGAATTCTTGTCTTGTCGACCCCTAGCCCAAAGTCCCTGAAAACTTTTATAATGTTTGTTTTAATAAGTTAGAGGGGTGAAAAAAAAGAGAAAATTTAGTGTGATTGTTAATTTCAAATATTTCATTCAAAAGATAGTTTTCTTTATTCTAAGAAACTCTAGGCCCTCGACAATAATGTAGTCGATCATTCTGCGTTTAAAATTTTCAAAAATATTTGTTAGTTTTCTCAGGGTTCAAAAAAATCATTTAAATATCATTGGGAAAGGATTTTGCGGCTGCCCCCTTAATAAAATTAACAAAGTTCAAACTATTTTTTATGTATTTGTAGACTACAAAACCTGGCACTTTTCTATAACGCCCAATAGTTCTAACATTTTAGTGGCCGCTATTGATAGGTTTTACTGTTAAGACCCCTTAATTAAGCATTTTACACTTTGTCTCTACATTTATGTTTTAGTGAAAATTCCACACCTGTAATTTTGAACCAATCAAAATACGTTATTTTGACAGATTACCATGGCAACGGAGGTATTTTATCGGAAATTTTTTGCTCGTGGGGTACCCAACAGCGAATTATAGTGGAAATTTTTTGACGTTTATAATAACAGAACATTTTTGACAGACTGGTTTTTATTTGTTTACATAATTTAGTTTTGATTCATTTTCTATCACTTGTAGTTACTCAAAACTTATGTAAAATTGAAGAATATACTATTTTCTATCTTGAAATGGTATTCCCATGCAACTACAATGAGTAGAAATTACGAATTTGAAAGCCTAAATAATTGCTGACAAAGCTATGGCGCGCTATTAATCTGTTCATGCAGCTTTGGATTTTCAAATGCAAATTTGGTGTGGAATTTTCTTACCGAATACCACGCGAAGTCAAATTAATATCTGGAAATTTTTTTTTGATCATGAATATTTTTAGAAAACTTCCCTCGTCTGCGACTAGGGAAATTTTCAAAATATTCATGATCTCAAAAAAATTTCCGAAAATAATTTGACCTCTAGTGGTATTACTACTGAAAATTTTTTGCGTTGTAAAAATGAATTTAAGATCACCTTTTGCCTTTTATCCTTTAAGTACCTTTGTCAAGAGTGTCTCGTGGCGTTGCTACAATGTAGGAGTACCGGTCTCTAGAAGTATTCATTAAAAGGCGCGCTCCGACGGTCTACGTGCCCGAACCGGTAACTGATAGGTGGTACTTTCCTTCTATTCTAATATCTGCCTTGATACTTCCGTTATGTAGATTTAAATGGACAGCATTGTTATGTGTTATGTCATATTGCAGACGTATAATTTTTTCTCCTATTTTTATTTTTTGCATTCGGATCCCACACGGTTTTACAAGAATATTAGACTAGAGCGGATCTGTGAAAAAACGTCTATTTTTGGATGTGCGAGGTGGCATTTGGATTTTTGCAGATAAGATAAAGTTAGGCGACAGCTTCAATAATAATAATTGACTTATGCTCCTTCTCAAATATGCCCGGACCATTAATAAAAAAATTAAAATATATAAAAATTTCGAAAAACATCGATTTTTTCTACTTTCTTTGCTTATAACTTTAAAACGATTTATTTTGGAAAAAAGTCGCGGGGAAGTAAAATAAAGATAATTGAATTTTGTATCATATTCGTCCGGTTAAAAATGTCTTACATTATTAACCTTTCTGCAAAATACCAATAAATATAAAATAAGGGGGCAGAATGAGCCTATTCTTATTCAATGTTTTTTAACCACTTTGGTTGCAGTTAGAACCTTCGTAATTCGCTTATAACATTTTTACAATCTACTTAAATCGTCCACCAAATTTCATTAAAATCGAGTTAATAGATTTTGTATAATAATTTTGCAATCTAAATTTTTTTAAAAAGGTTAAAATTTTTTAAAAACTTTCTGAACAAACAGTAGACTATTTAGAAGTTTGCTAATTTTTTTACATATAAAGAGAAGCTCTACCTATCTAATGCACTTTACAGAACTAAAATTGGATTATTTAAGCGGCCTTAGCACTGTTTTAAAGTTATAAACAATTTTTTGTTTATAAACAAATACAGTGAGGACGTTTGAGTTGGAATAAATTCATTTTTCAGGTATTTATCAAATAAACATTTTTTTCTGTTTTAGGACAACAGTAAAATGTATTTCGAATTAAATAAATTATATACATACTTTCTTCTGTATAAACAATTATGTTAATGTCTATATTAATGAACAGAGAATTGAACAACCTTTCGAATAAGCTAGCACACGACCCCTATTCTCATTTAAAAAAATCATTGATTACGTCATCACACCCAGATGGATGACGTCACTAGTATGATATATATATATATATATATATATATATATATATATATATGCTAAAAAACTATAATTTAAATATAAAAATCGACCTGTTTCGGGATTTATCTCCAGAGTCGGCCGTTCTTGAGAAAATGAATTTATTCCTACTCAAATGTCCTCACTATATTTGTTTATAAGCCAAAAAATTGTTTATAACTTTAAAACAGTGCTGAGGCCGCTTAAATAATCCGATTTAACATTAACAGACATTAAAGATGATGAAACCAAATACAAATTGGAGCCACGGCCGATAGTTGAAGGAAGTGTAAGTCTTGCTCGTGTTACGGTGCCAAATTTCGACGGAAAGTCGTCACGAAACAGTTATAAGAAACAGTTTGAAACAGTTGCAAGAGTGAACGGATGGTCTGAAAAAGACAAAACTCTAAATCTGGTTATTGCTCTTCGAGGAGAGGCTTTGGATGTACTCCAGACCATAGCGGTAGAGGAGTCAAATGATTTTGAACAACTTATGAAGAGACTAAACATGCGATATGGGCACGAACATTTGGAGTATGTCTATCAGGCGCGGCTTAAAAACCGACGACAAAAGAAAGATGAAGCTTTTCAAGAATATGAGCTTGATATTGCCAGGCTAGTACGATTTACTTATCCAAAAGCTCCCGAAGACATGATGGAAATGTTAGCTGTTCAAACATTTATCGATGGTCTTCGTGATTTTGAAATGCAGAGAACACTGCGATTAGCTGGTCGACGCTGGTCGATGTATTGTCCGCGGCCCTCAAGTTCGAATCAGCTACGCAGGCCTCTGGTGAGTACAGTGCAGTTCGAACTGTGAAAAAAGAATGACTACCCAGTGACCATCAAGAAGGAGACAAAAGTAGGAACTTGCTTGCCAGATATTTCAAAGTAAAATCAATTATTTAGGTCATATAGTTAGCAAAGAAAGAGTGGCCGTGGATAAAGGAAAAACGATTCCATTAAGTAATGGACTGAACCAGCTGATAAACATCAAGGCAGAGATAAAACACCCGTTTTCTGGGACTATGTACTTACTACCGGAAGTTCATTAAGAAATTTGCAGATATCGCTAAGCCATTAACGCGACTTACAGAGGAAGCAAGGGATTCTTGCTGGGATGGAGACTGCCAAACGGCCTTTGAAACTTTGAAGAGGCATTTAATTACAGCGCCAATACTAGGGTATCCACTGCCAGAAGGAGAGTTCATCTTAGATACGGATGAAAGTAATGTCGGAATTTGAGGAGTGCTGTCTCTGATTCAAGGAGGACAGGAACGAGTTCTGGGATATTTTAGTAAAGTGCTTTCAAAACCTGAACGAAATTACTACCTCTATAGAAGGAAGTTTCTAATCCGAACCGACCATGCCACCCTTAAATGATTAATGCAGTTTAAGAATCCAGAGGGTCAGATAGCCAGATGGATTGAACGACTTCAAGAATACGATTTCTAGATCGAGCATCGGGCCGGAGTTAGCCACAGGAACGCTGATTCTCTATCTAGAAGGTCGTGCCCAGCAGAGTGTTCCCATTGTAACACAACATAGTCAAAGGAAGCAGCAGTACTAAGAACAACAGTGGTCAACGACGAGTGGACGCCTACCAAGATCAAGGAAGAACAAGAGAAAGATCCAGTTTTACAGAAGATTCCAAAATGGAAAGAAGAAAATCGTCGACCATATTGGCAAAAAATATCAAGTCTAGGCTCAGCAGTTAAGACGTATTGGGCCCAGTAGGTCTCATTTATCTTGGAAGACAGTTTGGTTAAACGAGTAATGGAAAATGATGATGGTTCAGCGACGAGAACACAGTTGGTGATTCCAAAGAGCAGAGTAGCCGAAGTACTTCGTCAGTTACACGACAGTCCATCAGGAGGGCATTTTGGTGTAAAGAAAACCCTTCAGAGGATTCGGGAACGATTTTATTGGATGAATAGTTCCGACGATGTGAAGGACTGGTGTAAGAAATGTACTACCTGTGCTACAAGTAACGAACCCTACCGGAAAAGAATGGCTCCTATCAGACAGTACAATGTTGGAAGTCCGTTTGAAAGAATAGCTTTGGATATTGCCGGGCCATTTCCAGAAAGTGAAAATGGATGCAACTACATATTGGTCGTAATGGATTACTTCACGAAATGGGTTGAGATATACGCAATTCCGGACCAGAAGGCCGCCACTATTGCAGATGTGCTAGTCAACGACTGTATCAGCCGATTTGGAGTGCCTCTGGGAGATTCATAGTGATCAAGGAAGGAACTTTGAGAGTGATCTATTTCAGGGAATCTGTGATAGACTAGGCATGAAGAAGACAAGAACCACGGCCTATCACCCGCAATTGGATGGAATGGTGGAGCGTATGAATAAGACAGTCGGCAAGTATTTGACAAAGATGGTGTCCAATCATCAGCGAGACTGGGACCAGTACCTTCCGTCCTTTGCAATGGCCTATAGATCTGCTGTTAATGAATCAACGGGGCAAACACCAGCAATAGTCGTATTTGGACGCGAGATGCGTCTACCCTGTGATTTAGAGTTTGGATGTCGACCTGGAGAGGATGTGGCTGGTGGGGATTATGTGAATGAATTGCGAAGAAGAATGAACGATATACACGAGTTGGTCCGTTCCCATCTTCAGATCGCTAGCGATCGAATGAAGAAACGATACGATACCCAAGCCGAGAAGGGATGTTTCAAGGAGAACGACAAATTCTGGCTTTATAATCCGAAGAAGCGGACGGGTTATTCTCCCAAGTTGCAGCAGTTCTGGGAAGGCCCGTATCTCATTGTGAAGAAAATTAATGACGTTATCTACCAAATAAGCAAGATTCCTAGGGGAAAGCCACGACGTAGATGAAGAAGTGGAAGTAAAGCAAGTTCGAGAAATACCTGACCTCACGTTTGAGGAGTTCATGGGGGCCTATGGAGGTACCAGTAAAGCGAGACATGCTGTTACCACTGAAGAAAAGCGAGATCTACTCGCACTTTCCGATGACTATTCACTGGCCCATACCATTACGGCCGGTATCAAAGACGCACGAGGTTTGGCATCTGCCTTTCGAAGGAAGTTTGGTCGAGTTGCAGAACTTCAATGCCAACTGCCAGCTCCTGGCAAAACATTGAAACTCCAAGATGCATCACGTTACCTATTCTATTTGGTAACAAAAAACAGTGTCCATGACCAACCTACCTACCAGTGTATGGGATGCATTAATTCAATTGAGAGAGGACGTGTTGGAGTCCGACGTGCAAAAGTTAGCCATGCCAAAGTTAGAATGCCGCCAATTAGACTGGAGAGTTGTCCGATATATGGTGGAAGAAATTTTTAAAGACATCGAGGTCCAGGTATTAGTCTGTTGCTATTCGTATAGTTACTGGCGCGGAGCTAAGACAACTTTGCCACTTTTGTACTTGCCACTTTTATACAACTGGGGGTTGTAAAAGAGGGTCCAGTTGCAGATACCATCATCCAGTTCGAGTCCCGACAAGGTTCCAGGAGGAACCATCTTTTAAGGAGGGGGCAATATGACGAATTTCTAACTGAGTCCGGCCCTGCCCCTAGCAGTAAACAAACAACGGCGCCACGGCATTGACGAGTAATTTCTCCGCTAAGCCAGAATATTTTTAAACAAAAGTCAGTTGTGAATTTGAATACGTCGGTGTACTTGATATGTATCGGGCACGATATTTTTACACTTGTAATTATGTAAATAAATTATTAGATTTAGTGTAATACATAAATTAGATATCGTAGTTTGTAAAATAAAAGATATAAATTCATTGTCTTTCATTTGTTTAGAAGTAAGTTATTTAAAAATAAATAAAGTCAACTAAAATTAAACTTAGTGCCTAAAAACATAAATAATAAAATAGTAAAGTCAACCGCGTAAAGTTAGTTTTGTAACAATATCATACTTAACTGACTTCGAAATCATGTCATCATTTGTCAAATAATATACCAGTCGGACATTAAAGGTATAATCACCTGAATCTAAAAAGATACAAGAGGACATTAAAGGCAACGGAAACGGATTTCTCAAGATGTTCAGCAGAAAAGTCTAGACTGTAAAGGTTGACGTAAAACGAAATAACAAAACAAAATTAAATAGCAGACGGTACTGGGACCAAAAAACTCCGATATGCATGTAAAAATAGTCAAAGAAAGAGTAAAAGAAAACAAGTCCTAATTTGGACTTCTCAGGATAGACCGAAAAGAGGAAGACCTCGTCTTACTTGCAGGGAAGCTATCAATCGGAAAGTATCAACCCAGGATATGCAGACGATGTCGTCTTTATAACGATAGGCAAAGAAAAATCGAAGCGAATGGTACACAAATTAGACCAATAAGTCAGAAAAAAATTGGATTGGATATAAGTTACAACGAAACAAAACTGATAACTCAAATATAGTTAAAATCCTAGCTAAACCAAACCACGTAGAAGTTAAAAAATATATATATAGTTGAGACAGATGATAAAATTTTCAATAAGATGAAAACACTATTATGCAATGGAAAACTGGGAATAAAAATTAGAACAAGGATATTGAGATGTTACGTATTTTATGTGCTTTATATATATGAAGTTGAAGCTTGGACAATTACGGACGCAACCAAAAAAAGACATGCCAAGTTTTAGATGTGGTGTTATCACAGGATGTGGAAACTATTATGAACACAACACGCAATAAACACCTGAATAATTAGAAAGATGAAAAAGCAAAAGAGTACTCAACATTATAAAGGAAAGAAAAATCATCTAGTTTTCTCACATAAGGTACTAAGCAATGAAAAATATGAGTTGATGCGATTGGTTATACAAGGGAAAGTGGAAGAGAACCAGGAAGACGACGCAAATCCTGGTTGAAAAATTGAAAGCGGTGGAGTGGAAAAACAACAATAGAACTCTTCAGAATCGCTACAGACAGAATAAAATGGGCAATTATGATCGCCAATATCCTTAATGGATGAGGCACATGAAGAAGAAAAATAAATAATAATTCTGACTGGTTGGGAAAACCTCTAATATAATGACATATTTTTGTAGATTAAACAATATAATAATTATCCATAATATACGAAATAGGATACTGATTATGTACTTTATAGTAGGGGAGCGAAGTATGCTAAATGTGCAGTCACTCGAGCGCTTTGTGAACCTATTGGGTTGTGAAGAGTAGGTCCTAAAACCAAAAAAAGTTAAGTAAAGTTTTCCATTTTAGTGGGCGCTTGCCATTTTTTAATTTAATTATCCATTTCCAATAATCTTTCCGATTATAGCGCCATCTATCCATAATTTGAAAAAATCTTTCGAATAAAAGTTGCTTATTTTTACGCAAAGAATCCCAATCTGGAATAAAAATTTGGGGCTCCTATTTAAGATTTTAAAGTAACCCCCCACCCCTCTCCGTGGGGGGTCATGTTTGGTATCATTCGATATATTTTTGAAAAATATTGAACACGTATTTTTTAGTTTTTCGATCTAACGTTAATTTCGCGAATTATTCGCTTTTTTTTGTGAAACTTTTAAACTCGCCCATTTCCTTACGCCCCGCTCAAATCGTCAGATTTTTTAAATATACACTGTTTTGCATGTCCTTAACTTACCTTATCTTCATCTGACAATTTCGAGTATT
Organism: Diabrotica virgifera virgifera; assembly: GCF_917563875.1. NCBI lineage: Eukaryota > Metazoa > Arthropoda > Insecta > Coleoptera > Chrysomelidae > Diabrotica > Diabrotica virgifera. The sequence continues at coordinate 130,713,050 of NC_065445.1, read as the reverse complement.
TTTAAGGATAGATTTTTTTTTCGGGCCCCCCTTAACGAATTCCCCTGTGTTAAGAGCCAATATATGGTAGAGGTACATCTGCAGGGCACCAGGTTTCTCCCCATATGATAATCTGACGCGCTCGAGTAACTGCAAAAATCCCCGCTTGGGCTCCCCTACCATTAGAAAGGAACTATAACGTTAACGGGGTTTTACTGTTTCATATGGTCAATGGACCTCTAAATATGAAAAAACCGCAGAGTGTACCCCATTTAAAGGGGTGCGTTTTTAAGAACGGGGTAAGTTCTGTGCACTGGGGTGCACATTGGGGTGAGTTCTGTGCACTTTTGGTACAAACACTGCTACAGAAAAATTGTTTCAGATTAAATTTATTATCGAAGTATCACATTTTAAAGTCAAAATAGTGAAAAAAAAAGCAAAAAGACACGACAGAAAGCAATTTTGTTTTCTGTCCCATAACTTTTTCCACGGGGATATAGGTATAGGCTTAAAAAAAACTACCATCCTTTCTCTTTAAAATAACGTTCGGTAGAAATCTGTAGGATTCATAGTTTCCGAACTATGATGTTTCAAATTGCGCCACTCACAGCGATTTTGGGCCATTTGTACAAATGTACAAGAAAAAATGTTAAATGAGAAATTTAAAAAATAACTGTAAAAAATATCAAAAATCATTAAAAGTATCAAATTCCGAAAAACCATAACTTGCTTAAAAATAGTCGTACCTACAAGCTTATCCAATAGGCCATTTTAAAGGTAATTGGCTTCTCTTCCTATTAAATGTACCATTGCACATACCTAGAAATGGGTAGAAAAAATTATGGAACAATGTTTGCGAAATAATGGGGAAAATGACCCAAAATGCTGTAAGTGGCGAACTTTGAAAAATCATATTTCGTAAACTATAATTTCTAGAGACTAGAGACTTCTACCGAACGCCATTTTAAAGAGGAAGGATGGAAGATTTCTTATGTGAAGCAATGAATATACCTATTACCTATATCCCCGTAGAAAAAAGCACCCCTTTAAATGGTAGCACTCCGCGGTTTTTTCATATTTAGAGGTTCATTGAGCATATGAAATAATAAAACCCGGTCAACGTTGTAGTTCCTTTTAGCTCTCTAATTTTGAACATAATCAATAGCCTAAAAAATGGATAGATCAAACACGATTGAATCAGATGATTTTGTCAACTTGATAAGCCAAAATGGTTTCAACTTATGTAGAATAGGAAGAAATTAAAAAATTAAGACGGCTGTGTCCAAAGAATTATATGCATGGTTAATTAGATCGATAGATACCTTGCACTAGATTTAGATCGTAAATACTAAGATTGCTGTAACGTCAATGAACTTTCACCTACATCCGTATTATTATTATTTCGAAAAAGAGATTGATTTCGTATTATCCGAAAGAAAGTTACGTCTATTGTTGGTGTTCGTAAGTGAATGATTCTGTTATTATAACTCATTTTTGTCGGTAATTCTTCAGTTCACTGAGTACATGGGAACAACTTTCACTGTAATTGTTATCGTGAAACCTTTCCGTTGACATTTCGATTAAAATTAGATCTGATTTAAAAGATAACGCCAAATTTGTAACAGTTTAAAGGAACGGATAAAAGAAAATACTGCTTTTATAAACACAAATCTAGTAAAAAGAGTAAGAAAAAAGAGTAAGAGATTTAAAAGAAAAGTAGCAATTATTTTTTTCTATTCGATTTATTTAATATTGCTTGTAGTCGAGGAAATGAAACTGAAAAAATGGCAAAACCTCGCAATTTTTTCGTCCAGCATCGATTTGTACAAACATTTCATTCTTATTAGTTACATACCGATTGTTTTATGCTTTAAGATATAATATCATATTTCAACCCTTACACCCACCCTTGTTCGAGCTATATATAAAAAATTGACTTGTCCTAAAATAATAATTTAGGTTTGCACAAAAATTTGAGATTAGGATCATCTCACCCTGTACTTCATATTCTATATTCTATATCATGCTCAAGGGCGTATATTATTTTTAGAGGTGTAAACTATTCCTTATTGTCAAAAATTATATAAAATCATTGTAAACTTTAATATGGGTAAAATTTGTTTTGATTGGTTAAATAATGATTGTTTTATGCTAAAGGATATAATATCATATTTCAACCCTTAAAAACCACCCTTAATAACATTGCAATTTTTATAAGTGGATAATTTAATAGATCTATACAGAAAAGAAGTAGAATTAAAGAATTACAAAAACATTTATTTACACAAAAATACGAATTTACAAAAATATATACAAACACAAGTAGTTTTTTAGTCATCTTCCAGTATAGGAACTAGCTCTGTGGTATTATATACATTGAAAATGTAAGCGGATTATTCGAATTTTTCGAAAAAAAAAATCGTTTTATAATCATAGCTCCTTTATTTTTGGCGGTAAAAAGTTTTTTCAGAACTGATTTTGTAGAATTTTTGAAGAGCTATAAGACTATGTAAATTAAATTCCGTAATATCCCTTAGTTTTTAATTGGGGTGGGTTTAAAGGGCTCGATAAGGGGGTGTTTGCTCGTAAATAGAGATTTTAAACAGCTATATCTCGCTATCTATTCACTGTAATGAAAATCTATGCACAAAGAAATTTTAGCTACGAAAAAAGCTACAATTTAGTAGTATATTATTTTTTTCGTATCTCTAGTATTTTTGAAGATATTTTGAAGAAAATGGTAAAAAATACGAAATTGCAAAAAATCAATTTTTTTAAACTCCAATTTTTCTAAAATTAGTTCTTTTAAATGGGTCAAACTTCTTGGGTGTATTGATAATACAAATATAAAAGAAATTACAGAAAGATGAAGACAAATTTTTAATTAGGAGCGTAGTTAGGGGGTTTATTTCACTGATTTTTTCATAAAGAAAAGCAGGTACCGACCTTTTTTTGATCATAAGTCACTCAATTTTTGTGCTAGAAACTTTTTGTTTTCTTTTGAAAGGTCTAATTGTATCCTTGAAAAAAGATTAACTAAGTTTTCCTCGAGAATTGCAGAATTTGACGAAATTATACATTTGAAGAAAAAATCTAACCTTTAACATGCTGTATCTCGGTTTGTATTTGTCAGAATACTATAGAAAATTATAGAATATTATAGAAAAAGAGTTTGGTTTGTGTTACTAAAAGAAACAATTTCCATAGCTACAGTTTTTTTTTTTTAGATTAAATGCATATTTTTCGAGTTATTTTCAAAAAACTCTCTAAAAATGTGGATTCTTTCGTCGAAAAACTGTTACTTTCAACCGCGAATAACTCGAAAAATATTAGTTTTACGAAAAAATTTAAAACACCTTTTTTGCTTAGAATTACGTTTTACACCGATTTACATGGTTAAAATTTAATAAAAAATTCCCACCCCCGAGATGGGGTGGCAACCACCCCCAAGGTTTTAGCGTACAGCGGCATGATATAGAAAATGATCCTTGGACTATTCCCTACTTTCTGTGAAAATTTCAAGTAAATCCATGCTGGAGGAAAAAATTGCGAGTGAAAATGCTTCATTTCCTCGACTATTATTGATCTTTTGATATTATTTACAGGCTACGAGAATTTTATTAATCGTTCCATCTTTACGTCTGGTTTTAGTATAATGTTGCGTCCTCACTGGTAAAAATTTGCGTCGAACCAGCTGTTCGAACTATTTGCGTGCTCGAGGTAAATTGTGCTAATGTGGACGTGTTCGTCGCATCAATCGGACGCAAGAATTTTCGACGCACACAACGCACAGGCTCCATCAGTTGTCGGTTTTTAGCAGCCTCGTCACTGGTAAAATGCTCACTATTTCTTAAAACATACAAAATCTGTACTTTGAATAATTTGTAAAGCAATCAGACGATAAATGAACTGACATGAGGAATCTAAAAATTTCACGCAACACGTCAACTTCATCATCATCAATGGTGCTACAGCCCTATGAAAGAGCCTCGACCTTCCCAAGTCTATTACGCCAGTCAGTCCTATCCATTGCCAACCGTTGCCAGTTTGCTGCGCCTATTGTTCTACCATCCTCATCTACACCATCCTTCCATCTAAGTTTTGGCCTACCCCTATTTCTACTTCCCACAGGTTATGACATAAGGATTCTTCTAGGAGGGTTGTTATGCTGTGATCTTGCTAGATATACTACCCATTTTAGTCTTCCTATTCTTATAAGAGATACTACGTCTTTACCCCCAAATATATGCTTATACCTGTGGTATACCTCGTAGTTGTACCTCCTCCTCCAAATACCATTTTCGCAGATGCCACCGAATATTCCTCTCAGGATCCTTCGTTCAAATATAAGCAGAAGGTTTTCGTCTGCCTTAGAGATGGTTCACGTCTCCGATCCATATGTCAACACTGGTTGTATAAGGGTTTTGTATATGCTTATTTTTGTTTTTTGGCTTAAGTTTCTGCTTCTAATATGTCGACTCAGTCCAAAATAGCATTTGTTCGCTAGGATTATCATTCGCTTGATTTCTTCCGTCATGACGTTCTCCTTGGTGATCAGGGAGCCTAAGTATGCGAAATTGTCCACCACTTCAAAAGTAGAGTTATCAACAGTGAATTTGTGACCGATGTTTCTGGCTCTATTGTTGGGTGTTGATGCCAACATCTTAGTTTTCTCCTCGTTTACTTTCAGGCCCATATTTTTTTAGGCATTTTTGAGAAGGTGGTATACATTTCTTCTAGTTTGCGTGTTGTGCGGGCAACTAGGTCCACGTCATCTGCATATGCCAAAATTTGGGATAATTTATTCAAAATATTTCCTCTGTTGTCTATTAGTGAATCTCTGACCGCCTTTTCCAGAGCTATGTTGAAGAGGAGACACGCCAGCGCATCTCCCTGTCGCAGCCCAACATTTGTTTCAAACGCCTGTGATTGTTCGCCCTGTATTTCGACTTTGCAAACGACTTTACGCATTGTAGGCTTAACCAATCTTATCAGTTTATCAGGGATGTGGAATTCATCCATGGCTTCATACAATTTATTTCTTAGGACACTATCATAGGCCGATTTAAAATCTACAAAAAGATGGTATGTGTCGATATTGAATTCATTGGTTTTTTCCAGTATTTGCCTTAGCACAAAAATCTGGTCTGTTGTTGATCGACCAGGCCTAAAAACACTTTGATCTTCTTCAAGCAGCTCCTCTGAATGTGCACTTAGGCGACATGATAACTGATAAGATACTCGAAAATATTTTATAAGCTGTATTAAGGAGGTTATTCCCCTATAGTTTCTACATTTCAATTGATCGCTCTTTTTGTGTAGCGGGCAAACGATTCCAATACACTACTCTTCCGGGATTTGTTCCTCATTCCATGCTCTCAGTATTATTTTATATATTTCATTAATCAGAGTAGCGCCTCCATATTTAATAAGTTCCACGGATATACCATCACTTCCTGGAGATTTATTATTTTTTAGGTGTTTGATTGCATCCCGTACTTCTTGAATTGATGGAGGCTCTAATGGTGTATCGTTAGTTGCTCTTGGGTTTGGTTGATTTTGATCTTCTACTTCGATGGTAAGTAGTTCTTTATAGTGTTCCACGCACCTTCTCAATATTTCTTCTTTTGTATTGAGTATGTGCCCCACCTTATCCTTACATAGTCTTAGCCTTAGTTTGAATTCCTTTCTTTCTTCTTTCTTTCTTAAACACGTCAACTTATCTAAGCGAAAACCTACAGCGAACCGATTTTACCACGTTTTGATATACTTCGCATCTTTGTCTGTCTCTTTGTGACTTTGTCCCGGAAAAACCTTGTAATGGATTTTAAACATACTTCCCGACTAGCTAGAGATCTGAAATTTGCAGAATAACTCAGAACTCGATGACAATGAAATATTAAACAGCTTTTACGTGGATACATTGAGTTTGATTTATAATGTTAAGGCATTTAAAATTTTGTATGGTGAAATTAGTTCTCACTTTTCTCAAAAGATGGCACTACTAGTTTTCTGAATAGATGGTTGTCTTAATAGATAGCGTTACTTTCTATATGCCATGTAAAATTCTTTCATGACATAGGTATTGTAACAACAAACTAGTATATAATTTTATATGGTATCCTATAAATAATAAAAACGTAGTAGATATTATAAAAAGTTATTTTTTATAAAAGTGTAATTATTTAGCACTTATATTACGTGAGTAAATGAAAAGAACGAAAGACAGTTCAGATTCATTTCAATACAGAGCACCCACCATTCTCTTATAATAACTATTTCATTATGATGGATTCCTCAGAGCAAACCTGCAGTAAGCTCTCTGCATGAAAAAAAATATTTTTGTCATATTAGCAAATTATATAAAAATCATAGAGTGCAGCAAGCACCTCTACCGGTGAAAATGGTTATACATTTTTGATTTACATGTTTACTCTGATTGCAGTACGAAGGGAACCATTCTCGTTGGAATTTTACCGCGCTAAGCAGATGGGACGTGAATTATAAATTGTAAAATTGTAGAATGGCTTGCAAATTGTAGAAGCCTCGGAGGTGTTACCAGAGAAGGTTCCCATTGTTTTCAATCTGGTAGGATGTAGAGTAACATTTTTGTATGTTGTTTTATATGCTATTAGATTGAAAACTTAGTTTTTTTTTTGCTAGCAGTTGCCGCTAGGGCATCCCTGCTATTTCGTTCGTTGCAATCCGAGACTGCACGCCGCGGTTTGTCCTAGTTGGGTCAGAGAGAGAGAGCAGAATATGTGCCTCCTGATGAGAGACTAATAAGTTTCGAAAACGATAGAGGTGCTTGCTGTACACTCTGATTGAACTGGAATAATGATGCGAGTGTAGTTTTGTGTTGCAACGAAATTGAAAATGGTTATTCATTGCTGATTTACATGTTTACTCTGATTGGAGTACGAAGGGAATTATTCTAGTTGGAATTTTACCGAGCTGAGCAGATGGGACGTGAATTATAAATTGTAAAATTCCATCATCTTCCTTAGTCTCAGCATCCGTTATGGCTTGCAAATTGTAGAAGCCTCGGAGGTGTTACCAGAGATGGTTTCTATTGTTTTAAATCTGGTAGGATGTAGATTAACATTTTTGGATGTTGTTTATGTGCTGTTAGATTGAAAACTTAGTTTTTTTTGCTAGCCCTGCCATTTCGTTCGTTGCAATCCGTGACTGCACGCCGGGGTTTGTCCTAGTTGGGTCAGAGAGAGCAGCATATGTGCCTCCTGATGATTCATCACCATATTTGTATGAGAGACTAATAAGTTTCGAAACCAGTAGAGGTGCTTGCTGCACTCTCTGATTGAACTGGAATAATGATGCGGCTGTAGTTTCGTGTTCCAACGAAATTGAAAATGGTTATTCATTTTTGATTTACATGTTTACTCTGATTTGAGTACGAAGGGAACCATTCTTTAATGTAGACCATGTTTAACACTAACGTGGACAGTGACTCAACTGATGATTCTATTTATAAAAGAAGGAGAGAAGATGATGGAAAAGAAAGAGAGCATTTCGAAATAAGTAGGAAGACAAATAGAACACCAGTCAAACATAATAAAGATGAAAAGATCGACAAACTATTTGAGTTAATGAATGAGATGAGAAAAGAAATGCAAGAAATGAGGAGTGATACCAAAGAAATGAGAAGAGAGCAGAAAGAAATGCGACAGGAAGTTAATCAAATAAATCAGGAACACCAATTTATAAAATAAGAATACGAAAGAATAAAAAAGAGAACGAGATGATGAAACCAGAAGTAAGCAGCTTGAAGCAAAGTGTGGAGAGAATAGAAAAAGAAAAGAAAGAAAACAATGTGGTGATAACCGGTCTCCAAATACAGACAGAAGACTCAAAAACATTAAAAAACACTATGAACAATTTTCTTGAGGAAAAATTAGAAGTACAAGTTCAGGTAAAAACTGCGAGAAAAATAGGAGACAGAATATGTAAGCTGGAGTTTGATAATGCGGAAGACGAAGAAAAAAATCATGCAAAATAAATTCAAGCTGCAAAACATTAGAGACCAACTTCTTCTTCTTTAAGTACCGTGCCCAAATTTTTAGGCGTGGGTAGCTTACATAACAATTTGCCGATATCGTTCTCGATCTTGTGCGGCATGTAACAATAATTGATCTGCTGATAAGCCAGTCCATTGACGAAGGTTTCGGAGCCATGAATATTTCTTTCGACCAATTCCCCTTTTTCCGTCGATCTTTCCATTGAGTATTAACTGCAGCATCCTGTATCTGCTACCTCTCATTATATGCCCCAGATATTCAAGTTTTCTCTTTTTTATCATCTTCATTAAGTCACCTTCGCCTTGACCTACTCTGTTTAAGACTTCTCTGTTTGAAATGCGTTGAACCCAAGATATTCTGAGCATTCTACGATACGATTACATCTCAAAGGCTTCTAATTTGTTCATCATGTTAACCTTCATGATCCAGGTTTCACATCCATATAGTAATACAGGATACACATAACATTTTAGGAACTTGATTCTTAGTTGTAAGTTTAGCTGAGAGTTGCTCAGAATAGATCTAAGTTTCATAAATGCTCCTCTTGCAATTTCTATACGAGTTTTAATTTCTTCATCCGGATTTAGTGTCTCGTTTATCCAACATCCTAGGTATTTAAAATGGTTAATTTTGTTATTGATTCATCATTGACAATTAGTTGCATAGGGCCGACGTCTTGTTTACTAACCACAAGTAACTTTGTCTTTGTTGTATTTATGTTAAGTCCGTTATTGGAGTATTCTCTAGTGACTCGATCTATAAGGAATTGAAGATCTTCGATATTTTCAGCCATGATCGCGGTGTCGTCTGCATATCTGATGTTGTTAATAGTTTCTCCCCCGATTCGAACTCCACATTGTCCTTCCAAGGCTTCATTAAAAATTATTTCTGAGTATACGTTAAACAAAGTTGGGGATAACACACAACCCTGTCTGACACCTCTTTGAATGCAAATTTTGTCTGTTTCTTTGCCGTCTATTAGAATAGAAGCTTCTTGATTCCAATATAGATGTTGTAAAAGTCTCAGATCTTTATCGTCTATTCCAATCATTTCTAGATATTCAAACAACCTATCATGTTGAACTCTATCAAACGCCTTCTCAAAATCTATAAAGCAGACGTAAATTGGTTTCTGTACTTCCCATGATCGTTGAAGTAATGTTAACATTGAGACCAAAGCTTACCTTGTTTCCAATCCTTCTCTGAAACCGAATTGTTTGTTTCCCATTGTCTCTTCACATTTCTGCTTGATTCTATTAAGAATTATCTTAAGAAGTAGCTTGAGAGAGTGGCTCATGAGACTAATTAGTCTAAAGTCTTTACATGATGATGTATTAGGCTTTTTTGGGAGTGGAATAAATGTAGACTCTAACCATATCTGTGGCATCATGCCAGTCTCGTATATATGTTATAAATGTTTGTTAGTTGTGAGACATTGTCGTCATCCAGAAGTTTGAGCCAGTCTGATGGTATTTGGTCAGGGCCTGGAGATTTCCCATTTTTGCTCTGTTTGATGGCTTTCTCTACTTCCGCTTTTAAAATACTAGGGCCAGTATTCGTATACTTTGTGGTGTTAAGTGGTGGCCTCGTATCCAGGAAGAGCTCTTTTATATAGTTAGTCTATTCTTCCTTTTTTTCATCCAAGTCGAGAATTATTTTACCTTTGGAGTTTCTCATAAAGTGAGGAGTTCTTTTTCTCTGAGTGTAGGTAATTTCTTTAAGCTTTTTATGTATATTAAACTCGTCATGTTTTCTTTGTAGTTCTTCCATTTCACGACATCTTTGTTCCATCCAGTCCTCTTTTGCTCGCTTAACCTCGTATCTTATTTGTCGATATATCTCTCTATACCGAATCTCGTCTTTGTTTTTCCAATTTCTTCTTTGTTGAATAAGGTCTAGTATTTTATCGGTCATCCAATCCTTTTTCTTTATTGGGTCTTTTTCTGGTTTCAAAACTTCGTTTGCTATGGTGACCATGGCGGAATTCATGATATCTAGATTTTGACCGATATTTTCTTGTCCAGATCTTTCTAACTGTTTTTTAATCTCACGATTTATCTTATTTCCGAACTCATCTGATATTACGGCATTTCTTAGGAGTCGAGTATTAGGTTTCTTCTGCGTTGTGGGGGCTTTTATTCTTTTTAGTTTTAGTTTGAATCCAGCACAGAGCAGATTATGGTTAGTTGCTGCGTCTGCACTTGGGTATGTTTTTGCAGATGTAATACTGTTTCTAAACCTTCTATTAATGATAATGTAGTCAATTTGATTTCTGACTATCTTTCACTCTTGATCAGCTGGAGATTTCCAGGTATATAGTCGTCTTTTAGGTTGCTGAAACAAAGTATTTGCTATAATGCATTTCTCTTCTTGGCAGAACTGTATTAGTCTTTGCCCTCTTTCGTTCCTTTCTCCAAGTCCATACAAGAATTTGTTTAATTTGGCTGTAGAATTGCTCAATTTCTTCATCTGGTTTGTCAGCTGTTGGCGCATAGACTTTTATTATATTAATATTCAGTAGTTTATTTTGCAGCTGAATCATCATGATACGATCATTGAAAGGGACGAAATTTCGGATACAGTTACGAATTTCTTCTTTGACAATGATTGCGACTCCGTTACGTCTGGGTCCTTCTGCCTTTCCCGAGTGGTATGCAATGTATCCGTTACTCTCAAATATGTTTGACCCTAGCCATTTCGTCTCGCATATACCTAGGATAGGAATGTCTAGTCTGGCCATTTCTAGCTGAATATTTTGTAATTTCGCACCTTCAAACATAGTTGTTACGTTCCACGTAGCTATCTTGTGGATTTCCACGACACGGGGTTTTCGTGTGTTGACGACCTGAGAGGCCCCGTGGTCTGGTTGTGATCTTCCTCCCCTGCCGGATCTTGGATTCCGAAGTCCATGATCATTGAATGTATCTATAGTTTCCTTATCTGTCATGGGAAGCTGTACTAGAGATATTCACAAGGATCTTTAATGTAGTGGTTTCTCCTGGCCTTCTACATCCTGATGCCGTTGACCATTTCCTGGTTCCTCCGCCTTTGAGACCGATTTCTCGGTCTCAGGACAACAGAGTGCCCTACCACTCACCAACTCATCCGCCCGAAACCGTTGGTCAGTAAGTGGGGGATTGCTTATACCGGCAATCATTCGGTGAGAAGTATTGATAGAAGAAGTGATAGAAGTAGAGAATAGTGACCCGTCTGCCCTCGGAAACCTAATAGCCATTCGGGGTCGGAAAAAGTAAGAATTGGCCAAGTGAGGCCGATAGGAAAGATTAAAGAAATTTTACTCAAGACAAGTTGAAAGAGAGTAAAATGTGAAGGCCCTCATGACTCGCCAGATGCGACTCATGAGAGTATGAGTATTTTTCACCTTTTGTTCCCGCTCATACATCGGGGTGTTGACTACAGACTGTATGGCTTGTCCAGCGTACCATAGCATGATGTAACGAAATTCATGTACTCCCATATAATTTTGGAGCCCACACATTCCGTGACAACATGGCCTGACACAGAGACCAACGCATATATATTAATCACGACCTAACTGCAACAGAAAGAGAAATGCAGAAAAATATAAGACAAAGAGCCAATGAAGAAAAAATGAAAGGGAATCTAGTGAGAATTGGGTTCAACAAACTATATAGGAAAGGAAGAATGGAAATGGAACAAGAACGAAAGAAAACTAGAACAAACAAAAAAACTAAGAGTAAATGATAGATTGGAATATAAGGTAACGAACATGGCAATGGATAAGGATACAAGTACAATAAATCATAAACGACAGGAAAGAGAAGGAAAAAAAAAGAAAAGAGGAAAAAAGAAACAAGGAGAACAGAAAAGAAATGTGGAAGCTGGGAATCTGGAATATTAGAACTATACAAGGCAAAGAAAAAGAACTGGAGATGGAGTTTGAAGAAACAGGACTAGATATACTAACAATAACTGAAACTAAGAAAAAAGGACAAGGAATGGTAAAAACAGAAAATGATCATGTCTTAATATATAGTGGAATAAAAGAAAACAAGAGAGCAGCGGCAGGGGTGGGATGCATAGTGCACACCAGTTTAACAGACCAAATAAGTAAATGGAAAGCCTGGTCAGAGAGAATACTATCGGTTGAAATGAAAGATAAAGGCAAGAATCTAAAAACAATAATAATTGTATATGGTCCAAACGAAGACGACTCGGCTTATAATAAGGATAAATTCTCGGAAGAATTAGCATTGGTCAGGGAACAAGCAAAAGGAGATATATATTTAGCAGGAGACTTTAATAGCAGAGTAGGAGCAAATAACCAGGAATATAAAGAGGTATTAGGAAAATATGGACAAACAGCACGAAACAACAATGGTATAAGAATGCTAGATTTCTGTATGATGCACAATTTAGTAATAACTAATACATTTTTTGAACAAAAAACGTACACAAGTACACAAGAGAAGTTAAAAGTAGAGAAGAAAAATCGATAATTGATTACATGTTAGTAGAAAAAAATAACAAGAAAAACCACTATTGTGGTAATAGTAAAAGTGACCACTATTTAGTAATAATGAAAATAAAACAAAATATGTCAAATAATAATAACAATCACAAAATGCAAGAAAAGAAGCAAGAATATGAAACTATTAGGTCATATAAGTTGAGAAATACAGAGAATACTGAGAAGTACCAGATGATCATAAATCAATAACCAGAAAATACTAAAGAAAATAGAGAGGGTCAAAACGTTGAACAATTATGGAACTACTTCAAAGGGATAATACTATATACAGCGACAGAAGTATGTGAAACAAGTAAAAAGAACAATAAAAGAAAGCAAACTGCATGGTGGAATGAAGAAATAAAACAACAAGTTAAAAGAAAGAAACATGCTTGGAAAGTATACTTATAAAACAAAACACCAGGAAACTATGAAGAATATAAAAAACACAGGAGACTAGTAAAAGAACTGGTTACAAGGCAAAGAAGGACAAATGGACAGAATTTGGAGAAAATATGGAAACAAACAGTAAAGAGAATCAAAAACTGTTCTATGGAGTATTAAAATCAATGAGAAAGGAAAGAATTCAAGAAATAGAAAACATAAAGAATAAAACTGGCGAAATTCTTACAGAAGAAAATAAAATAATGAACAGATGGAGAGAATATTTCCAAGAGATGCTACAAACTCACTGCTATCATGAAGAAAACAATGTAGCGAACCAAAGAATAGAAGTAGACAATGTAGACCCTATAACCATAAATGAACTGCAAGAAGCTATTGCAGAAATGAAAAACGGAAAAGCACCAGGCTATGACAGAATAACCAGTAAAATGATAAAAAAAATGGGACAAAATGCAACAGAGCTATTATTAAAAATATTTAATGCAGTTTTTAAAGAACACATACCGATGGACTGGCAGAAGGCACAGATAGTGCCGATTTATAAAAAGGGCGATAGAACAGATTGCAACAATTACAGAGGAATAACACTGTTAAGCACTGCCATGAAAATATACGAAAAAATACTTAACAAAAGAATAATCGGAAAAATTGACAGCACACTCGAGAAATCAAAAAGTGGCTTCAGAAAAGGCAGAAGCACCCAGGATCATATATTTACAATCAAGCAAATAATAGAAAAATATCAGCAACAGGAGAAAAAAAATGTATTACATAGATTTTGAAAAGCCTTTTGACACGATACCAAGGCAAAAATTATGACTAATATTAGCGAAGAGAGGTATAAGTAACAAAATGATAATGGCAATTAAGAACATTTACAACAACAATGTGAATTATATCATCAGCCAAAACAGAACATCAAAACCATTTACTACGAACGAGGGACTGAGACAAGGAGGAGGATTAAGTCCAACACTGTTTGTAATTTACATCGATGAGATAATTAAAGAATGTAAAGTAAAAGTGAAAAAAATGCATATGGGTTATAGAAATTTAAGAAGAGTAGACATTTTAGAAGGAGCATTCGCCGATGACGTCGTCATATTGGCCGAAAATGAGAAACAACTACAAAGAAATATAGAAATATGGAATGAAACACTAAAAAATATGGAATGAAAATTAATAAAAATAAAACAAAAGTTATGGTCATGGGGGAAAAGAAAGAAGAAAAGATAAACATAAAAATAGAAGTAGTAAATATAGAACAAGCACGAACATTCCAATACTTAGGAGTAGAATTACAAGACAACGGAAGACAGGAAACAGAAATTAATAAAAGAATTAAAAAAACAATGAACCTATACCATGCAATGAGCAATAAATTCATAAATAAAAAACAAATAACACGAAAAACAAAAATTAATGTGTTCAAGTCAATATATAGACCTGTATTAACCTTTGGTTGCGAGTCATGGGTACTAACAGAACGACAAAAGAGTAAAATACAGGCAGTAGAAATGAAATACCTTAGACGAGTTCAAGGACTTACCAAGAGAGATAGACTACGGAACAATCAAATAAGAGAAGATTTGGAAATCGAGTCAACGTTAGAATTTATAGAGACAAGGCAACTCAGTTGGTGGGGTCATCTTCAGAGAATGGATCAGACAAAACCGGTGAAAGAAATTTGGCAGGCAAAAACGCAAAGAAGAAAGAAGAAAGGTAGACCACGACAAACCTGGGATAGACCACTAGGCAACATAATCGAGAAAAGGGGAACAACATGGATAGAAGCAAGGACACTGGCTAGAAATAAGAAGGAATGGGTAAAATTTGTACATAATATAAATGTATAGCAGTTATTAGTTAAATTTAAGATTAAGTTGTTTTTGTATTGTATTATAATGTAACATAATATAATTATTGCCGCCTTACACCACTATGTGGTAAAAAGGTTTACCTTACACCACTATGTGGTAAAAAGGTTTTTTGAAAATATATATAAAATTGTAGAATGGCTTGCAAATTGTAGAAGCCTCGGAGGTGTTACCAGAGAAGGTTCCCATTGTTTTCAATCTGGTAGGATGTAGAGTAACATTTTTGGATGTTGTTTTATATGCTATTAGATTGAAAACTTAGTTTTTTTTTGCTAGCAGTTGCCGCTAGGGCATCCCTGCCATTTCGTTCGTTGCAATCCGTGACTGCACGCCGCGGTTTGTCCTAGTTGGGTCAGAGAGAGCAGCATATGTACTGAGCAGCATATGTACCTGATGAGAGACTAATAAGTTTCGAAAACGGTTGAGATGCTTGCTGCACACTCTGATTGAACTGGAATAATGATGCGGGTGTATTTTCGTGTTGCAACGAAATTGAAAATGGTTATTCATTGTTTATTTACATGTTTACTCTGATTGCAGTACGAAGGGAACTATTCTCGTTGGAATTTTACCGATCTGAGCAGATGGGACGTGAATTATAAATTGTAAAATTCCCTCATCTTCCTTAGTCTCAGCATCCGTTATGGCTTGCAAATTGTAGAAGCCTCGGAGGTGTTACCAGAGATGGTTCCCATTGTTTTATATCTGGTAGGATGTAGATTAATATTTTTGGATGTTGTTTATGTGCTATTAGATTGAAAACTTAGTTTTTTTTGCTAGCAGTTGCCGCTACGGCGGCAACCCTGCCATTTCGTTCGTTGCAATCCGTGACTGCACGCCGGGGTTTGTCCTAGTTGGGTCAGAGAGAGCAGCATATGTGCCTCCAGATGATTCATCACCATATTTGTATAAGAGATTAATAAGTTTCGAAACCAGTAGAGGTGCTTGCTGCACTCTCTGATTGAACTGGAATAATGATGCGGCTGTAGTTTCGTGTTCCAACGAAATTGAAAATGGTCATTTATTTTTGATTTACATGTTTACTCTGAATGGAGTACGAAGGGAACCATTCTAGATGGACTTTTACCGCGCTGAGCAGATGGGACATGAATTATAGATTGTAAAATTCCCTCATCTTCCTTAGTCTCAGCATCCGTTATGGCTTGCAAATTGTAGAAGCCTCGGAGGTGTTACCAGAGAAGGTTCCCATTGTTTTCAATCTGGTAGGATGTAGAGTAACATTTTTGGATGTTGTTTTATATGCTATTAGATTGAAAACTTAGTTTTTTTTGCTAGCAGTTGCCGCTAGGGCATCCCTGCCATTTCGTTCGTTGCAATCCGTGACTGCACGCCGCGGTTTGTCCTAGTTGGGTCAGAGAGGGCAGCATATGTGCCTCCTGATGAGAGACTAATAAGTTTCGAAACCGGTAGAGGTGTTTGCTGCACTCTCTGATTGAACTGGAATAATAATGCGGCTGTAGTTTCGTGTTGCAATGAAATTGAAAATGGTTATTCATTTTTGATTTACTTTTATTTTGCTTTCCGTGGTCAGATATAGTCGGTTCGCTAAACTCAGACGCAACTGGCTAGATATTTTAGTCGATATTTTTTTTGTTTTTTGCCAATTTTGCAAAAATTGGCAAAATTACTAAATATTTAGTGATTATTAACTATTTAAAAATTATTTTTTGCCAATTTTGCTAAAATTGGCAAAATTACCGACTAAAATATCTAGAAAGTAGCGTCTGAGTTTAGCGAACAGACTATATTTGTTTCTCCATATGGTTTCTCGGAGGATTTTTGGAAAAATTGGGAAAATTACTAAATATTTAGTAATTATTAACTATTTAAAAATGATTTTTTGCCAATTTTGCTAAAATTGGCAAAATTACCGACTAAAATATCTAGAAAGTTGCGTCTGAGTTTAGCGAACAGACTATATTTGTTTCTCCATATGGTTTCTCGGAGGGAACCACTTACTCTTGCTGCTTTTGTTACCTGTGTTGTGGTCTCTGTTCTTATATTCCTGTCACTAGTGATCTCTACCCCTAGGTAATTGAATTTCATTACTTGTTCTACAATTTTGCCGTCTATTTCTAACTTGGATTTACGAGGATCCTTACTTATCACTATACATTTATTTTTTTCTACTGATATTCTCATATTAAGTTTGTTTGCTGTGACATTGAAAGTGTGGAGCTGCCTTTGTAGGTCATCCTCGGTATCAGCAATTAGTACTGCACCATCGATATAGCATAGTATCGTGATTTTATGAGCTCCCTTGTGGTATCCATGTAGTTTTCTTACTTCGTGAATTATTTGATTCATCACTATATTGACTAACAATGGGCTGAACGAGTCTCCTTGGCGGATTCCTCCTTTTAGTTCTATCCGGTCTGTTTCTCCTGTTGACATTATAACTCTGGTCTTGTTGTTCTTGTTAATTTCATTAATTAGCCTTATTATCCGATGGTCTCTTTGTTCAGCTTCTAATAAATTTAAGATGTCATTTTGCCTCACCCTGTCAAAAGCAATTTTTAAATCTACAAAGCACATGTATGCTGGTTTTTCATATTCAATAGACTTTTCTACTATTTGCTAATAATAAAAATTGCATCTATTGTGCTGCGGTTCTTCCGGAAGCCTTGTTGTTCATCTGCCATGTTCGCTTTTTCCTCGATTTTATCTCTTATGACTGCCGTCAACAATTTTAATGTACTGTTCATAAAGCCTCTACAATTTTCAGGATTTTTCGAGTCTTTTTTATCGGTAGCAGGAGACTTTCCTTCCATTCCGCTGGTACTACTCCGATATTTATTATATCGACGAATAATTTTAGGAGCCATTTGAGTAGTGACGATGAAATACGTATAGGCTAATGGTGGTGCTCTGCATTGAAATTAAATCTTAACTTTCTTTCGTTTTTCATGGGCAAAGCAGAGGCAATTGATAGTGTCATCCAATCGAACGATGCGGAAAAGGTTTAATTTATTGGTTTGGAAATTTATTAAACAAAATATTTAAATTATTCTTTAAAAATTGTGAATCTTATTGTCTGTTTAATTTTGATGGAAATTGAAATGAATCAATGATATCACCACACCAGATATTTATTGAAAATTCCCACCTTCTTCTTCTTCTTCTGGCATCATAGCCTTGGATGGGTCTTTGTGTGTCCATGTCCTTCCATTCAAACCTATCTTGTGCCCTTATCCAGTGTTTTTTGCCCTTCATTTATAGTTTTCAGGTCGTATTCAACATCATCCAACCATCTCGTTCTGGGCCTTCCTGTTTTTTACTCTTCCTATCGGCTTCCATTGTAAATTTTCTTCGTTGTTTTTGTATTTCCTTGTCTTTTGACAAGTCCCAGTCATGACAGGACATGTCCCAGTCATGACCAGAGACTCCATGAAAATTTGTAAAAAGTCAAACAGTTTTTCACTTCTTACAAATTTTTGGCAATTTTGGCATGGCAAATTTTTGAAAATATAATAGACTTTTTTTGAATTTTGAGAAAACGGGATACATGAACTCGTTTTATGACAAATAGTTTCAGACAATTGAGACATTAAAGTCACATTCAACAAACGCATTCAACGACTTCGCTTGTTTGCCCTTGGCCGCCACTCTAGAATCTCCTTTGTACATCTGTTGTCTCCCTGTCTTGCGACGTGTCCTGACCATTTCCACTTCAACTTCGTAATGCGTTTTATGATGTCTTCCACTTCAGTTCTTCACCGTAACTCATCATTTGGTATTCTGTTTTTCAAAGTTAGGCCAAGCATGGATCTTTCCATTTTTCGTTGTGCTACTTGTAATTTTCTTATTGATGCTTTAGTCAATGTCAGAGTTTCAGCTCCATTAGTAAGCACTGGAAGTACGCACTGGTTAAATGCTTTTCTTTTTAGCTTTATTGGGATGTTTTCCTTGAACACGTTCCTTAGTTTGCCATACGCTGCCCATCCTAAAGCTATTCTTCTAGATAATTCGCATGTTTGGTTGTCTCTACTTATTTGTATTTCGTGGCCCAGATAGATGTATTTGTCAACTGTTTCGATATGGCAGTTTTCTAGTTTCAATGGTCCGCTAGATACTAAATTGGTCATCATTTTAGTTTTCCTAAAGTTTATTTCCAACCCTACTTTTTGAGAGACTCGTTGTAGTTCTTGTAGCATTTCCTGGGCTTCATTTAAGTCGTCGGTTAGTAAAACTATGTCATCTGCAAATCGTAGGTGGTTCAGCCTTTCGTTATCGACATTCAAAACTGTTTTCCCATGCTAACATCTGGAATGCATGTTGCATTACGGCATTAAATAGTTTTGGTGACATGTTGTCTCCTTGTTTAACTCCCCTTTTTATATCTTTATTTTTTGAGTTTGGGTATGGAGGTTTATTGCTGTTGTGGCAGTTGCATATATATTTGAATAATGTTGGAATATCAGTAGTCGATTTTACAATCTCTCAAAGCTCTTAAGATAGCTATCATCTAGAACTAGCGGCCGGTTGTACTCCACAGTTTTTTCGATTAGCACCTTTAGACAAGTTAGATGGTCATTTGTATCATACCCAGGGCGGAAACCTGCCTGTTCTCTTGGTTGGCATGTTTCTAGTTTGTTCTCAATTCTGGCAGTGATTATTCTAGCAAACAATTTATACAGATGGTTTAGAAGACTAATTGGCCTATAGTTTTCGAGGTCTGTTTGATCTCCTTTTTTATGTATGAGGAGCGTTATAGAATTATTCAATTCAGTAGGTACGGCTTGGTTTTCTAAGCATATATTGAAGAGGTGTTCGATTGCCCTGATCCTGATGAGAGCAGAGCCTCCGATTTTTAGCGCATCTGCCACTACTCCGTCCTCTCTTGGTGCTTTGTTATTTTTCATTTTCTTTAAAGCATGATAGATTTCAGCCGTTGATATATCGGGATTATCCTCTGGACCTTGATTCATAATTTTTTGTTCTGTATGTTCTGTCGGGTTTAAGTCAAGTTTATTTGTATATAGTGTTTTATAGAAGTATTCCACTATCTCTAGCATTTCCTCTCTGTTGGATGTTATTTTGCCATTTTTTCCCTTCAGTCTGATAATTTCTTTCCTGCTGTTTGTCAATTTCCTTCTCAATATCATCATTCTCTTTTTATGCTCGATTGTCTGCGAGATTTTCTCAATTTTATATGCCCTTATGTCCTTTCTAATTGCTTTAGAGACCTCTTTGTTTATTTTATTTAAGCTTTGTTGTTCTATATTCTTATCTTTTAGCATTTATCTTCTTTCTTCCATTTTAAGTTTGGTGTTAGCAGTGATTCTCTCCTCTCTCTTGTTACCTGTACAACATTTCCTTTGAGCTTCTGCTATGGTATTAGTAATTAGTTTATTAAGCTGATTTATATCATTTGAAGGGGGTCGGTTTTGTAGATGTACAGTTATTTGATCTGCAAACTCTGTTTCATTTTTTGGTTGTGACCATGCTTTCATTTGTTTCTTTCTCTCTTTGTCGATGTTAACTTCTATTCTAGCGCGTACCATTCTGTGATCACTTCCTGTTGTGCAGCTGTTTAGGACAGTGACATATTTGACTATAAATTTTTTGTCTGTAGTTATATAGTCAATTTCATTTTGCGTTTTTCCATCTGGGCTTCTCCATGTCCACCTTCTATGCTGTTTTTTTTTTGTAAAAGAAGCTAATCATTTGATATAATTTGTTTTGAAGGAGATAATTTAATAGATTGTCCGCGTTCATTTCTTCCATCGCTGCCGAAGTTTCCAAGTGCAAATTCTGATGGATCGGATTTCATGCCAATTTTTGCAATCATATCACCACATAGGATTGTAAAATGGGTGTGATTTTCTTTCAGGGCTTGCGTTACTTTGTCATAGAAAATGTCTATTTCCTCTTCGCTGTGGTCTGTGGTTGGAGCATAAGCCTGTATTATTTTTATGTTACATCTGTCATTTAGCCTTAGAATGGTATATTACTCTAGTGGATATATTATGTATTGTAACGATTCTACTGTAAAGCCGTTTATTTATGAGGAAACTTACACCTCCCACTAATTTGTTCTCTTCGCCAACGTGATAAAATATATGGCCAAATTTTAGTGTCTCTAGGTGTTCGCCATGTCTTCTTACCTCGCAGAGCCGAATTACGTCCCACCTGATCTTTTCCATCTCCATTTTAGTGATCTTGGCATCCGATAGTAGCGTTCGAGCATTGTACGTTGCGACTTTCATCTTAAGTAGTTACTGAGTCAAGGTTTTGTCCCAGCTCTTCACAGAGTAGTTGTTCACATAATTCTTAGATTATTTTTAATTTGATTCCTTTGTGTAGATTGTGATTTAATTAAATAAATATTTTAAAAGTAATAATGATTTGTTTTGTCTACACAAACCTAATAGCCTGTTATTAAAGTGCTGCCCGCTCCCAGACCAAAAGTTTCTTGTTTGTCCCTCAATACCTTGTAAGTTGTAAATCCCTGCTCTAAATCATCAGGTGTATTAAAGTCCCTAGAGTATTAAAACTGTAAAAATAAAAATGTATACCATTTTTATTCAGTTGCAATGCGAAGGCAAAACAATCTTATTTTTCACTTAGAATACGGAGCGCAGTCCAGCACTCTGAATCGACGATTTTCGACTCTTATTGGAGTCTCATCGGAGAGACGTAAGCCTGCTGCTCCATACTATAAGTGACCAACAACGAGAGTTTATCCCCCACACCGCAACTGACGTGAATGGATTAGGTGACTAGCGTCATCTGGCAATTGAAAGGTAAAGTTTCAATCCTAATAGTGACATTAATAATATTGAAAAATATTAAAAATATTACTAAAAGATTTTTAAATTGAAAACTTATTGGTCCATTTCCCTGATGACACCTCCAAGGCTTCTACAATATGCAAGCCAAATGGATGCTGCAGTGAAGACAAAAGGGAAGGAATTCTACACTATGCAATTCCAACTGCAAGTCTGCAGCTTGGTAAAGTTCCAACGGAAATGGACCAATAAGTTTTCAATTTAAAAATCTTTTAGAAATATTTTTAATATTTTTCAATATTATTAATGTCACTATTAGGATTGAAACTTTACCTTTCAATCGTCAGATGACGCTAGTCACCTAATCCATTCACGTCAGTTGCGGTGTGGGTGATAAACTCTCGTTGTTGGTCACTTAGTGTCGATTTCTCATATCTGCGGTAATCTATGGTTCACTTGAACCAGGTTCACCCATGATCTTCGGTTTTGTTTGGAATGCATTTCTCATTGCACGTTTATTTCAGCGCTCGTTCTACAGCTTTCGAGAAATGCCAATAGATGGCAAAAGGTAAAAAACTGTCGCCATTTTGAACTACCTTATTATGCTGTTTTTGAATAAAGTTAAATTTAAGTATTTATAGTCAAATAGTAATTTTAATAATTATAAATAAATATTATAAAAACAAACATGATGTTATCGTTTATCGTTAGGCTTAATATAATAAAATAGGATATATTTATATTATGACAGCGTTTCATGTTAATACAACGCATGCGTAGTACATGAAATCATCTGAACTGAGTTCTGAAATCTTTGAACGGCCGAATTCCACCGTTCAAGCATCGTTCAAGTTTAAACTGCCATCGGTTGAACGTGCGAATTGAGAAAGACGATTTTGACTTTAAACTGACGTTTACTAGAAGTTCAGGTTAAACTGGAGTTGAACTCGATATGAGAAATTGGCCCTTAGAGTATGGAGCAGCAGGCCTACGTCTCTCCGATGAGACTCCAATAAGAGTCGAAAATCGTCGATTCAGAGTGCTGGACTGCGCTCCGTATTCTAAGTGAAAAATAAGATTGTTTTGCCTTCGCATTGCAACTGAATAAAAATGGTATACATTTTTATTTATATTAGTATTACTCCTATAGAGTAACTAGGTCCATTTTCCGTTGGAACTTTACCAAGCTGCAGACGGGGGTTGTGAATTGCATAATGTAGAATTCCTTCCCTTTTGTCTTCACTGCAGCATCCATTTGGCTTGCATATTGTAGAAGCCTTGGAGGTGTCACCAAGAAAAAGGACCAATAAGTTTTCAATTTAAAAATATTTTATTAATATTTTTAATATTTTTCAATATTATTAATGTCACTATTAGGATTGAAACTTTACCTTACCTTTTTATTAAAACTGTTTTGAATGTTTGACTTTTTATTGTTATATCTTCATATAAGTGTGTAGGTGCATAACGTTTGCAATATTACTTTTATTGTAACTGAAAAATCTGGTATTTTGGTACCCTAACAGAAAAATCATCTTTGTTATCTGTACTGTTATTTATGTCTGAAAAAACTCAAAATTTACGAAATAATTTAATACAAGCAACTAAATGAAGGAAGAAAAAACACTTGAAAACTATTTGCGATTGATGTTAATACAAGCATATCTGCAGAAGTTATTGGGTAAATAATAATTATAACCCTTCCAACTTCCTTTTACCAACTTCTGTAGAAATAATGACCTGTTTTCCTAAATATATTACCGTATTTTTAAATAATAACCTCAATTTTTGTAGATACTCCCTCTATATTAATAATTAGCCTTGGCAAGATTATAAAAGGTGCATGCGAAGTGGATTTATTTGAACAGATAAGCACAAAAACGTTCTTATAACAGCAGCATAATAGAGAAATATCTCACATTTATAGCGAAAGTTCATTACTCTTTGGGACATGTTCCATAAAGATATTCTGTAGAAACTTTTAAAATAAATTTACGAAACCATCAATAATGTGCAGTTTTCAGTTCATAAAGCTCACGTAGCGCATCTTCTATATATCTTAAATAGAAAATAAAGTAAAACCGGCGTTCCAAGGAGACAATTTTGTTTTTATAGTAACCAGACTCAACTGTGGATGTAATGTATATAAATAACGAGTAGGTATATGTATTATGATCAAAAAACTATTATAGTGCTACATAAGCACTATCTTAATACTTCTACAATTGGCGAATATACACATAGTTTCAAAAGTTATACAGGGTGAGTCATGAGGAACTGTACATACTCCTACCTCGTATAGAGGCTCCTATGGGGAATAAGAAATGACCATTAAAAAGTGTCTGCTCCCCTTGTTTAATAATATACAGGGCGAGTTTCGCATTTTGACAGAAATTTATATTCGTCATAATTTTTGAACGGTCAGATCGATGTGTCTCTTATTTTGGTCAATCGTTACACTATTACCACGTAATCAACTGATTTATTCAAACTAGAAAAAAATCAGGTTCGGCTTTAAAAAATTAGTTCGTTTGGGTCTTAGAAAAAATTTCACCCTGTATACGCTTTTTGAAAACTCTAATATGAATTTTCCAAATTAGACAAATAGGCAATTAAAATGGCATATTTATTTTTTCCCCACACGATTACTTAATTTTTTATAAAAAAAATCAAATTTGACTATGAATTAAAAGTTTGGTAAAGTAAACCATAGATTTAAAAAAATAACTTTTATTACAAAAATTAATTTTTTTTAACAAATATTTGATATTTATGTTACCACCCAATCAACTGATTTATTCAAACTAGAAAAAAATCAGGTCCGGCTTTAAAAAATTAGTTCGTTTGGGTCTTAGAAAAAACTTCACACTGTATACGCTTTTTGAAAACTCTAATATGAATTTTACAAATTAGGCAAATAGGCAATTAAATTAAATAGGCAATTATAGGCAATTAATTAAAATGACATATTTATTTTTTTCCTCATACGATTACTTAATATTTTATAAAAAAAAATCAAATTTGACTATGAATATAATAATTAAAAGTTTGGTAAAGTGAACCATAGATTTAAAAAAAATTACTTTTATTAAAAAAATTATTTTTTTTTTGAACAAATCATTAATTTATGTTACCACCCAATCAACTGATTTATTCAAACTAGAAAAAAATCAGGCCCGGATTTAAAAAATTATTTCGTTTTGGTCTTAGAAAAAATTTCACCCTGTATACGCTTTTTGAAAACTCTAATATGAATTTTACAAATTAGACAAATAGGCAATTAAAAGGCATATTTATTTTTTTCTCCACACGATTACTTAATTTTTTATTAAAAAATCAATTTGTCAAAATCGGAATTTTAACCTAAAAATGAAAAAAAAAAGATGAAATCACGGTTTAACTCGCTACAACGTTCCATTTAAAAATCTTTTTTTCTGAAATTTTTACAGCACATATCTCTTACCATTGTGAAGACTATGACAATCGTTGTAGACTTTCAGTCTTCTTCTCGTAAAAGTTATGAATTTTTAAAAATAAAAGGTGCAGATTCGTGAATTGCAAAGTTAAATCGCAAAAATTAAGTGAAAAAATTAAAAATTTATCTATTTGATCACGTCTATGTTAAACTATAGAGTCCAAAGAGAAGTGTTATAGGGAGTTTTAGATCTAGACGTGTTATAGAAAAAAAAAAAAAAAACGGTGAGCCTTTTAATTTTAAGAAAAAACGTTGTTTAATTTTTTTATTTTTATGGTAAAATTGCGATTTTGACTTTGATTTTTTAATAAAAAATTAAGTAATCGTGTGGGGAAAAAATAAATATGCCATTTTAAATGCCTATTTGTCTTATTTGTAAAATTCATATTAGAGTTTTCAAAAAGCGTATAAAGGGTGAAATTTTTTCTAAGACCCAAACGAACTAATTTTTTACAGCCGGACCTGATTTTTTTCTAGTTTGAATAAATCAGTGGATTGGGTGGTAACATAAATCAAATATTTGTTTAAAAAAATTAATTTTTGTAATAAAAGTTATTTCTTTTTAAATCTATGGTTCATTTTACCAAATTTTTAATTCATAGTCAAATTTGATTTTCTTTATAAAAAATTAATGAATCGTGTGGGAAAAAAAATAAATATGTCATTTTAATTGCCTATTTGTCTAATTTGTAAAATTAATATTAGAATTTTCAAAAAGCGTATACAGGGTGAAATTTATTCTAAGACCCAAATGAACTAATTTTTTAAAGCCGGACCTGATTTTTTTCTAGCTTGAATAAATCAGTTGATTAGGTGGTAATAGTGTAACGATTGACCAACATAAGAGACACATCGATCTAACCGTTCAAAAATTATGACGAATACAAATTTCTGTCAAAATGCGAAACTCGCCCTGTATGTTATTAAAAAATGGGAGCAGACACTTTTTAATGGTCATTTGTTATTCCCCATAGGGGCCTCTATACGAGGTAGGAGTATGTACAGTTCCTCATGACTCACCCTGTATGCATCATCCAAAATGTTCGCTATTATATATTAACTATGTTTAGAAACTACTGTTATAGAATAGAGTAGAATAGAATAGAATAGAATAGAATAGAATAGAATAGAATAGAATAGAATAGAATAGAATAGAATAGAATAGAATAGAATAGAATAGAATAGAATAGAATAGAATAGAATAGAATAGAATAGAATAGAATAGAATAGAATAGAATAGAATAGAATAGAATAGAATAGAATAGAATAGAATAGAATAGAATAGAAATATGCTTTATTGTCATGAAAAATTGTACAATTTTATCGACAAATCTTATAAAAAAATAAAAAAAAAACAAAACAATAACAATTCAATTTACTAAAATTACATAAATCGTCAATTATAATATAGATATGTTTGTAGGCACATGTATTGTATCGTTTGTTATTACATATTCAGGTAACAAAAATTTTTGCTTAGATGGCATTATACGGGAGCGAATGAAAGCGTTATATTTTCTCCTAACTTTAAAAAATTCTGTGGAAAAATTGGAGTGCTGATTTTGTTTCATACTCCTTTTGTATTATCCTGGAGGTATCACTAAGGTTTTGTTTTTTGAATTATCCGAATATCTCTTTTCTTATAAGAGCTGTAAATAAAAACACTGTTTTGAAGGTTTTTTTAATTAAAAATATCAAACGCACTAACATTAACAAAACAAAACCAAATTAACAACAAAACAAAACAATTCAATAGCGGGTATGTCCACCTCTTGCAGCAACGACTGGTCGCAATCTGTTTCTTCTTCGCAATCGAATAAAGATGTGTTATCCCGATATTCCTCTACCAGGGCCATAACTGCACCAAATTTTCTGGAGGTCTAGGATGACGGCGAATAGCTTTTTTTAATTCATCCCATAAATGCTCAATAGGATTGAGATCTGGGCTGCATGTGGGCCATTCTAATCTTATCAATCCAACCTCTATTTTATGAGTACATTAGTGTTTTTATTTACAAAAAATGGTACAGCTCTTACAAGAAAACAGATATTTGGATAATTCAAAAAATAAAATTTTAGTGATGCCTCTAAGATAATATGACATGACTATGAAAGAAAATCAGCTTTTCCATTTTTACACCGAATTTTTTAAAGTTAGGAGAAAATACAACACTTCCATTCATCCCTGTACACTTCCATGCCATGCAAGCAAAATTTTTTTGTTACCCGAATAATAACAAACGATATCAATACATATACCTAAAAACTGGTGCAAGAATCTTGAAAATCGGAGCACAAATTATAAAGTTACAAATTTTCAAACTTAATTAAAAATTTTGGGTGGCGGAATTTTGTGCCGGTGAGTGTATATACAGTTTAGGCTGGAATACATTCATTTTCTAGAGAATGGGAGATTTTGAAGAGAAATCCAGTAACAGGTCGATTTTTATTTTTGAATTATGATTTTTTGGCGTTTATATCATACTAGTGACGTCATCAATTTGGGCGTGATGACGTAATCGATAATTTTTTTAATGAGAATAGGAGTAGTGTGCTAGCTCATTTGAAAGGGTATTCAATTCTCTATTCAGTAATATAAACAATATCATATTTATTTATACAGGGAGTCCAAATTTTTTTTTAAATTAAATTAATTGACACAAAAAGAAGAATATAAGCAATTTATGTAACTCAAAATATATTTTACTGCTGTCAGAAAATAGGTAAAAATGTTCATTTCACAAATAAATATTGCTTTTAGCTTAAATTCAATGTTCAAACTGATAAGAGACAGATGGGTGGCTTAATATTGAATTTAAGTAAAAAGTAATATTTATTATTTGTCAAATAAACATTTCTTTCTGTTTTCTGACAGCACTAAAATGTATTTTGAATTAAATGAATTATATACATTTTGCTTTTTGTCTCAATTAATTTAATTCAAAACAATTTTTTTGGGCATCCTGTATAAATAATTATGTTAACGTTTCTATTACTGGATGACAAAATTAAATTGAATATGGAGTGCGCTGGAATAAGTGTTACCCCCCCCCCCCTTACTAACTTATTAATTTGTGGCACATAATAAGCAAAAAGCTCGGACAGGTAAGTACATGATATCACATCTCATTTAAAAGCTTTTGAAATGCTGATTACAAAAATATATAATACATTGCTTCTATTTGAGAGCGTAGGCGCAAAAATTTCGGTCGAATTCTTTTTAAACGCATTAATTTTTTTCGAATTCTGAGAAAACTAATATGTATTTTTAAAAAATTTACACGCAGAATGAAAGACTGGATTATTAAGGAGAGCTAAAAGTCCCTTAGACTTAACAAAAGTTTCGTTTGAATGATATATTTGAAATTAAAAATCAGACTAAATTTTATTTTTTTTCCACTCCTGTGACTTACCTATTAAAATAACCTTATAGAAGCTCTTATAGAAACTATTATAGAAGCTCTTTGGGACTCTCGACCCTCGATAATATCGTAATATTTCATTCTGCGTTTAAATATTTCAAAAATACTTATTAGTTTTCTCAGGATTCGAAAAAATGAATGCTTTTAAAAAATTCCAGCGAAACTTTGCGCCTACGCTCTCAAATAGGATTAAAGTATTATACATTTTGTAATCAGTATTTCAAAAGCTTTTTAATGAGGTATCACATGATGTACTTTCCCATTTAAAAACATCAAAGCTATGCCTGTCACCTGAAGAGGAATCGCGTTAAGTTCGAAACATTGATCCTATAATATACCGTAATTATTTTAAAAATAGACCTGTACGAGCGTTTTGCTTATGTGCTAAAAATAAATGAGTTAAAAGGGGAGAGGGGTAACACTTATTCCGCCGTACTGTATATTGTCAAAAATCATAATTTAAAAATAAAAATCGACCTATTTCGGGATTTGTCTCCAAAAGCTCCCATTCTCGAGAAAATGAATTCATTGCAACCTAAACGTCCTCACTATATATACAATATATACAATAGCACTAAAGGCCTTAGAGGCCCATGGCTTGAAAAGTTTGTTTTTTTCTTTCTTCATTTTCACGTTTCTTTATGTGCTGAGCTCTTCTCTGGCTTGATATGTGATTTTCCTCCATTCCTTCCTGTCACTCATTTTTCTTTTTTGGCCCTCTATCCCCATTCTTTCCAAATCTTTTTCGACGTCTTGCTTCCATCTATTTTTCGGCCTTCTTCTTCTCTTTCTTGAAGTTATAGTGTAGTTTAGTACCTTTTTTGGAGTCCTCGTGTTTGGCATCCTTTCAATGTGACCTAACTCCTTTCCCGATTTCTTCGGGAACGAACAGCTCTGGAGAGTACATCCCATGTACGTTTAATGGAGTTAATATCTGGAGACATCGCAGGCCACTCCATCGCAGGTATGTTCAATGGAGTTCATATCTGGAGATATTGCAGGCCACTCCAAACGGCGAATCTTCTATTTCAAGAGATTCATTAACCGCTTGAGTACTATAGAGGTGGGTGTTAACCTCCATAATATTTTCACCCAAATCTTCTCACCATAATCTCACATGAGGTTTTAAAATCCGTAGGATGTACCTTTGTCCAGTTAGAGTCCCGTAAATAACCACCAATTATGTGCATCCACCTGCCATAATACCTGCCCAAAACATATCACTGCCACCAGCGAAAGGAAGTATGGGAGGGGCATGTGCTAGTTGTGTAACTCTTGTTGGCTCTCCCAAACACGAATTCGTTAGCTATCACTATTTAAACATCTGAATGTTGAATGTTGAACGTTGAATGTTGGACAATCAGAAATGGTGAATGTTAGTCGTACTTCAATTAAGAGCTTCATCGAGACATGGAATGTATGGAGTTATTACAAGACAACTTTATACGCATTATGCAAGGGCGACTACAGCTAGAGAAAATCGACTTTAACAACTATGGGCCGTCAGAGATAGTCGACGTACTGCTCGAATACTACAAAATTAGTTGATAAAAGCAAAGTGTGTACAAGATTAAATACTCAAACTATACGTAATCAGCTTCACGAACATGGATTGAATGCAAGATGGCCAGCCAGAGTACCTCCTTTGAACCCTGCAGCCATGCACATCGTAGTCAGACGCTTGTTTACAGAAAAACACATGAATTGGATCATGACGCAATGGAGTAATGTGATGTTGACTGACAAGTCTAGATTTCTTTTAAATCATATGGATCGACGTGTTAGAGTCTGTAGAAAACCAGGAGACCGTTTTTTGAATTCCACAATCCAAAAAACCCAGGCTTTTGGCGTAAGTTCAATGATGATTTGGGGTGGGATAACTTTAAGTGGCTTCTTCTTCTTCTTCTTCTTCTTAAGGTGCCGAGACCGCTTGTCGATTGTTGGTGCTCATGGTGCCCAACATATTAACAATCACTGTCTTATTTACAGCCGCACGAAATAGTTCAGTGCTAGTTTTCCCAAACCATTGGCGTAGGTTTTTAAGCCAAGAAGTTGTACGGAGGCCCACACTTCTTTTTTCCATTATTTTAACTTCCATGACAAGGTGACGTATTATATGACCAAAGTATTCCAATTTGCGCCTTTTAACCGTGTTCACTACTTCGCAACTTTTATTCAAACGTTGCAAAATCCCTTCGTTTGTGACTCTATCTACCCAACTGATCTTCAGAATACAGCGGTAGACCCACATCTCAAATGATTCTAGGTTTTTTAAAAGCGATTCTGTCAGGGTCCATGCTTCAACCCCGTAAAGTAGTACTGGGAATATATAACATCGAACCATTTTTATGCGAAGTTCAAAATTTAGATCATGACTGCACATGATTTTCTTAAATTTCGTGAAAATTGTTCTTGCTTTGGCAATTCTACTTTTTATTTCTATACTAGGGTTCCAGCTTTCATTAATATGAGTACCCAGATATACAAGTTTAAGTGGCTGCTCTGACCTAATAGTTATTACGAGAGCCGCTGACGGTAGAGCGGTACACCGACGAAGCTCTTGAAAATATGGGTCCCGAATTTATCCTTTAGTAAGATAATGTAAGACTGCACGTGGCTAGGATAGTGCAAAATTATTTGACTACCCACAATATTGAAGTTATGGAATGCCCAGCGAGGAGTCCAGATTTAAATCTCATTGAAACCATTTGGGATACACTCAGGAAGCGCTTGAGTGATATCGCTAGTCAGCCACTAAGAAACCTACAACATGTCAAGGAAATTCTTGTGAAAGAATGAGAACAAATATATCAATAAACTATTCCAAATGTGATTGAAAGCATGCCTGGACGTTGTGTAGAAGTTTGGCGAGTTACAGAAGCCCATGCGCACTCTTAGTTTTGTTTTTCAAAATAGTCCAGGGCGCATCTGCTTTGAGATGGACGTTGAGAGGTGACTCAAATTTTTTTGCAGAGGTTGCTTGAAAATGACTCAAATAATAATATTTGAGTTATCCTCCCACTCAAAAGGGTCCGGACCATTGTTTAAATAATCAAAATGTCAAAATATGAAGGAAAAATTCGATTTTTTTATTGGTTTTTTGATTATAACTTTAAAACTATTCATTTCTGAGAAAAATTGTACTGACATAAAAGTTGCGTAAGTAAATTTCCAACAATAGGGAATTGGCTAAAAATTTAAAAAATAGTCACCCTTGTTGCAAAATAGCAATAATTGAGAAAAAAAAACATACCAAAACAAGTATTCGCATTTTACATTTTTCAACCATTTATGCTACACTTAGAACCTTCATATTTTACCCAGAAAAACTTTATGATATAGTAAAACAACACTGTAAATTTCATTAAGATTGATTTAATATATTTTGCAAAATAAATTTTGCAATCCAGCTTTCACAAAAAAAATTCAGTTTTTTAAAATGTTGCAGGACTGAAAATAAAGCAGATAGCAAGTTGAATTTTTTTTACTTATAAAAGTGCACTGTACCTTTCATTTGCAATTAGCAAAATTAAAATCGATTAATTACCACGGCGTCAGGAAATTTTTTAAATAAACAATAATTTTTGGTGCTACGCGCAGGACAGCGGTGTTCGATTCACACAAGTTGATTTCCACCAAAATTTCTTCCAATCTTTATCTAATATATTATTTTCTTACTCTATATTTTGTTGCATTTTAATATTTTAATTCCACAAAAATCAAACTAATTTTATTATTGTGTGTGAAATATTGTTTAAACAATTGCATATGTTTAAAAATAATAAACTTTTATTCTCTAAGTTAAAATATATAAACGAAGAAAGTTTTTGCTAAAAAAACGTGTTATTTCAAAGGATAGAGTATGTGTTTTTATTTTGCAATAAACAAATTTATTTATTTATATAAAAATGCAATAAAAATTAAAATGTATCAATCACTATCAAAGGTCATTGGAATGCCCAATCAGAACAAACTATACGCTGTCCTGCGCGTAGCACCAATAATTAATATTTATTAAAAAAATACTGACGTCGTGGTAGTTAATCTATTTTAGTTTTGCAAATTGCAAATGAAAGGTACAGTACACTTCTATAAGCAAAAAAAATTCAACTTGCTATCTGCTTTATTTTCAGTCCTGTAACATTTTGAAAAAATGATTTTTTTTTGCGAAAGCTGGATTGCAAAATTTATTTTGCAAAATCTATTAAACCGATCTTAATGAAAGTTACAGTGTTGTTTTACTGTATCAAAAAGTTTTTCTGGGTGAAATATGAAGGTCCTAAGTGTAGCATAAATGGTTAAAAAACGTAAAATGCGAATACTTGTTTTTGTATGGTTTTTTCGCAATTATTGCTATTTTGCAACAAGGGTGACTATTTTTTAACTTTTTAACTAATTCTATATTATAGAAAATTTAATTACGCAACTTTTATGTTAGTACAACTTTTCTCGGAAATGAATACTTTTGAAGTTATAATCAATAAACGAAGAAAAAAATTGAATTTTTCCTTCATTTTTTGACATTTTGATTATTTAAACAATGTTCCGGACATTTTTGAGAGGGAGGATAAATCAAATATTATTATTTGAGTTATTTTCAAGCAATTTCTGCAAAAAAATTTGAGTCACCTCTCAACGTCCAAATGTACTAATATTTTTACAGATGCGCCCTGGTCTAAAAGGGCGTTTTTAAAAATTGATTTTAAAAAACAATTTTTAAAAACGGCGTTAAAAAAATAAATGGAATTTTTCGCATTTATCACTTTTAATTTTTTTTCATAAAAAAATTTACAGTTCAGTAACAAAAACTTTGCTATATTTATAGCTATAAGCCTTCTTCTTGTTCTTAAGGTGCCTATCCGTTCCGGATGTTGGCGATCAGCATGGCTATCCTAACTTTGCTTGCTGCTATTCTGAATAGTCCGGTTGTCGATGTATTAAACCACTTTCTCAGGTTTTTAAGCCAAGATATTCTTCTTCTCCCAGATCCTCTCTTTCCAAATACTTTGCCTTGAAGAATGAGTTGCAACAAGCCATATCTCTGTTCATTCTTCATGACATGGCCAAGATATTCTAGTTTGCGCTTTTTGATTGTGTTAATAATTTCGCATTCCTTGCCTATTCTACGTAGAACCTCAACATTAGTTACACGATCCACCCACGAAATTCTCAAAATGCGCCTGTAACACCACATTTCAAATGCCTCGAGTTTTCTCAAAGAAGCCTCGGAAAGTGTCCAGGCCTCTACTCCGTATAATAACGTAGAAAATACATAGCATCTGATGATAGAGATTTTGTAGCAAGAGGTAAATCGTGGCTTCTGAAAAGAGACTTCATCATTATGAACGCTGATCTCGCTTTTCCTATGCGTTGTTTTATTTCACTTGAGTGGTCCCACTGGCTGTTTATGTTGGTACCACGGTATGTGTAGCTGTCGACCCTGTCAATTAGTTGTTGGTTAACCAAAAGCTGTGTATTTAATATTTCGCGCTTACTGACTACCATGTACTTTGTTTTTTTCGTATTGAGATCAAGTCCGTATTCTCTACTTATATCTGATATGCGCGACATTATTCTTTGCAAACCATCTAGACTGTCTGCAAAAACTACAGCGTCGTCGGCATATCTAATGTTGTTCAGACGCATTCCATTGACTAATACGCCTTCCTGTAGTTCTCCCAGCGCTTGCTCGAAGATACATTCAGAGTATATATTAAACAGCACGGGGGACAGAATGCATCCTTCACTCACTCTATCTATGGAGACTGCCTCTGTCAATTGGTCATCCACTTTAATATTGGCAGTTTGGTTGTAATACAATTTATATATGATTCTCAAGTCTCTATCATCTACTCCGGCTTCTTTCAAGATGTTTATGAGTTTATCATGTTTTACTCTATCAAACGCCCTTTTGTAGTCGATAAAACAAATATACACGTCACAGTCAACATCCCTGCATCTTTGCATAAGCACTTGGACAGCGAATAGAGCCTCTCGGGTGCCTAAGGCATCGCGGAATCCAAACTGCGTCCATGATACCTGTTCTTGGCATTTTTTATATTATTCTGCCATGTATCACTTTCAGAAACGTTTTGAGTAAGTGGCTCATTAGGCTAATTGTTCTGTAGTCTTCACATGTTTTGGCATTTAATTTTTTGGGTAAAGTTACGAAGGTCGACTTTAACCAGCTTTGGGGTATTTTTCCAGTTACGTATATTCTGTTGAATACAGTTGTTATCCATTTTATTTCTTGTTCATCCATAAGTTATAGGAATTCTACATAAAACTGGTCAGGCCCTACAGCTTTACCATCTTTAGTTGTTTTAATAGCTGACGTGACTTCTTTAATGGTAATCCGGGGTCCTGTTTGGCATTCAGTGTCTTCAATGGTATTCTGCCTTTCATCTGCAAAAGTTACTTCCATATATTCCTTCCACGTGTCTAGTTTTTCTTCCACACTTAACAGTGGTTTGCCTTGGTTATCTGCCAAACACCCAACTCTTGTAAGTTTGTATAAGCCTGCAGCTTCTTTAACTTTTTTGTGCATATTGAATGAATCGTGTTTATGTTGCAATTGCTGGATTTCCGCACACTGTTCTCTTAGTCGTGTATCCTTAGCTATTCTAACTGCTTTTTGATATCTTTATCTATTCTTTTGTATAATGACATGTCTTGATCTTTGGACTTTCGCCTCTTTTCCATCATATCTAAAATCTCGTTTGTCATCCACGATTTCTTCTTTATTTTTGGTGGTTTGAGGAATTTCTCACGTCTGTCTTGTGAACCTGTATGCAACTTTTCTATCTCCTGGTCCATTACATCCGATTGAATAACGGTATTCAAGTTGTTCTGTATATGTCGTTTTACACTCTGTTCTGTGTTTTGGTCTTTTAATAGTCGAATGATGTCGAATTTTGGATTGACACTACGTCTAACCTTCTTTAGCCTGATGTTAATTTTGCCAATCAGTGGGTTATGGTCTGACTTGACTATCAGCCTTAGGTGTAATTAAATATAAATATTATAATCATAATAGATATTGGGTCCACTATTAAAAAAATGATTACCTCGTTCATGAAACTTTATTCAGATATTCATGTCTAGTCGTACAACTTTTCTATTTTGGGAGGGGGGCGTTTTGTTAAATAGAGGTTTTTAAACTTTGGTGGGTCCGACAACTGGAGTACCCTTAAAAATTTATTGGACAATATTACCGGTTAATTGTAAATATTTTTATCAAACAATCCTGAAAACATTAGCTGTGAGGGCAGGCGCGGATCTAGAAATTCATAACAGGGGGGTTAGACTTACCGCAAATATTATATTATCCAGATTAAGCCATACGGCTCACACTTACTCTAAGGATAAAATTAACTCATCCCAGATACCTACGGTATCAAAAGGATTGAGCTCTGGTGGGACTCTTTTCGTGTTATTAAGCTGTATAGATGACTCGCTACTGTTCTCGTTCTTACGCATCTGAATATTGAGAGTAGCACAGCTTTATTATTCCAGATTTAGCGATACTGCTCACACTCCCTCAAAGGGGAAAGTTCATTCATCCCAGATATACGATGCTGAGGCACAGTGCATATACAATACTAAATGCTGTTGTTTTAACATTCGTAACAAATCAATAGCACCATCATCACTGTGCCCTTATAAGGAATGTTTTGTCGACGCACAAAATAATTGTTTTTACAATCGGAACAAGTTTCATTCTATTTTTCGTTTACTGTTTTTACAACTTCATTATTCTATTGAAAGATAACGTTTTCTGTCTTACCTTCATACACATTTTTAAAGTTATTATAGTGATAGTTATTATCAGAATGATTCTTTAATATTTCACACGCTTTCTTGAATTTCAGAAGGGGGTTAGTAAACTAACTTTTGTAACGCGATCTTGCTTTGACCCTCTCTAGGCCCGAAAAAAACACACACTACAGTAAGTACCTTCATATTTCTTGCCGTAACGATAGCCACGGGATTTTATTTAACCACATAAGCTTGAGTATCCTTATTGTCATGTCTTTGGAAATCTGTATTCACTTTAAGGAACCCAAGAATCAGTTAGGGCATGATATTTTATCTTGTCACTGCACTCTTCCTTACCCACAAAGCAACCGATATCGTTATAATTAGGGGCTGCGAACCTGTATCACATGTAACTGATTCTGGTGAAAATATATTGACACCAATCCTGCAGTTTCCAACATCTGACGTTAACATAGGCCTATTATTACCACCGGCAACATTAGTAGACCGAGATCGTAGGTACTTCAGAACATGGCTTTTTTATGAACTGCATTATGTCGGTTTAAATCTTTCGTTTGGACATATTCACTATTATTCACCACTAGCAAATACAATTCACGACTGTTAGTGATGTTTCACATTATAAGAATTTTGAACGTGCGAGGGTTTTCTCATGCGGTAGTTTTGACGCACTTGTCCTTTTCACACAATAAGAATTGAGTCGCACGAAGATATTTTGCTGTGCTGTTTGGTATATTATTTTTATTTACACTTTTTGGCTGAGGTAGGTACATGATACGATGTCGGATATATGTATCATTACGATGTCTCATTACAAATGGGTATTTTTTGTCCATACTTTTGTCCTAACGTACTGTAATGCGTTTGCAATTTCTATTTTTGTAAAATACTATACTATACTATACTATACTATACTATACTATACTATACTATACTATACTATACTATACTATACTATACTATACTATACTATACTATACTAAAAGAAGTATTTGATTAACGTTTTGACATCCGATTTGGGCGTCGAAACGTTAATAAAATCATTTTTTAGTTAAATTGTGGCTAATTTTCCATTTATAATAGTTTATTACAAAAATGCCACAAGGAAATAGCTTCAGAACAACATTACAATCTATGTTTTTCATGTACAGAATTTAAAAGACCCTCCGTCATCCACTCGTTTTTAAATGTTATTCTTCTCGTTTTAAATGTTGTTTAGATAATTTCACGCAAGACGCGACGGCCGCCCTACTCCAGTCTTCCGAGTCGTTTACCCTATAAAACTAAATATAATTTCGTAGAATAAAAGGTATAGTTATATTATATGGAGCGAAATCACATTATAGCGTTGTGGTTACTTTATTGTCGAAGAAAGAGAACTAAGAGGAACCGAGTTCATTGGGTCCATCCTATGAACGCAAAAACATACGATTTATAGATTTTTATATTCACACATATTGATGGAACACCCTCTATACTCAACGTTAATTGCAACTATGTAAAATAAAGTTTATTATAATATACTTAGCAGTTTTAATTACTGTTGTTCTTTATCACCTAATTCGTCAAATTCACTGTTAAGTGTACGGTATACACCATTCCAAGCATTTCTCGTCAAGTTTCTATCTTTATATATTTCTATATAATAATATAGTGTAAATAAAAATAATATACTAAACAACACAGCAAAATATCTTCGTGCGACTCAATTCTTATTGTGTGAAAAGGACAAGTGCGTCAAAACTATCGCACGAGAATACCCTCGCACGTTCAAAATTCTTATAATGTGAAACAGCCCATATGATTACATGAGCCACCATTGGAATGTTGTCGTGCGTTCTAACCCTCGCACGTTTAAATTCTTATAATGTGAAACAGCACTTAATCTCACTGGCCACTCTTTACCAACTGTAAGTGTTAAGATTAACCTTTCTACTCTCAATGGGTACGCCAGGATTATCTAGTAAAAGTCAAATTTTTATATCTTTATTGTATCGCAAATTTGAGACTGGACTTTTGAAAAAAAAATTCAAGGCAAAATATTGAAAAATAAGCCAACGGTGGCAAATTTTTAAAGACACCTCGAAAAAAAATGGATTTGCGGTGGGCATCCGAACTTATCATTGAATCATGGTAAACAAAAAATTCAAAAAGATTTTATTAGCTTATTTATTTATCGAGATAACTCTGTCGAGTTTTTTAGTTATAACGATTTTTGACCTTTTGGTATCACTCAGAAATCAAAACAACGAAATTTTTTGCACAAAAAAGGGCGAAAATCAACATATTTATTATTGTTAAATAAAAAATAAGCATAAAACAAAAAATATATCAACAGCGTTACCTCAACGAATGTCTAAAGAAAATATATACAAAACTCCAGGTGGGTCGGTCAAGTAGTTTTTGAGTTACAATGTCTACAGCTACAGCCTTTAAAAAAAGCGGTTTTGAGGAAAAAGCGTTTAACCTTTAACTACACGCGCTGGCGTACTTTGTACGCCAGATATAAGAATTCTACTGGAAATATATTTAAAAATTTAATTTTTGACCTTGCTTATTTTTCTAACCTATCACTGGAATGTGCTTTACAATTTGGTTTTAGTTTCGTTATAATCGGCGTTTTGGAAAGATCGTAATTTACATTTTATTATTTGTTGTTTCCGGTGGTGGACAATATACCCCAGGTTTATAATACTATAAGTCGTAATATAAGTACATATTTTAATTGTTTTTTAGTCATTATGGCAAAAAATATATTTTTCTTTGTAAACAATACTTTTTCTCCTGTAAAAAATCACATTTAAAAAATTTTTTTATTAGTAATTTTATTTATCATGGAATACAGTTATTCCATGTTTCCAGTTATAAATCCCAAATGGCTTACTGAAAAGTTACTCAAAGTATTCACTGATGCCGAAAAAGGTTTATAACAAACAACTAAGTGTATTTTTTCAAAAAAAATTAAACAAATCCGCTGTTTTTAAGTGTATTTTCTTGTGGCGTACAAAGTACGCCACGCGTGTAGTTATGTTATAACTTGATGCGCGGGTAGTTAAAGGTTAAAGTATTGTCAACTTTTATTTTAAATTTCTTTTTGTCTGTCAAATCGTAAAATGATGCACACCGGAATATCTTTTTGAATCGCGGAGTAATTTACAAAAGAAAATGAGAAGAGCTGTTGACCGTTGTTCATTACGTTCAAGCGTGCTGACGCGAACCTGCTGCAAAGCGATTCGAAGATAGGGATATTCAACACTATCTCCCTACCTTCGACTCGCTTTTCAGCATCTTCGCTTTTCAGACAAAAAAATTGAAAATAAAAGTTGACAATAGCGTTTTTCTCAAAACTGCTTTTTTGAAAGCCTGTAGACATTGTAACTCAAAAACTACTTGATCAACTCACCTGGAATGTTGTACATATTTTATTTTGACATTCCTTGAGATAACACTCTCGAGATATTTTTTGTTTTATGCTTATATTTTATTTAGCAATAATAAATATGTTGATTTTCACCATTTTTTCTGTAAAAAAATTAGTTGTTTTGACTTCTGAGTGATACTAAAAAGTCAAAGTTCAATAAACTATAAGAAACTTGACAGCGTTACCTCAAGAAACACATAAGCTAATAAAATCTTTTTAATTTTTTTCTAACATGATCCAATGATAAATTCTGATTCCACCGCAAAATTCGTTGTTTTTTTGAGGTGTCTTAAAAATTTGCCACCGTTGGCATATTTTTCAATATTTTTTCTTGAATTTTTTTTTGAATATTATTTGAATTATACTTAATATGCTTATTTAATTTAAAAATTAAATTATTCTCTCATACTTTCAAATAAATTCACAAAAATGTGCTTAAAATGTTGATTTCAACCCCTACGGCCCCCCTTAAGGATAGCTATGACACGATTTTGATAGGCAACCCATGCTGGTCTTCTTTCTCTATCAGGAGCGTCATTTGAAATTTTGCTAGGGGGGGGGGCAAACATTATATATACAATACATTATATATGCAAACATAATACAAAATTAATCTATTTTTTGCATTTTCAGGGTCAGGGGGGGCAAATGCCCCCCTGAACCTATCAAATGACGCCCCTGTTGTCTATGTATGAAATTTAATAAAAAATAAATGTTTTATCCGGCAAGCAGACGGGTACATTTCGACCTCCTATTCGGATCCCGTACTATTTATAAGTGGCTCCTTTTTCGTTTTGATCAATGTATTATACATAATATATTTAGCATTTAGTAAATATAATATATGTATAACGGATCTTCAATTCAAATGAGTTTAATAATAATTATTATACCAGTTAAAGAGTACTCGTTCGTAGAGACAAGTGTCGAGGACTAGTGCAGTGAACTGATGAGTCGCTATCTTTTTCTTTGCTTTTTTTTTGTAATTGCACGGAAAGAGTAAAACTGGATATCCCGTTTCCCTTATATGGCGGGCCAGCCAGCATTGTGTCATGAACGCGGTGTCTAGTCAGGCTAGTTGCCTCTCGCAGCCGTAACGACTAAACTAAAATAGAAGTGGGCATATGTATACATATACACGAGAATTACCTACACAGGTGATTCGTACATTCTTAGAATCAATCTATATCCAGTGTACGTTTTACTCTCGGTACTCGGTACTCGGTATTGACTCTTTTTACTCCATGGTTTTTTCAAATCGGTGGTACTCGGTGTATGTAAGTTCCCTCTCTTAAATATATTTGCAAAAGGTAATATAAATAGATGGTCGAAGAAAGCAGTACCGATGGTTGATATTTGTGGCGGTTCGTCTAGGATGTTATGAATCGAGATAAATAAATAAACAAGCTACACTGGCCCGCAAAAGTAGGTACTCCGACACGTGAATTTCCGTAGTTTTCTGCTTTATTTTTGTTGAATTGTCCTTATAATCAAAATATAAATTACTTTTATCCATTCGTTTGTCGTTCCAAAGTTCTTCTTCTTCTTCCTCCTTCTTGTATGTATGCTTTAAAGCCTGTTTCTTTCTTCAATATTAGACTCCTAAATTGTTTAAGTTATCGCACCATCTTTTTCTTGGTCTGCCAACACCTCTTCGTCCATTTGGTCACTTATCTCGTGCTATTCGTACTATCCCATCCTCTGCCATTCTACTAATGTGTTCGTTCCACTCCAGTTTCCGTTTTGTCACCCATACATTTATGTCTTCTACATCGCAGGAGCTTCTTACGTTTTCGCTTCTCTCCCTATCCAACAGACTTTTCCCTGATATTCGTCGGAGTATTTTCATCTCTGTTGTTTCTAGTAGGCGTCTCGTTTTAGATGTGTCAGGTCTTGTCTCCGCCATGTATGTTAATATAGGTATAATTGCTGCTTTATAGATTCTTGCCTTTGTGTCTTGTCTTACGTGTTTGTTCTTCCAGATTGTGTCATTAAGAGATCCCGCCGCTTTACTTGCTTTTAAGATTTGTTGTTGTACTTCCTCTTCAGCATCTCCGTAACTTCTTCTTCTTCTTCTACGGCACTAAAGCCCAAATTGAGCCTTGGCCTTCTTTAATTTTTGCCTCCACCCTTGCTTGTCTGTGGCTGCTCTTCTCCATACACGGACTCCTAAAAGGGTTTGTGCGTCGCTGTTTACTGTGTCTTCCCAGCGCTTTCTTGGCTTTCCAACCGGTCTCTTTCCCTGCATTCTAGCATCCAGTGCTCTTTTTGGTAGCCTATCCTCTCCCATTCTTATCAAATGTCCGCCCCATTGCAATCTTTGTATTCTAATGAAGTTTGACAGGGGTGCTTCCTTATAAAGTTGATAAAGTTCGTTGTTTTATCGACTTCTGAAGATTCCGTTTTTCCTCACAGGTCCTAGTATTCTCCTCAGTACTTTCCTTGCGAATGTGTCGAGTTTGTTTTTGGATGTTTTTTTCAGGACCCAGGCTTCACTGCCATAGCATGTTATTGGTCGAATTAAAGTTTTATAGATTCTCATCTTTGTATTTCGGTGGACACTTTTAGACCAAAATATATGGGAGAGGGCAAAATAAGCTCTGTTTGGCTGCGTTTATTCTCTTCCGTATTTCTCCATCTTCTAATCCGTCGGCATATATTTCTACTCCCAGGTATGTAAACTTTCCAACCGTTTCAATGTCCTCTTCATGTATAATGTTTTGTGGGACTATATTTCTTCTCGCCTGAGTCATTATTTTTGTTTTTTCTGTGTTAATTTCCAGACCTAGCATTTTTGTTTGTGCTTTTAGCTTTGCGTATGTTTCCTATGCTCCTGTTGATGTTTTACTCATAATATTAATCTCATCGGCATAAGCGGCCAGTTGAACCGTTAGGTTGGTCAGTAGGTTTCCTCGTCCAGTTTGCATTTGCGTAATTTTGCAAAAGTCTGTCCGGTGGTTTTGAACATCTCCGTAACTGGTTATATCAATTATCTGATATCTAAACCTTGCTTCCTGCTTTATTATTTTCCCATCAATTTCTATTTTACATCGTAGTGGGTATTTAGATGTTGTGCCCTCGATAAATCGAATATTAGACGAGGGAATTTAGCACAAAATAAATAAATTTTTAAATACAGCACATAGAGACTTGCGGTTTTTTGCATTATGTTCAGGATGACGTCAGGAAAAAAGACTACTATTCAAAGTGAAAATGCATAATTGCACTGTAAAGTGCATAAAATGCATCCAAAATTGCATAAATATAAAAATAAAGTCAAAATCAGTATACTAAGGAACAAAATTTATTATTTGGGGGGTTTTTGGGGTCACTGAATACGATTAGGCAATCAGAACTTATCCCCGGATCACCTGGTGCCCAAGGTCAGTGCAAGAGACGTCATCTTCTGGAGTTTCGATGATTTTCGGCATTAAATCGATGCAAACGGATTACTCACGGGTTTTAGGGGTCACTAAGTACTAATATGCCATCAGAATTGACCTTAGGATCACCTGGTGCCCAAGGCCACTGTAACGGACGTCATCTTCTGGAGTTTCGAGGGATTTCGGCACTAAATTGATGCAACTGGACTATTTGGGGGTTTTTGACGTGGTTAAATACGAATATGCCATCAGAACAGACCTCTGGATTACCTGGTACCCAAGGTCACTGCAAGGGACGTCATCTTCTGCACTTTCGAGGGCTTTCGGTATTAAATTGGTGCAAACGGATTACTCGGGGGTTTTTGAGGTCGCCAAACACGAATATGCCATCAAAATAGACCACCGGATTACCTAGTGCCCAAGATTACAGCAAGGGACGTCATCATTTGGAGTTTCGAGTGTTTTCGGCATTAAATTGATGTAAACAGATTTGTCACGGGTTTTTTTGGGGTCGGTAAACACGAATATGATATCAGAACTGAACTCCGGAGTACCTGGTGCCCAGAATCGCTACTAGGGCACGTCATCTTCTGGGGTTTCGGTTGCTTAACGCGAATATGCCATCAGAACCGACCCACTGTGCACCTGGAGCCCAAGGTCACTGCAAGGGACGTCCTCTTCTGGAGTTTCGAGGGATTTTGGTATTAAATTGATTCAAACGGAATACTTACGGGTTTTTGAGGTCGCCAAACACGAATATGCCATCACAAACAACCCCTGCGCACCTAGTGCCCAAGGTGACTACAAGGGACATCATCTTCTGAAGTTTTAAGGAATTTCGGCATTAAATTGATGAAAATAAATTACTCGGGGTTTTGAGGTCGGTAAACACTAACATGCCATCAAAATTGACCATCGTAGAACCTGGTGCCCAGGGTCACTGCAAGGGGCGTCATCCGCTAGGCGAGGTTCTCGGTACTATATTGATGCAAACAGATTACTTATAAGTTTTTGGGGATGCTGAACACGAATACCCGATCAGTACAAACACCGGAGGACTTGGTGCCTAAGGCAAATCATCTTCTGGAGTTTCGAAAATTTTAGGTACTCAATTGATGCAAACAGATTACTCACGGGTTTTTGGGGTTGCTAAACACAAATACGCCATCAGAAGAGACACCGGAGCATCTGGGCCTAAGACACGTTATCCTCTGGAGTTTCGAGGGTTTTCGGCATTCAAACGGATTACTCAGAGGCGGCTTTACCTATTGTGCAGGGTGTGCGATGCACACGGGCGCCGGGATGTTAGGGGCGCCGAGCACCAAAGAGCGGGTCCTTTACTGTGTTTCAACATAAAATATGAATTTTTTTTAAATAGGAGGCGGAAGATGAATCAGTAACTGACGCGAAAATACATTTTAAAGTAAACTTTTACCATTACCTATTAGATACCGCAACTACTAAATTTGACGAACGCTTCGAACTTTTAAAGCAAAATAATGACACTTTTTCGTTGCTTCAAAAATTAAAACACTGGAAGAATAAATGGGCTGTTGGTGCGCATACCAAGCCAACTAAACAGTCGGGTTGGTGAAGAGGGCGCACGCTATCAACAGCCGACCGACTATTATCGAACGATTTAGTACCAAAGTTCTTATATGACTGTTGAAGTTAGTAGCCGCACAATGAAAAAATTATCCAGAAATGTTATTGTCGCTCTCATATAATGGAGGAGAAATTCCAAGCAGAGATTCCGAGAGTATTGAGTGCATCCAATTCACAGTGAAAGAAATAAGACGACGCGACGGTTAAAAGTAACAGAC
Source organism: Diabrotica virgifera virgifera (assembly GCF_917563875.1). NCBI lineage: Eukaryota > Metazoa > Arthropoda > Insecta > Coleoptera > Chrysomelidae > Diabrotica > Diabrotica virgifera. Next base: position 130,668,206 of record NC_065445.1, on the reverse strand, counting down.
GTGATCCAGAAGATTGTCATGTTAAAATGGAACTGACAGGACACATAGGAAGAATGGAAAACAACCGTTGGACGAAGCAAAGTCTTAAATCGCGACCAACGACTAGCAAAATAAATAAAGACATACCTCAAACAAGATGGACTGATGACATCAAGTGAATGGCTGGTCACGAATGGATGCAAAAAACTACAAACTAAAATGAATGGATACACCTAAGAAAGGCTTTCTTCTGGCGATGGATGGAATAGCTGTTGATGATGCTGATGATGAATTCTGAGTGACAGATTATTAAGTGGAAAATTCTACACAATGTATTCTAAATTACTTGATTACCCAAAAAAGTTTTTCGCCTTTTATCGGATGATCTTAGTCACCTTCAATGAACTAGTCATGCTAATTGGGCCATGCAGGTTTCTACAATTAACGATTGTGAATTAGACGATGCCATTTTCTTGCAAAATGTTAAAAAATATTCGCAGGGCACAAGTATTGGATACCAAAACTAGGAGAGAATTGAACTCTCGACCGATAAACAATCGTCGTGTGTGAGCAAGTCCTAGTTAGCTCACACTGATTAAACTGTCGGCCCATATTTGGCCGAAAAATTAATTTGAAGGCAAACTATCTGCCGATAAAAAGTCTGCAGTCTGCGTGGGCTCTTTTTGGGTAGACTGTTCTGACGCCGTGAATACCTATTGGTTCTCGACATCATTTAATATTGGACTATTTACATCTGGATTTTTGTTTACAATATAAGTGTACCTAGTACCCTCTAATACCCTATGTACTAGTACTAGGAATAGGTAGGTACCTATTCGACTATTAGATTTTGACTGTACGTCTACCAAAGGGCGCCAGAGCATCGACTTCACACGGGCGCTACATGCCCCTCTGGGATTACTCATGGGTTTTTGGGGTTGCTGAAGACAAATACGCCGTCAGAACAAACACCGAAGCACCTGGTGCCTAAGGTATATCAGCTTATGGAGTTTAGAAACATTTTGGTACTAAATTAATGTAAACGCATTGCTCATGGGTTTTTGGGTTTACGGAATACGAACTCTACTATGTTGATCTATTTAATCTTCTTACATGACTTTTATGATTTGTTGACATTATTAGTGATTGCCGTAATTACTAGATACTCCAGAATTCCTCATGTAAGCCATATTCATGTTCAACAACACCAAAACCAAAAATAATCCATTTTTCATCAATTTAGTACCGAAAACTCTCGAAATTCCAAAAAATAACGTGCTTTAGGCACCAGATGCTTCGGTGTCCGTTCTGATGACGTTTTCGTGTTCAGGTACCTGAGAAACCCATGAGTAATCCGTTTTCATCAATTTAGTACCGAAAACACTCGAAACTCCCGAAGATGACCTGTCTTAAGCACCACATGCTGCGTGGCTTGGGTCTGATGGCATATTCATATTCGGCAACCCCAAAAACTCAAGAGTAATCCGTTTGCACTAATTTAGTACCGAATACTATCGAAACTACAAAAGATAACGTGCCTTAGGCACCAGGTGCTCCAGTGTCTGTTCTGATGGCGTATTTATGTTCAGAAATCTCAAAAACCCATGAGTAATACATTTGCATCAATTAAGTACCAAAAACCCTCGAAACTCCAGAAGATGACGTGCCCTAGATACCAGGTGCTCTGGTGTCTGTTCTGATGACGCAATCGTGTTCAACAACCACAAAATCCGATTAGTAAGTAATCCGTTTTTATCAATTGAATGCCGAAAATCCTCGGAACTACAGAAGATGACGCCCCTAGCAATAACCTTGGGCACCAGGTTCTCCGGGATTCGGTTCTGATGGCATATTCGTATTTAGCGACCTCAAGAACCCCTCAGTAATCCATTTGCAACAATTGAATGCCGAAATTTCTCGAAACTCCAGAAGATGACGTCTCTTTCAGTGACCCTGGGCACCAGGTGCTCGGCAGGTCTGTTCTAATGGCATATTCGTGTTTAGCGACCTCAAAAACTCCCCGAGTAATCCATTTGCAACCATTTTATGCTGAAAACCCTCGAAACTCCATAAGATGACGTGCCCTAGTAGCGATCCTGGTCACCAGATACTCTGGAGTTCAATTCTGATATCATATTCGTGTTTAGCAACCTCAAAAACACGTAAGTAATCCGTTTGGATCAATTTAATACCGAAATCCCTCGAAACTCCAGAAGATGACGTGCCTTGCAGTGACCTTGGGCACCAGGCGATCGAGAGGTCTGTTCTGATGGCATATTCGTGTTTAACGACTCGAAAACCCCCGAGTAATCCATTTTTATCAATTTACTGCCGAAATCTCTCAAACTCCAGAAGAGGACGCCCCTTGCAGTGAGCTTGGGCTCCAGGTGCACAGGGAGTCGGTGTTAATGGCATATTAGTGTTTAGAGACCTCAAAAACCCGTAAGTAATCCGTTTGCATCAATTTGCTACCGAAAGCCCTCGAAACTCCAGCAGATGACGTCCCTTATAGTGGCCTTGGGCACCAGGTGATCCTAAGGCCTATCCTGATGGCATCTTCGTGTTTAACCACCTCAAAAACCCCCGAGTAGTGCAGTTACATCAACTTAGTGCCAAAATCCCTCGAAACTCCAGAAGATGACGTGCCTTAGTAGCGACCCTGGGTACCAAGTACTCCGGAGGTCAATTCTAATATCATATCCTTATTTAGCGACCCCTAAAAGCCTTTTGAGTAATCCGTTTGCATCGATTTAATGCCGAAAACCATCGAAATTCTAGAAGATGACGTCTCTTGCAATGACTTTGGGCACCACGTGATGCGGGAATCAGTTCTGATGGCGTAATCGTATTCAGTGACCCCAAAAACCCCCCAAATAATAAATTTTGTTCCTTAGTATACTGATTTTGACTTTATTTTTATATTTATGAAATTTTGGATGCATTTTATGTACTTTACAGTGCAATTATGCATTTCCACCCATTTTTGAATAGTAGACTTTTTTCCTGACGTCATCTTGAACATAATGCAAAAAACGGCAAGTCTCTAGGTGCTGTATTTAAAAATTTATTTATTCGGGTGTTTTTAGTGCTAAATGCCCTGGTCTATACAGGGTGTCCCGGAAAATAGTGCGTTCCTTTAAGGTATGGATAGAATACACAATTTAGAACAAAAAAGTCCTATACCATTTTTTTCTAAAGTTAACCGTTTCCAAAAAAAGATTACATTGGTTTCCATATACCTGAATTTTAATCTTCAGAAAATTAAATAATCTGGCAACATGTTACGCACTGGTGAATAAGAACTCGTTTGTGTCTTACAGTATTTAAAATAATCCAACCTAATACTTACTGTTTTTGTTTACTATAATTTTTTTAAAATGTAGTTGAAATATGGCATAATTTTAAACGAATTTTACTTACATATTTTAAGATGAAAACACATGTTTTAACTGAACCACCACTTTTGCGAATACATGAATTCATAGAGTAAAATGCACTCATACGACGAGAAATTCCAGCAAAACATTTTGAAAGAATTTTAGTAGGTATTATGCCTCTCCATTTATTGATCTGCCATAAATAAACAACATAATATCATAATATTACTCATGTACTCATGAACACACGATTCAAAAACATTTTCGGCGTTGACACTAAACAGGATTCTTCCAAATTATCTGTTTACTAAACATGGGTCTATTTACGTTTAGATTTTTGTACTTCACAGAGTTGCCAGATTTGAATTTGCGTTCCAAAATGTTTTATAGTTTTTTGGTCAAACGGTTGAATTTAGAAAAAAATGTTATAAGAGTTTATTGTTCTACATGGTGCCTTCTACCTATACCCTTAAGGAACGCACTATTTTCCGGGACACCCTGTATTTACTAAAATAATGTTTGTTAAATCATTAATTGGATATCCATATTCGTTGATTCGGATATTCAATGAACGGTTGAACTGATTGTATTCATTTGGTGTAAGTTGGCTGCTTTTTCGGGAAATACATAATACCTATTTTTTGATAAGAAAGAGTAATTTCTAAGGTCAGATCAAGTAGCATAATCTGTGGCTCTTCATCATGATGGGAGTTCCATTCGATATATCGAAGATATGCTTGGCGTTCCGCAAAATATACAATCAAATTCTTTGTAACCAAGATCAACAAACGCCATGTGATCTCTTTCTTAGATTCGAAGTACTCCTACAGCTTTGACTAGGAGACTGGTAGATGTTCTCGGTACCATAGTTTCACCTGACACCGTACCTCGAAGATTACGAAAACAGCTTTTCTAAGTTAGTAACACGTTTGGAACTCATGCAGATTGGGATATGGAAGACTGCTGAAAGGTTCTGTTTACAGACGAATCACGTTTTACGAGATATTTATATGATGGCTTCCAAATAGTGTGGAGAAGGTCTGGAGAACGCCATGTCCAATGTTGCTTAACTCTAAGGCAAGCCGCACACCAAAGAAACATGAAACGAAAAACATGAAACATGAAACGAAAAACATGTTTCATGAAAAGAAAACACTGCTAAACAAATCTCAAAGTCCGCCTATCAATGAAACGAGTGTGATTCATGCTAATGACACATTTTTATTTTCGGAGAGTCTCATAAATGACCGGACGTATATTTGTTTAGCAGTGGTTTATTTCCATGAAACGTAATTTACGTTTCATGTTTCTTTGATGTGCGGCCTGGCCTAGAGTACAGTTCGGTGGTTGAGGTATAATCGTATGGATTCGACATCGAGACATATCTTTAGAAGCACATATGAATCTTGTTATGTTAGGGGCAGGTGGCTTTAATATTGATAGGCACATAAGAGAATTTCTGGAAGAACATGTATTACCTTAAGGTACGTATCCATACGTTGGTGCTCCGTTCTCCACATAGTGGATACGTTGGTGCTCGCCGCTCGGCGCTCACCCTCTTCGATTCAACCGGTTTGCGGTTTATATATAGGGGAGCGCATGCCGTATCCATTTGAGCAGCTACACGGAGCACGGAGCACAAACGTATGGATACGTACCTTTATATTCATTTTGTAGGTGAACATTTTCTCCTTTTGCAGGATAATGCTCGGCCGCACATAGCCAGGATAACAATGCAATGCTTTACAAATGTTTGTTATTTAGTTATTATTCATAAGGAATGAAAACTGTTATTCCAGCTCGAGGAGGAAATACTTGATTTTGGTATCCATATTTTCGAAATAGTTTATGATTTTCATTAGAAAAATATGTTACTCAGGAATAAAAAAAATTGTAAAATTTTTATTTGTTACATTAGTCAATATTTTGAAATTTTGTTTATTTTATGGTTTGCGATTGAACATAAAATAATAATAATAAACATCGTAAACAAGTTAATAGACCAGGGCATTTTAGAAAGAATAAATCTTTTTTTTTAAATACAGCACCTAGAGACCTATTAATTTATAATAAACGAAAAATTCCTGACCCTGGTGATATTTGAACTCACGACCATTCGGATTTTTCGATACAAAGGTAGGCGCTCTTACCACTGAGCCACACAGGTTTTTATTGTAATGAAAGTGGCGCGAGAAATGTCTAGATTTGAGAGGGAGTAGTTAACTCTTCTTCTCAAAAATGGACACCTATGTGGTTTCTAACCAATGTGAGACTATTTACCAGTTTACTAATTAATATTAAATTGGTAACTAGATAAAATATTATTATTATCTATTATTTAATGAGATTAGACAAAATATTACCATATTAACGAACTATTATTTTGTTTTTTAGGTGCCTAACCATGGGAGAACAGGATTTAGAACAATAATTTTAATTGATTGTCCATATTTTTATTTTGTACTATGGAATAAAATAAACTTTTATAAAAATAGGAGTAAGTAATTATTATTTGTTTAGTGAAACCGTAACAGATGTCTCTTAAGATTTCCCCAAAAATTGCACCTTTTTGGGATTATTTGAGATTAAAGGTTCTCCAGTTCTAGGTTCTTCGAAATTAACCATCCTTTAATAGGCGAGCGGCACACCCCTAATTTGAGGCTTAGAAATCAAAAAAGCGACCATGATAGGTGAATGGCAAATTTTTGTCATGTTATGTTTTCGAGGGGAGTGGCAACAACGCATTGTGCGAAATAAAAGTGTTAAACATTTTCACCAGAGTTTATTCCGATTTTTGAGGTAATAGTGCGAAATAAAATATTAACTATATGCGAACATTTGTATAAGGTCATAAACTATCTAAAGTGCAAAAAATAGTGGCAAAAATCGGCCTATAAGTAACTTATAGAACATTTTATGTTAATCAAAACAAACGACATTTTATAAATTCCAGTTCTTTTGACAACAGATAAGAGAACAAGTCTTGATCAAATTAAAAGCGACGTTGCCGGTTTTCCAAAAAGTTTTAAAAATCCAAGAAAGGAAATCAATCAATTAATAATAAACTAAGTAAACAAGATTTCGAAGTAAAAAGAATTTTAATATATTTAAAGTCATACTCAATTATTGCTTGAGAAGTTCTAGAGCCTTCGCCGGGTCGACTGGGGAACTAGAGCTTATCGCTTGCTTTAATATAGAGTACAAATACATAAAAAATGGTGGATAGTGATAATGATTACACCTCAGAAGACAGTAAAAAGAGAAGTCTAGAGATAGATGCAGACAATATTTTTAACAAGAGCAAGAAACTATCCAGAACACCAACCAAACAACAGAAAGATGAAAACAAAATTGATCAGCTTTTAAAAATGATGCAAAATTTAACAGATCAAACACAAAGTTTAACATCGGAGGTAAAAGGAATAAAAGAAGAACAACGAGAATATAGAAATGACCTCCGAGAATTAAGAAAAGAAATAAATGAATTCAAACAAAGTAACCAACAACTACAAAAAGAAAATGATGAAATGAAACAGGAACTAAAGATAGTGAAAATGAAGGTAGAAAAGTTCGAGAAAGAGAGAAAAGCTAACAATGTTATTGTCCAGGGTCTACCGATGGATACAAATAACCCAAATGTAGTCAATGAGGTTATGGCAGATTTCGTGGAAAGAGAATTAGGTATTAAAGTAGAAATAGAAGAAGCTTATAAAATAGGGGACAAAACATGTCTTGTAAAACTAAAAAACAAAAATGAAAAAATAAAAATTATGAAGAACAAAAACAAACTAAGGAATTCAAAGCCGGAAATATATATCAATAACGATCTAACGCAAGAAGAGATGAAAATACAACAAGAAATACGGAGAATTGCAAAATTTCAAAAAGAAAACGGTAAGAACACTAGAGTAGGTTATCAAAAATTAATTATTGACGGGACTGAATGGAAATGGAACAAAGAGAAGAATGAACTGGAAAGGGCAAAGCAGGACACGCCAAAAAACTGATAAAAAAACAAATATTGGATACAACACAAAAAACGGACACGAAAATGGCAAAGGAAAAGGACCTGAACAGATTAGATAAAATAAAACATACGAACACAAAAAAATATAATAAAAAACCGAAAAAATGTGATCAACTAAAAATAAGTACGTGGAACATCAGAACAATGCTTGAACCAGGAAAAATGCAGGATATCGTCTCAGAACTAGAAAGATACCAAATTGATATTGCAGTGATTCAAGAAATCAGATGGGCAGGTCAAGGAGAAATAAATAGAAAAAACTACACACTACAGTACTCGGGACATGAAAAACAAGGTCAATATGGAGTTGCTTTCATAATTATGGGAAAAATAAAAAATAACATTATGCAATTTAAACCAATAAATGAACGTATGGCTTACCTGAGAATTAACGCCAAACCATTTAATATATCAATCATAAACGTATATGCCCCAACTGAAAGTGCTACTGCGGAGGAAAAAGACAAATTGTATGAGGAACTCGAACGAGAAATGGAGAAGTTACCTAGAGAAGACACAATACTGGTAATGGGAGATTTTAATGCCCAAATAGGTAAGGAAGACTACATTAACCAAGTAGCAGGTAAGCACACAATACACGAAAAAACTAACGACAATGGCCAACGATTATGTAATCTAGCATCTAGTACCAATATGATTATCGTTAGTACAAAATTCGAACATCCCAAATACCATAAAGTGACGTGGATTTCCCCAGACCAAAAAACATGGTCACAAATAGACCATATTCTGATTACAAGAAGGAAGCAAACATCGGTAACAGACGTGAGGTCCTACAGAGGTGCACATGCAGACACAGACCATTTTATGGTGACTGCAAAAGTAAGACAAAAAGTCAAAAGAACACTAAAAAACACGACAACAAAAAATAAATGGCACGTAGAAAAACTGAATACTCCAGACATAAGGATTAAATATGCTGATGACATGAACAAAAAACTGAAGGAACAATCTAAACCAACAAAGGATATAGAAACAGAATGGAGAAATATAAAAAAATGTATAAATGAAACAGCGGAAGTACACGTAGGGATAAAAAGAAACAAAAAAAGACAAGAATGGTATAATGAAGAATGCCATAAAATGTTAAAAAAGAAGGTAGAAATGAGACAAATGTGGATAAGAACAAATAGACAGGATTATAGGGAAGAATACAATATAATAAGGCATGCATGTAAGAAAAAAATAAGGAAAATTAGACGTGAGTGGTTGGATGATAAGATAAAAGAAATAGAAAAAGAGAGTAAGAACAGAAACACAAAAGAATTCTATAAGAAAATTAGTGAGCAGAACAAAACGTTTAAAGGAAAGATAAAAAGCATAAAAGATAAAAATGGAAAAGTATCAGAAAACGATGAAGAGTATAAAGAAATTTGGACTAACTATTTTAAAGAATTATTAACAGAACAACAAGATCAAGACCTAAATGAAAACAGAGGAGAAGAGACAATGATGTTAGGAAACCAGCTACAAATACCAACAAAAGAGGAAGTTGAGGAAATTATTAATAGCAGCCGTAATGGTAAAGCCTCAGGATCGGACTGTATCAATATGGAGCTTATAAAATATGGTGGTGAAGAATTAAAAGATAGATTATACAATTTAATAAAAGACATATGGGACGAAGAAAAAATGCCGGAAGAATGGTACAAAGGACAAATTATCACGATTCATAAAAAAGGAGATCAACAGATGTGTAAAAACTACAGAGGACTGACGCTATTAAACACAGCATATAAAATCATGTCCGCCTTAATACAACGAAGACTGACCGAAGCTACCACGAATATCATAGGACACTATCAATGCGGATTTGTTAAGGGAAAGTCTACAACAGATGCCATACATACAGTTAAACAAATTATGGAAAAAGCTCATGGATATAAAATAGAAATTGAACTGCTTTTTATAGATTTTCGACAAGCATTTGATACAATAAATAGATCAAAACTAATGGTAGCTCTGAAAGAAATGGGAATACAACATAAATTAAGAAGATTAATACAAATGACAATGAGTAGAACTGTAGTTAGTATAAAAACTCAAGTAGGCGACACAGAAGAATTTGTCATCAATAAAGGGGTGAGACAAGGAGATTCATTATCAGCAACTCTGTTTAATCTTGCCCTAGAATACGTCGTCAGGAAGATCAACAAAGGCACCCTCCGAACGAGAGAAGGACAAATAATAGCATACGCTGATGATATTGTGCTAATAACAAAAAATAGAAAAACAATGGAACGAATGTTAAACGAAATGGTAACAGAAGGAAAAGTAATGGGATTAAAAATAAACCAAGAGAAAACCAAAATAATGAGATTTGACAAAAACTTTGAAAACAGAAAGGTTAGAGTAGGAGAATACACTTTTGAAGAAGTCGAAAAATTTAAATATTTAGGAATATTAATAACAAACAATGGAGAAAGAGAAACCGAAATCAAAGAAAGGATTATTACAGCAAATAAGAGCTTCCATGCAAATAAAAAATTACTTAAAAATAAGTTATTGAGTAAGAAATCAAAAATGAAAGTATACAAAACAATAATTCGACCGACGATGATGTATGCAGCCGAAACTCTTAGCATGACAAAAAAACAAGAGGAAAACCTTAGAATACAAGAAAGAAAAATACTAAGAGCAATATTAGGACCAATAAAAATAAATGACAATGAATTTAGACAAAGAACGAACCTTGAGTTACTGGAAGAAATTGAGGAGGATATAGTATGTAAAATAAAACAGCAAAGAGCAAAATGGCTAGGACACATATGGAGATCCGGATCAACTACGACGATATACTCAATATTGGAATGGACACCAGCTGGCAAAAGAAGACGTGGAAGACCAAGATCTACATGGTTACAAGAAGTAGTAAGTGATCTCAACAATGCGGGCATACGACATTGGAAAGGGAAAACCAGAGACAGGAAAGAGTGGAGAAAAATAACAGAGAAAATTAAATAACGAACATGAGGACTGATCTACCTCAAAACATAGATCTAGAGAGCGTAAGCGGCGTAACCCCTAAAGGGGTGTTTAGCCACTATATATATATATATATATATATATATATATATATATATATATATATATATATATATATGTTTTCGAGGTCTCTGAATCCGAATACGAAGTTTATTTTTATCTAGAATTGGTGGACTATGCTCAAAAAGCAAATTTTAAGAAATAATGCGAAAAATCAATTTTGATGATTTTTCAAATTTAACTCGCTGTATCTTTGGTCGCTGTAAATATTTTCTTTTGAAAATTTTACTGGATCATGTTGGAGGTATTTAAATAACAATGAAACTTGTCCAAAACGTTTAAAAAAATTAAAAGAGAAGTTGTTCATTTTTAAACATTTTGTCGTCATATTTCGTTAGTTTCATGCTTACTTAAAAAAGTTGAGTAACAAACTTTTTAGTTTATAATTTTAACTAACACATCATTAAAACGTAAGTCATGAAGAAGTTTTCTGGAACCTTTCAAGTCAAAATATTTAATAGGAAAAAGTTATGTGAGTTTATAGACGAGTGGCACTCCCCCAAAAACGCTTATTTCTCGAGATACTGACCACGATGTGGTGAATGGCTAATTTTGGTCATAGTTTATGTTTTTGATGGTACTGAAAACAAAAATGAGGTTTATTTTGAATTTTAAGTAGGGGAACATTGTCCAAATCCATAAAATCCTTTATAAAAGGTTTATTTGTTAAAATCCCTATACAGGGCTACATCAAAGACAGAACTAGTTTTCAATCGGTTGACCGATCATCATCAGTGCAATCCTAAAATGTGTACAACCAGATAAAATGATGCAAAGTATTTGAAATGTTGACTAAGGTTAAAAAATTTTTTATAGGTTATACTCACTTAGAATCTACATGCAAGCCACCAAAGTAAAAATAACAGGGTAAAAACCCTTTACAATTGATCCGTCATCGGAACATATGACTAAGATGTGAATTATAACATGGATGATTAAGATATCCAATGTTTTTCGCCCGAGGTACCAATGAGCTCTATCTGACAAGTTCACATCATGACTGTATGGAAGCAAGTGATTTTGATAACGGAAATTCTGAATGGTGACATGACAAGAATGACAGTTCCACAGGAAGTTATAATTTCCCTGTTGTTTTGTGGTATTTATTGTAAAATTTGTTATATTAATAACAATAAAAACAGTCGTTCCCACTGTGGTAGATAGTCTGTAAAAATGGAAATAGACTTGATGTAAATGTTAAAATATTGTAATGGAGGAAGTAGGCAAACCACATTACACATAATACAGACAACTTAATAAACGTTATCAAACCCTTTATATGTGATATCTAGGGCTTAGAAAAGCAGTTGTGTGTTTATTTAAAAGTTATCAATTATATTAGAATAATTGGAAGTTGTTATAGTATGTGGAAGTACCATAAAAATCACTGTGTGGGTGACAAAGGTGTAGAACTGTTTTCTGATCTGGGAGGGATATATAATACAAGCTAAGATACATGCCACCATTTCTCAAGATCCCTGCATATGGCCTGGAACTCTAAGGGTTCGACAAAACAGACCAATATATGAGATAGCTAACATAGGGGAGAGGAGTGGTGTTATAAATTTATGAGAATATAATTAAAATGTAACATGAACGGGACCCAGAAAGAGTAGTGAGATTATTAAATTTAATTGCAATATGATTATATGGGGTGGATATAATTAAATTATTGATGAAAATTTAGTGATGAAAAGGTATGTATGTGGGTGATGATAGCAGCTATTGGTTTGTGTGTATATAATTGGATAGTGATAGTGGTTTATGGATAGAGGTGAATAAGGAAAGAAAATCATTATGAATTGTGTCAAATCAACTGTAAATGTGGCTATGTGAAAGCGATAGAGTAATAAACAGGTGAAAAGTACTATTGTGATTAAAAAGAAGTTAAGAAAAAAGTTGTCGATGAAGTGGATGGAAGTCCCGGTTAAACGAAACATGGCGATTGACACAATTTGGGCTTTTTTGTTTTTCTCTGACTATTTCCAGGTCCTCGTACAAGTCCAACTTCAGAAAGTCTCTTTGGGGGATATTGTGTAGAAGAGAAACATCATCTGGTATGTTCAGAGTATGATTTTTCTCTTTGAGATGTTGTGAGAATGTAGAGGTATTCTCTCTTCTGATGTGTTCAAGAGAGCGAGAAGCAAGTGATCTACAAGTTCTTCCTATGTAGGTGGCATCACAGTCAGAACATTGTAGTTTGTAAACACCACTACGATTCATATAGTTGATAATATCTTTGGTGTTAGATAGAGACTGTCCTATGTTATTGGATACCTTAAAAGAAATTTGGACGTTATCTACTGATCTTTTTATAATATTTGAAATATCCCCAGATAGTCGATCTTCGTGAAAAGGTATGGAAGCATAAGTAGGTTTGGTTGTCAAACCCATAGGGAACGCGGCATGTCGTAAGACCCTGAGCTGTCTTTTATGCATGAGCTTGCTTATGATGTGTGGATCGTATCCGTTGTTGAAAGCAATTTGACGTATTATATTTAATTCTTTACTGTAGTCGGATTGTGATAAGGGAATGGTTTCAAGACGGTGTATGTAACTATGAAAAGCAGCAAGTTTGTGTGACATTGGGTGGTTGGAAGATGCTGGGATAACATGGTCGGTCTGTGTTGGTTTCCTGTAGATACTGAATTCGAAGTGGTCATTTAATCTGGTGATAGTAAGGTCGAGAAAATTGATTGATTGAGAAGACTCTAATTCCATGGTAAATTTAATATTGGGGTGGATATGGTTGATTCTAGAAAGCAATGAGTCTGCTGTATTTGAGTTACCTGAGATGATCAGAAAACAATCATCGACATAGCGAAACCAATGGAGAATTTCAGGATTTTTCATGATATGTACGGATTCTAAATGATCCATAAAAATGTCAGCTAGGAGAGGAGATAGGCAACTACCCATGGCTAAGCCGTCAGGTTGTCTGTAATATTTATTGTTGAATACAAAGAAGTCTTGAGCTAGACAAAATTGTAGTAATTGAATAATTGAATTGGTGGTAGACATGGTAATGGAATTTGCTCTTAGAAGAGAATGTACCAGATTAATAGTTTCTTGTTTTGGGACTGAAGTAAAAAGATTGCTAACATCAAAAGATAGCATGGTAATGTTTGGACGAAGCTGAATTTGTTGGAGATTGTTGACAAGGTGACTTGTGTTTTTGACTGAGAATCGAGGAGTGAAGTTCGTCATGTTGTTAATGAGATTCAGAATAAATTTTGAAAGAATGGAAACAGGAGTGTTTATGAAGCTAACAACTGGACGAATGGGAATTCCCTCTTTATGTATCTTAGGTAAACCGTACAGTCTGGGAGTTAAAGGATTACTGGGAATTTTGTAGTAAGGTGCAAATTGTTCAGAAAAAATTCTGTAAAAGGTTTAAGGTTATTTTTGAGTTTGTTAATGAATTTTTTGGAAGGATCTTCTGGAAGTGACAAGAAATTATTATTAGAAAGAAAGGTAGTGACTTTATCATTATAAATAGTTTGGTCTAGAATTACCAGACAATTGCCTTTGTCTGCCTTGCTAATTATTAGATTATTAAATTTGACTTTATTTTTAATAGATTTAAGGGTTTTAAGATGGTTTTGACGTGTATTGTCAGAAAATTGAGGAAAACTGGAATTCAGAAATGTGTTCTGAGAAAAGGCAGGTACATTGATGGAAGAGGCATTGTTGGAAGTATTTGAAGATAAAGCAGTGATGGAATTATTAGAAAGTGTAGAAGATATGTGTTTATGTTTGAATTTATTTATAGTATTAAAACAAGAGTTTCTAATAGAAGTTTTTTGATTTAAAGGGACAGAAAGATTTTGGATAATAATATCTAGCTCGATTGAAAGACTCTGAAGGTCCTTTTCGGATACCTTTCTCGGAATGGAGTATTTTAGACCTAGATGTAATAAATCTAATTCATTTTTGTCAACCTTTTCATCACTAAATTTTCATCAATAATTTAATTATATCCACCCCATATAATCATATTGCAATTAAATTTAATAATCTCACTACTCTTTCTGGGTCCCGTTCATGTTACATTTTAATTATATTCTCATAAATTTATAACACCACTCCTCTCCCCTATGTTAGCTATCTCATATATTGGTCTGTTTTGTCGAACCCTTAGAGTTCCAGGCCATATGCAGGGATCTTGAGAAATGGTGGCATGTATCTTAGCTTGTATTATATATCACTCCCAGATCAGAAAACAGTTCTACACCTTTGTCACCCACACAGTGATTTTTATGTTACTTCCACATACTATAACAACTTCCAATTATTCTAATATAATTGATAACTTTTAAATAAACACACAACTGCTTTTCTAAGCCCTAGATATCACATATAAAGGGTTTGATAACGTTTATTAAGTTGTCTGTATTATGTGTAATGTGGTTTGCCTACTTCCTCCATTACAATATTTTAACATTTACATCAAGTCTATTTCCATTTTTACAGACTATCTACCACAGTGGGAACGACTGTTTTTATTGTTATTAATTTAACAAATTTTACAATAAATACCACAAAACAACAGGGAAATTATAACTTCCTGTGGAACTGTCATTCTTGTCATGTCACCATTCAGAATTTCCGTTATCAAAATCACTTGCTTCCATACAGTCATGATATGAACTTGTCAGATAGAGCTCATTGGTACCTCGGGCGAAAAACATTGGATATCTTAATCATCCATGTTATAATTCACATCTTAGTCATATGTTCCGATGACGGATCAATTGTAAAGGGTTTTTACCCTGTTATTTTTACTTTGGTGGCTTGCATGTAGATTCTAAGTGAGTATAACCTATAAAAAATTTTTTAACCTTAGTCAACATTTCAAATACTTTGCATCATTTTATCTGGTTGTACACATTTTAGGATTGCACTGATGATGATCGGTCAACCGATTGAAAACTAGTTCTGTCTTTGATGTAGCCCTGTATAGGGATTTTAACAAATATACCTTTTATAAAGGATTTTATGTTTTTGTAATGGTATACAGCCAACTACAGGAAATTTTTCCTCGTGGAATTGTCCAAATCTCAATTTTATCCTAAAAATAAAAAAAAAATGAAATTAGGTTTTTTTAAATTAAAAGTTGCACCATCATTTTTTTTTCTATAAAATATTTTGTTCTTTGTACTCTATATTTTAAGAGGATAAGTACGTATTTTCGGCTGCAATGCTATTCAAATGGGGATTCATTTTTTTTTTCGAATCCTGAGAAAACTAATAAGTATTTTTGAAAAAATTAAACGCATAATGAAAGATTACGTTATTGGCCAGGGCCGAAAGTCCCTGAGAACTTCTATAATGTTTATTTTAATAAGTTACAGGGGTGAAAAACTAAGAGAAAATGTAGTGTGATTTTGAATTCCAAATATGTCATTCAAAAGAAACTTTTTATTTATTATAAGGGACTTTCCGCCCTCGTTAATAATACAGTCTTTCATTCTGCGTTTAAATTTTTCAAAAATATTTATTGGTTTTTTCAGGATTCGAAAAAAAAATAAACACAATGTCCGTGGTAATATTTCCAAATCTATCTTTGTCATACAACGCACTCAGTCGAATAGAATAATAGAATATTGTCAGCATACTGTCAGTCAGACAGTGATAATCAGTGACAATTTTAAATATTTGACATGGCATCGGGTATATTCTGAGTTGTTGATTAAATAATATTGATATAATATAGTGTATTTGATAAATAATTGATTTAAGACGTGAACTTAATAAAAAGTTATTTATTGTGTATTATTTGTGGAAGATACAAGCAGAGAATACATCAGGATAATATATTCTGTGATCCAAGTATTTTGTTGTTAAATATGTTCAAAATTGTAAGTGTTCTATAGTAACAACAATATATTATTGAAAAATCACTTAAACACTTTTCCCCTTTTCTCGATTAAGTATTAGTTTTTGTTGTACATATAAATTATTACAATCACTGAATACATAGTTAGAAAAAATTATCACATTATTAACTGAATTAATAATTTTCAATTATAAAAATAACAGTTATGGAAGAACATTCAAAAGCCATCTCTTTAAATTAATGATGACATTTTCAAGTAGAATGACATTCTAGTAATGTTTACATATCCATACCAGTGTGAATTTTACTACACGTAATTTGCCGTGTAGAGACAGAAAAAGTAGGGATACCCATAAAATATTTGCGAATTATGTACCGATGGCCTTAACAGAAACTTAATTAAAAAGCTAAATTTCAAATTTTGTCACTCAACTTTTGCGATTAAACTTTGCATTTCAGGAATCTTCACCGTTCACTTTTATAATTCATAAATTTTATTATTATAATAAGACTGAAAGATTGAAACATTTTATTCAGAAAGGTGAGAAAAATATACGATAAAAATTTCAGAAAAAAACATTAAAATGGAATAGATTTGTAGCGAGCTAAACCCAAAAAACATAATTTCATTTTTTTTTTCATTACTAGGGCAAAAATGCAATATTGATAATGTTCCTCCACTTAAAATTTAAAATAAGCCTTATTTTCGTTTTCAGCACCATCAAAAACATGTTGTTTGACCAAATTAGCCTTTCAAAACCCCGTGGTCAGAAATAAGCGTTTTTTTTAAGGAGTGCCATTCGTCTATAAAGTCACATAACTTTTTTCCTGTTGCATATTTTGAGTTGAAATTTTCCAGAAAACTTCTTTACGACTTATGTTTTAAAGTTGTGTTGGGTAAAATCATTAACTAAAAAGTTTGTCACCCAACTTTTTTAAGTAAACATGAAACTAACGAAATCTGACGACAAAATGTTTAAAAATTAACAACTCATCTTTTAATTTGTCTAAACATCTCTGACAAATCTCATTGTTATTTAAATACTTCAAAGATAATAAAACAAAATTTTCAAAAGGAAATATTTACAACAACCAAAGATACAGCGAGTTAAATTTGAATTTTAGAAATTCGGAAAAAATTCTTCAAGGCTGGTGGAGAAAAGTTAACATTGAAGGAAGAAAGAAACTAAAAGCAAAAAATGTTGAAACTAAGGGCAGGACTATATAAATTTTCAATTGAATACAAGGTTTGCCAATGCTTTTACGACATTTTAATGGCTTGAGTTACATAATTATTAGTTAGTTTCGACTTTTGTAGAAACATGCATTCCGCAAATTCTACAAATCTAATTATTAAAGTATTTCTTCATATTTATATATTTCTTACGCTCTCATGAAGAACGTTGAAACTATCTACGAGTAAGTATGTTCTAATTAAAGTACATATTAACAGTGGTACTACTTTTATAATATTATCTTGGTAGGCAACCAATTAAACGCGCAGAGAGAGTACCACGGAAATGTGTATACCTTAAAGTACTAACGTCTTTATGTAGGCAACCAGTGCATCAACAATAAGTACGCTCAAGACAACTATGGTTACAACATGGAAAATCAACAAAATGTACATAATCAACTACACAATGAAGACGCAACAAGAGAAGAAGACATGTCAATCGATGAAATCTTCTTATAAAATCTTCGGCAATGTATTGTTTGAAAGACTTAACATTTTACAAAGGATATTGTTGGTCAATATCAATACGGATTTACTGCTGGAAACCTGGAAAGTCAACTATAAGTACATCAAATTCAAGTACATAGACAGATTCTAAAAAAGGCACTAGAATATAACATAGATACAAAGAATCTCTTCGTCGACTTCAAAGCAGCCTATGACAGTGTTAAAAGAACTGCATTATACCTATATAATGCAATGATAGACTTTAAGGTCCCACCTAAGTTAGTTAAGTTGATCCAACTAACAATGCAAAACGTAAAATCCTGCGTGAGAATTGAAGTGAAAAACTCTACGTTCTTTGACATTAATAATGGTCTAAGACAGGGGGACGCGCTGGCGTGTCTCCTCTTTAATATTGCCCTGGAAAAGACAATCGGAATATTAGATAAATATTAGAATGAATGGAACTATTTTTAATAGATCGACGCAAATTCTCGTATTCTCTGACGGTATAGTTATAGTGGGCAGCAGTATGAGAGACATTGTACAACGTTTTACAAGGCTTGCGGACACGGCAAGTGAATTAGGATTTGTGGTAAATAAACAACAGAGAATTTAAATCAACAACCATACCTTTGAGCAAGTCAACGAATTCGCAACTCTTGGAAGGATCCCTAGTAAACGCAACAAACATGACAAACGACGAAATAAAAGACACATGGCAATAGCAAACATAACTGTTCACGGTCTCCAGAAACATTTAAAAACTAAAAATATAAAACGTGAAGTAAAGCTCAATATATACAAGACCTTAATAAGACCGGTTTTGATATATGGGGCTGAAACGTGGACCTTACTTCAAAATGATGAAATACTTCTTGGTATTTTTGAGAGAAAAATTCTTAGAAAGATTTTTGGGGCTGTAAATGAAAATGGGCAATGGCGTCGAAGATACAACTATAAACTATATCAATTATACACCGATCCAGATATTGTGAAATTCGTTAAAGTATAGAGACTTAGATGGGCTGGAGACATTACTAGGATGTCAGGTCACGAATACATGAAGAAATTAACATTTTCAAGACCAGAAGGCACAAAAAGAAGAGGACGATAACAAAGCAGATAGATTGATGATGTTGAAGAAGACCTAAAGATTCTAGGGGTCAGAAGATGGAGGAAAGTTGCCAGGAATCGACAGGAGTGACGACTTCTTTACGAGCAGGCCAAGATCCACAACGGATTTTCGAGTGACTTATGATGATGATGATGATTAATCACTTTACGCCAGCCGTTTTTATAAATAAAATTTTCTACATCTAAATCTCCAGTCATAATAAACTAAAAATCTTAATATCGGAAAACTAATACAGCTTTTAAAAAATTAACATTTGAATCAAATTTACATCAACAAAATAGATTCTCAAATTGCATATGGATACATTTATAAATAAGTTAAATAATTATATACAAAACTCTTAAATAAAAAAAGAATGTGTGTGTACTTTTGTACGCACTTAAGAAGTTATACTTCTGCTACATATTATGTGATTTTTAAGACAATACCAAAAATTTTAAAAAATTAAAGAATAAAACGCACACAAACACATTGAAAAATGCCACAAAGAAAAAATTATTTCTGAACGATAATAATTGTTGGCGAAAATTTTAAATACGCATTCTCTGAAAAAAAATTATATAACAAATATACTTACAATCATAAAATGGAAAAAAAAAAATAAAAAAAATAAAAACTTGCATCGGGAATCGAACCCGTGAACTTCATGCCGCTTTGATTCGTAATCGAAGCCTAGACTCACTCGTCCAATCCCACATTATTTCTCATGTGGAAAAATAGGGTAACTGAACGTTTTACTGTTTGACAGTTGTTTTAAATATATGTAATTAAATTATGTAGTTTAAATCTTGTGGAAGAAAATATTAAATAACAAAACAGTAAGAAAACAATATATTAGATGAAAATTGATATGGGCCATTCCACGAACATACGCCTGTTTTGGATTACTTCGACAACGAATATTTTACTGTACAACATAAGAAGTACGAAAGTAAATGGCGCTAATAATTATTCCAATAAACAACAATGTAATTTGCAATTTACTTTCATTCTTCTTATTTTGCACAGTAAAATATTCGTTGTCGAAGTAATCCAAAACAGGCGTATGTTCGTGGAATAGGGTATAGAACTTTTGTTGGTAATCAAATTAAGTATGTAAATCAAAGCATTACATACCTACTAGATAAATAAATCTACGCCAAAATATCATAATTTAAAAATAAAAATCGGACCTAATTTGGGATTTCTCTCTAAAATCCCCATTCTTGAGAAAATAAATGTATGTATTCCAACCTAATCCAAATGTTTAATTACAATATGATTATAATAAAAACTACTTACCAAATTAGAATGAGTTTTCCTTGTCCAAAATAGTCCAAAAGTCCAAAAATATAGGTATATGAAAACTATTTAAAAAGGCAGTATAACTATTAACTAACTTTGTTTCTTGTCACACAAATTTCAAAACGCAACAACCATAAATAATCAAACTACACTAGGTTCGCTTTCAAGATGCAGTAGAAAATAAACAAACCAAGACACGTTAAATGCTACTAGGAGCACTTCCGAATCATAATTTACAATGTATAAACTTTGGAAATCATGATTTGGAATGTACAATGTATATACATTGTAAATTATGATCCGGTTGTGCTCCTAGTGGCATTTAACGTGTCTTGGTTTGTTTATTTCTATTTCTACTGCATCTTGAAAGCGAACCTAGTGTACAGCTGTGCCACAGCCGCCATTTGGAATAATTTTTGACATGTCATTTGAATATCCAATCAGAACAAAGTTATAATGCGCATGCGCCGGGCTGATAGGTTTTAACATATAAAAATTTCACCCTCTATCGCCGGTAAAGAATAAAAAATATAAAAAAAAAACTTAGATCGGTGGGGTTGATATCTTTCATCAAACGACGAGATTTTCTTAAAAAGAAATTAATGTCTACATTATTTATCCTTATTATCCCTACCACCATTAATTGTCTATATTTAGAATTTAATTTCAGTTATTAAGAATTACCTAAAAGTAGCATCTGAAGATGCTGTAAATACGAACAAAAGGAGCATCGATCGTCAAGCTTATTGTCTTGAGATTATTTTTATTATGACCTACCGTATAAAACTTGCATTGAATATCTCAGTTTCCGAATTTCTGCCGAACTTTGTAGTTTACAACCTATTCATGGATCGTGCTAATATAAAAAAATACAAGTGTTTGTGTTAGCACGTGTTTAGGCAAGCACTGGCGATTATTCTTTAAACAAGAAGTAACGTGTGATCCAAAATTATTGTCACCATAGGTGGCTCTGAACGACAGAGATAGCTATACAGTGCATGTCTATTTTTAATTCAGATATACTTTCCAGTTTACGTCAACTTTGCAGTGTACGTCAAATTAACAAGAAAAGTTATGTTATGTAAAGCACCTTCTTTGATTTTATTTATTACTGTTACTACTTATAATTTTGTTAATTCCATTTATTTTTGATTAAAGTTCTTTGTTAAAGGTTTTGACTGATTTTTTATGTTTTATAATGTTAATCAAAATTAATTGATAAACCAATGATATAAATTCACATTAAAACAGACATACAGTCGGAAAAATGAAAGAATACCCATGAACGAACATATAAAACACGCTGTATTTTCCTGTCACCGTGTCACAAAGAAAATTGTCCAGTGGAAATACATGTAACAATAATTGTTACATGTACTTGCGCTGGCCAATTTTTTGTGTGACACTGTGACAGGAAAATACAGCGTGTTTTATATGTTCGTTCATGGGTATTCTTTCATTTTTCCTACTGTACGTAATTTTTTGCACGGCTAGCTTTGATCCCAATAATTGTGGATCGCTCGTTATTAAAACAAGGGCTTCGGTAAACAGGTAAAACGAGAAGCGTTCCCTGTGTGTCTTAATAAATTTTGTTTTCAATTTTGTTGATGAATAGGTATTCTTCGTTTTTATTTATAAGTACTTACATATCTACACAAAAATTAAGAATTATTAAGCAGTCAAATTTCCTACTGAGTACTTGTGTAGTTCAAAATGTCCCCATCAAATTAGAAACTACTTACTTACTTTCCGTGTCCGGAACACCAACAACTTGAAATTCTGTATTTCCAATGGTTGGCCACATTTATGGCCCTGTCATTTGCTATAATTAAGTCTTGTTCTGTGCAGGTCTCTCTTCTCTGTGCATGATAGTAGATGCCGGCTGGTCTGAACCGCGCCACAGTCGCAGGTATCGTCCTCCTGGTATCCCCATTTTTTCAGGTTACTAGCACAACCTGAAACGCCGTTTCTTAGTCTGTTTAGCGCTTTCCAAGTCGGATACGGTAAATTGTGTCCAGCAGCCATTTCCTCCGAGGGAGGAAAATGTGTCGCGGTAGCTGACGCTTGCCATAGGTGTATTCGGCGCGTCTCTGGCGCTTCGGGGATGGATCTTGATGTTTTCAGGAAGCTTTTCCGAGATCTTCGTCTGCTTGGCTGAGTTTGGTGGTCATATAAAGGCGGAGATACATATGCGCTCTGCTCGGTGTGCGAGCCGCTCGCGCGCAGCGTATTCGTCAGATTAGTACGTGTTTTCAAGTGACGCACAAACGGCACGCACACGGCGCACCACGATCTAAATTCTGTCGGTTTTTCAACAAACGCTTTGATGGTTCGCAATACGTATTTGGACGGGTTTGCGAGTGGTTTGTTGGTTTTGGCGCGCATGAGTTGAATATTTGTTAGTAATGGAATGGTCGGAATTGTCGGAAGGAAATTGATGTTTACCGTGGATATCATTATTGTGGGATCCACAATAAAGAACCATTTAATTTAAAGAAACAACTTAAATCCGATCTGAACGGAAATAGAAGCTGAAATAAAAAAATGTACATGCGGACCTTTTTAAAAAATGTTAGTTCATTGTTGTACTAAAAATAACATGTATTAAAAATAAGATTTACTATTTTATTTGGGCATAAGCCACAATTCGAGTTTGAAATCAAGTTTACTTGACCTTTCGATTTTCACTTCGGAAATAGTTATCAATAGCAAAAAAACATTCATAAGCAGATATATATTATGTGTCACCGGAAAGCGAAAAAGGTAAGGCACAACTTGGAAGACCCAATAGTTTTCTAACTTCGCTTCTGGTGAAGCAACAGAGTTGGAACAAGCAGATATATTATAATTGGGTCACCGGAAAGCCAAAAAGGTAACGCACAACTTGAAAGACCCAATAGTTTTCTTACTTCGCTTCTGGTGAAGCAACGGAGTTGGAACAAGCAGATATATTATAATTGGGTCACCGGAAAGGCAAAAAGGTAACGCACAACTTGGAAGACCCAATAGTTTTCTTACTTCGCTTCTGGTGAAGCAACGGAGTTGGAACAAGCAGATATATTATAATTGGGTCACCGGAAAACGAAAGAGGTAACGCACAACTTGGAAGACCCAATAGTTTTCTGACTTCGCTTCTGGTGAAGCAACGGAGTTGGAACAAGCAGATATATTATAATTGGGTCACCGGAAAGCCAAAAAGGTAACGCACAACTTGGAAGACCCAGTAGTTTTCTAACTTCGCTTCTGGTGAAGCAACGGAGTTGGAACAAGCAGATATATTATAATTGGGTCACCGAAAAGCCAAAAAGGTAACGCACAACTTGGAAGACCCAATAGTTTTCTAACTTCGCTTCTGGTGAAGCAACTGAGTTGGAACAAGCAGATATATTATAATTATGTCACCGGAAAACGAAAAAGGTAACGCACAACTTGGAAGAGCCTATAGTTTCCTAACTTCGCTTCTGGTGAAGCAACGGAGTTGGAACAAGTAGATATGTTATAATTGTGTCGTCGGAAAGCGAAAAAGGTAACGCACATCTTGGAAGAGCCTATAGTTTCCTAACTTCGCTTCTGGTGAAGCAACTGAGTTGGAACAAGCAGATATATTATAATTGGGTCACCGGAAAGCGAAAAAGTTAACACAGGGCTTGGAAGAACCTATAGTTCTCTAATTTCGTTTCCAGTGAAGCTACGCAGTTGAAACAAGCAGATATATTACAATTGTGTCACCGGAAAACGAAAAAGGTATCGCATGACTTGGAAGTACCTATAGTTCTCTAATTTTGTTTCTGGTTGTAGGAACAAGCAGATATATTATGGTAGGGGAGCAAAGTATGCTAAATGTGCAGTCACTCGAGCGCTTTGGGGACCTATTGGGTTGTGATTATTAGGTCCTAAAACCAAAAAAGTTAAGTAAAATTTTCCATTTTAGTGGGGACTTCCCATTTTTTAATTTAATTTTCCATTTCCAACAATCTTTTTTCCAATTATAGCGCCATCTATCCATAATTCAAAAAAATGTTTAGAATAAAAGTTGTTTATTTTTATACAAACAATCCAAATCTGCAATAAGAAACGGGGTCTACCATTTAAGATTTTAAAGTAACCCCCCACCTCACCTCCGTGGGGGGTCGTGTTTGGAACCATTCGATAGATTTTTCAAAAACACTGATAAAGTGTATTTTGCAGTTTTTCGATATGATGTTTATTTTGCGAAAGATCGCGGGATTTGTATTAAAAATTTTAAATTTACCCCCCACCCCTCTCCGTGGGGGGTCAAGTTTGGTATTTTTCGATAGATTTTTGAAAAATATTGAACACGTAGTTTTTAGTTTTTCAATCTGACGTTCATTTCGCGAAATATTCGCTTTTTTTGTGAAACTTTTTGACTCACCCATTTCCGTACGCCCCGCTCAAATCGTCATATTTTTGAAATATAGACTCTTTTGCATGTACTTAACTTACCTTATCTTAATCTGACAATTTCGAGTTTTTTTAAGGATATACTTTTATTTTCGGGTCCCCCTTAACGAACTCCCCTGTGTTAAGAGCCAATATATGGTGGAGGTACATCTGCAGGGTACCACGTTTCTCCCCATATGATAATCTGACGCGCTCGAGTAACTGCAAAAATCCCCGCTTGGGCTCCCCTACCATTATATTTGTGTTGCCAGGAAGCGAAAAAGGTACTTCCCGAAATGTTCCCAAACTGTGGCTTATTCCACCTAAAATAGTAAATTGCATAAGATGACACAAGAAAATAGTTTCAAAACAATACCAAAATAAGATGTAGTAGAAGTACAGGACAGAGACATGATTATCTACAATTACTAAACGTTCGTAAGTTTCCTCTGGATCGTCAAAATGAAAAATTTTAACGAACAATAACCGCGCCACGAACGCGCGGCGCACACACGGCGCGGAGTTCGCGGCGCGGATATGTATTTCCGCCTTTCGGGGTGTCTTCGGTCCGTCTCCTGCTTTTTCCGTTCTACCTCTGACGTGACCTTCTTCCTGATAGGTGGTGGAGCAATTCCAGCAATGGGGTATACCTCTTCGATAGGTGTCGGTTTCAGGCAACCCGATATTATACGGACCGTTTCATTTAGAGCCACGTCGACGTTCTTTGCGTGAGCAGAGTTTGCCCATACTGGTGCTCCAAACTCCGCGGCCGAAAAACATAATGCCAAGGCAGAAGTGCGGAGAGTGTGTGGTTGTGCTCCCCATTTTGTATTAGTTAGCTTGCGGATGATATTATTTCTGGCACTTACTTTCTTCTTGACATCTTGACATTGGTATCGGTAAGACAGAGTTCTATCCAGACGGACGCCAAGGTATTTTGGCGTCTTGTTGTGTTCCAGCATCTGACCACGCCATTCCACCTCCAGCGACCTTCGGGCATGCTTGTTTCTCAGGTGGAAAGCACATACCTTGGTTTTTGTGGGATTGGGTTTCAGATGGTTTTTATCATAGTATAGAGCTAAGTCTCCCAGGGCATCTGTCAGTTTCACT
Source organism: Diabrotica virgifera virgifera (assembly GCF_917563875.1). NCBI lineage: Eukaryota > Metazoa > Arthropoda > Insecta > Coleoptera > Chrysomelidae > Diabrotica > Diabrotica virgifera. Next base: position 130,642,304 of record NC_065445.1, on the reverse strand, counting down.
TCGACTTCATTGAAGGTTCTTCCCTGAGCTGCCACCGCTGTATCATCAGCGTAAATAAATTGCCTTGTTTGTTGGTGTATGGGTTGGTCGTTGGTGTATATGTTGTATAGAATCGGCGCGAGGACACTTCCCTGTGGTAGCCCATTTTTTTGGTCCCTCCACCGACTGTTCTTGGATTGGAGCGTTACGTAGAAGCGTCTATTCTGGAGGAAACATTTCACTGACCTTGTTAGTCGGAAATCCGTTGTAGTTTCGTAGAGTTTTGCGAGTAGCCGTTGATGGTTAACTGTATCATAGGCGGCAGTTAGGTCTATGAACGCTACTCATGTTATTTCCTTCCGTTCAAAACCATCTTCAATATGTTGGGTGAGATTAAGGATTTGACTGCAGCAGCACTTTCCGGGCCTGAATCCTGCTTGTTCTGGAATAATTTTAGTCTCCACAGATTCTGCGATCCGGTTCAGTATCATTCTTTCAAAGGCCTTGAAAAGGTGGCACAAGAGAGATACAGGTCTAAAACTCTTTGTATCCGCCGGATCCTTCCCTGGTTTTAAGAGGGCTACCACTCTAGCTTTTCTCCAGATTTTGGGGATTGGTAATGTACGGATGCAGCAATTCATCATTTTTACGAGCCACTCTACGGTTTTTAGTCCAAAGTTCTTTATTTGCTCTGTTCGTATGTCGTCCAGACCAGCCGTTTTATTATCTTTCATTTGATGGATCGCGCCTCTCATCTCCTCTAGACAAAAAGAGGTACTTAGAACATCTCTTTTTTCGTCGATATTCCGTTGAGCTCTCACCTTGTTCTTTCTTGATGTCGTCTTACCGTTCATTAGAAGATGATGGGCTATCTGATCGGGTGTGACTTCTGTCATGTTGACTGCCGGAGCAGCGGGATCGTTGCCAAGATTCCGAATCAGCTTCCAGGCACGTCTGCTGTTTTGTTTCATGTCCAGACTCGTGACCAGCTTGCACCACCTTTCCGTTCTGTTGGCGGATATCGCATGTAACATTTCCTCCCCAGCCTGTCTTGTCGCTTCCGAGAAAGGGTCTTCTTCATATAGCTGTTCGTATCTTTTAAGTAGGGGTTTAGATTCTTCATTGAGCCCCGCTATGTACTTAGTTCGACAACCTCTAGGGATAAATTTCCGTGATACTTGCTTTACGATTTCTACAAATTTATCGTATGAATCAGGGCAAGGTTCTAGCTGGGAAACTTCTTGATCCAATGTTTCAGAGAATTTTTCCCATTTTGCTTTAGTAAAGTTGAACCTTCTCTTGAAAGGAACAATTTCGTATCTGATTGCCGCGTTGGAAAGACAAATTATTAGTCTGTGCTGTGTCTTTGGGAGGCCGCTTCCAACGATTTTTGTCACCTGGTCTCCAATTCTGTCGCTGATAAATATATTGTCTGGGTTGTAACCTCTGCGCCATCTTCCGCTGTTGAACGACGCAGGCTGCTTTGGATCGTGAATAAGTTTTAGGTTCATGCTTTCAGCCCATTTTTCTAGTTCTTCGCCATTGGAATCTGTTTCGTTGTAACCCGACGCGACACTGTGACAGTTGAAGTCACCCAGTACGAATTTGATTTGCTGTGATTGAAAGTTAGTCGGTTCCTCAAAAGCAAAGTCAGCGTTTGGTGGTTTGTAGATTGACGTTACTGTACAGGAGTTTATCTCCACTGTGAGGATCTCGATGTCATTTTGATCTGTTAGAGGTGTGGATGCTACGTCGATATCTGGTCTGACGAAGACTGCGCTACCATATTGGTCGTGTGGTCTCTCCAGTATGAGCTTCATACCCCGAATCCTTGGTCTGCGGCTTGCAGTACCTCTATGGGTTTCTTGAACCAGTAGAACATCGACACCATGTTCTCTGCACATATTAGACAATAGGTCTTCTTTATCTGCTGAGAGTCCTTCAATATTAATTGAGGTCGTCATCAAAAATGGCCTTGATAAAGACCGTTTTGATTTTGATTGCATCTGTGTTGTTGGTGCACCGGTGTTGAAATTAGAAACAAAAGAAGCAAAAAGCGCGTTAGAGCGGGACCGGGCCCTGCTTCCGCGGAACCCGCGGAACCATGCTCAGCATGCCACAAGAAAATAATGGGAACGAACTCAGATATAATAAACTACATAGAACAGAAGAGAACCTGGTATGAATATGTGAGAAGAACAGACAAAAAAAGTTGGATCACAATAGAATTGGAGTTAAGCCCGATAGGAAGAAGTAAGAGAGGCAGCCTCAGAAGATAAAAATGTATACCATTTTTATTCAGTTGCAATGCGAGGCCAAAAATGTCTTAATTTTTACTTAGATTAGAGAGCGCAACCAGCACTCTTATCGACGATTTCACCTCTTGTTAGAGGCTCTTCAGAGAATGCATAGGTTGCTTTTCTCTAATCCAGTAAATTTTTCGACACATATTAGTCCCACACATCTTTCAGAGATGAAGTGAACGAAGCAATGGAAACAAGAAATCTGCAGGAAAGTAACTGGCAAAAGAGAAAGAACTGGAGAGGACGGTTGAGTGGAGGGATATAATAAAGACAGCGGAAATCCTTAGTTTATATACAAATCATACCGAAAGAGCTAAAAATGTGTGGTAAAAAAGAAATACATAATACGAATATGGACGAATACTTAAAAAAACTATATCCCAAGTATAAAAATATACAAGTGGTAGGGTAAAAGCATAAAAAAACTTATAAGAGCTAAATGTAAACCTTAGGTAAAAATCGGCAAAGAAGTTGTAAATACACTTAATATCTAAATAATGACAAATGTATTGGAATTGAAATTATACCCAATGAAATAATAAAGACCGCTATAGAACCATCAATATGATCATAAAAATACAAAAAGAGATCTTCAGTTTCGGCGCTAGGGTAGGTAAGGCTAAGGCTACGGCACCACGGGCGAGAAATTGACACTAGCAGTAGCCTTAAAACGAACTTAAGGTTCCACGGAACGGAATAGGAATAGCCGAACTGAACCGACTACGCATAAGTCCTGTAGTCGGTACAGTTCGGCTATTCCTATCCCGTTCCTCGGAACCTTAAGTTCGTTTTAAGGCTACTGCTAGCGTCAATTTCTCGCCCGTGGAGCCGTAGCCTAAGGCCAGACAAGCGATAATTTACGGCGCTGTAAGAACAGGAAAATGAAGTGCGAAAATGGGTCCCACGGATGGCCAGACGAGCTGTAAAATATCGCGCAGCAACATAGCAACATAGGATAGGACCCATTTTTCGCGTTTCATTTTACTGCTCTTACGGCGCCGTAAATTATTGCTTGTCTGGTCTTAGCCTAACTGCCTGCAAAACTAGCATAGGCGCCCTTCGGTTTTTTTAATGATTATTTTGAATAACACCAGCACAGGGGTGCCCGCCTGCAGTGCATCCCTTGTTGCAGACCCGTTATCGCCGACCCTGGAGATCTTCTCTTCTTCTTTGAGTGCCTCTCCTATCGGAGATTGGATATCATTAGGGCGATTCTAATTTTATTTACTGCTGTTTTGAACATTTCGTTAGTGGTACAGTCAAACCACTCTCTCAAATTTCTCATCCAGGACATTCTTTCTACGGCCTGGATTTCTTCTTCCTTGGAATGTGTACTTTTGTCCCCTCATCAGGTGGCCTAAGTATTCAAGCTTTCTCTTTTTTATATTCAGTAGAACTTCTGGCTCGTTATTTATTCTGCGTATTACTTCTTCATTTGTAAATTTTATCCACCCAACTTATTCTTAGTATACGGCGGTAGCACCACATCTCAAAGCTTTCAAGATTTTTAATATTCCTCTGTTTAAGAGTCCATGACTCAACACCGTAGAGCAAAGTACTGAATAAATAGCATTTTAACATTCTAGTTCTTAGATGAATACTAATATCACGATTACAAAATAATTTTTTCATTTTTATAAAAGTAGACCTGGCAATTTCAATACGTCTTTTTATCTCATGATTTTGGTCACCTGTTTCATTGATAAGGGTTCCCAAGTATTTGTATTCGTTTACTTTTTCAAGTTGGGTACCGTTTATTGTGATACTAGTGTCATTTATTGGATTCTTACTGAAGGTCATATATTTGGTTTTTTTGACGTTCATCCTTATGCCGTAGTTATTACATATCTCATTCATACTTTCAACTAGATGTTGTAGATATTGCGCTGTTCTTGCCATTATCACAGTATCGTCAGCATATCGAATGTTATTGATAACTTCTCCATTGACTATTATCTCTTCGTTTGCATATGAGAGAGCTTCTTGGCATATTTGTTCGCTGTAGATATTAAACAAGAGCGGTGACAATATACAACCCTGTCGTACCCCTCTACGTATTTCTATTTCGTCCGATGTTTGGTCTTCTATTTTTATATTAGCTCGCTGATTCCAGTACAGATTTAATATTATTTGTATGTCTCTGGTGTCAATGTTCTTACTCTCCAGGATTTCTTTGAGTTTACTGTGGCTAACTTTGTCAAAGGCCTTTTCAAAGTCTATAAAGCAGGCGTGTACCTCTTGGTTAACATCTAGGCATCTCTGTGTTAGAACGTTCAGGGCAAAGAGAGCATCCCTTGTACCTAATCCTTTTCTGAATCCCATCTGTGTATCGTTAATAATTGTGGATGACTCTAAGAAATATTTTAAGCAGGTGACTCATCAAGGAGATTGTTCGATGATCTGAACATTGCATTGCCTTAGTTTTCTTCGGTATGGTGACAAACGTAGACAGCAACCATTCTTGCGGTATTATACCAGTACTGTATATTGTATTGAATATATGCAATATTATGGTTACGGATTTATCATTCAAAAGCTTCAGCAGTTCTGTAGGGATTTCATCAGGTCCGTTTGCTTTTCCATTTTTAGCGTTTCTTATTGCGTATTCTACTTCTTCTTTCAATATGTCTGGCCCAGTTGCATTGATTATCTGAGTTAAGTTGTTTCTATCGTCTTCAAATAATTCATTCAGGTATTCTGTCCATCTTTTTATTTTATTCTCTAGATCTACAATAAGATTTCCATCTTTTTCTTTAAGTTTACCTATTTGGCATTTCTTTATGCTTCCTGTTATCTCTTTTACTTTTTTGTGCATATTGAACGCATCGTACTTTTTCTCATAGGTTTCCATTTCTTCACACTGTTCCTTAATCCACGCTTCTTTGGCTTCATTTATTCTCTTTTTTATGTGTTTGTTTATTTCTTTGTATTTGTCTAGGTAATTCTTCATCTTTCTTCTTTGTTCCATCAAGTCTAGTATGTCCTGTGTCATCCACCCCTTGTTCTTTGTTGTCGTTTTTGTCAGATGTTTCTTTCCTGCTGTTTGTATAGCTAAATTTATGTACTTTAATTTTTGGTTAACGTTATCTGTATCGTTAATTTGTTGTTGCACTGAACTGAGGTTTTCATTTATTTCTTCTCCTGTTTCTTGTCGTATATTTTTGTTTCTAAGTTTATCTAAATCTAGTGTCTTTCTGTGTGGGCTGCTATTCTTTTTTGGTCTCGCCTCTATCACAGTAACTACCATGTTATGATCTGAGCCTATATCAGCTCCTGGGTACGTCTTAGTACATTTAACAGCATTACGATACCTCCTTGCTATCAGAATGTAGTCTATTTGATTTCTCACTATTTTTTCTTTGGTATGTTGTGGAGATGTCCATGTATATAATCGCCGAGAAGGTAATTTGAAAAGGGTGTTTGTTATTACGAAGTCTTCGCTCTGGCAAAATTGAATCAATCGATCTCCTTTGTCGTTTCTGTTTCCAAGTCCATAGTTTCCTACATGTTCTCCTACCTTACCTTGACCGACCTTGGCATTAAGATCGCCCATTATTATGTTAATGTGTTGCTTTTTTATTACTTTCAGCATTTCTTTTAAGTCGTTGTAGAATTGTTCTATTTCATCGTCATCTTTATCTGCTGTTGGTGCATAGACTTGAATAAGATTTATTAAGTTATGTCTTTCTTTAAGTTATGTCTTTCTGGAGATCTTAGAAGCTGCAAAAATGATGGTTTAATAATAACACTCCTTGTTAAGGTACGATTCTGACAACGACTGCAGACGTCAGACGGCAACAGCAGACTGCAGTTACAGTTGTTACCATGACAGACGTCATTACTTTGCACTATTAATTTGTATAATTATTAGCAACTGACGTTCTGCCGGAAAGCAATTGCAGTCTGACGTGGGAATCAGTCTCATACAAATTAATAGTGCACAGTAAAGACGTCTATCACGGCGACAATTGCAACTGACGTCTGCAGTTGCCGTCTGCCGCCGTTGTTGGAATCGTATCTTTACAAAATATAAAGCAATGAGCAAAATGATATTGGAAATATTGAAATATCCGACTAGATATGAAAGTGAAAAGCAGATAAGCAAGCCACATCTGCATCTGTAACCTTAGAATGATTTTAGAATGAAGTAACAAACAGTAAAACTACGTAACAGCGAATATTTAGACCAAGGCATTTGAAAAACAAAATCGATTTTTAAATACAGCACCTATCGCACGAATGCACTTAAATTATTTTTGGGATGACGTCTGGAAAAAAGTCTACAATAAAAAAATTGGTGAAAATGCCTTATTGCATTAACATGTCAAAATCAGCATTTTATTGACAGTATTTTGGGAATTCTGAGGGATTTTTGGGGTTACTGAACTTAAATCGGCCATCAGAACTGACTTCGAGAGCACCTGGTGCCCAGGGTGGCTGCTATGCACGTCTAGTGCACTATGTGTTCTAGGGTCGATTCTGATAGTGTTTGTAACGAGTAATCTGTTTGTATCAACTTAGTGCCAAAAATCCTCCAAACTACTAAAAATGACGTGTCTTAGCATTTACTCTGGGTACAAGGTGCTCCGGGGGTCAGTTCTGATACTCTATCAACTCGAATACTTTTTTAAAAACCCAAAAATCTCATGATTATTCTGTTTGCATTAATTTAGTGCCAACAACCCCCAAAACACTAGAATGTGTGTTTTAGAAGTTACCCGGAGCACCAGATGCTCCGAAGGTTCATTCTGATGGCTTTTTCATGTTTAGCTATTCCAAAAAACCTTCGAGTAACAAAATATGGCCCTTAATATACTGATTTTGACGTATACATACACTGTTAAGTGCATTTTATGCAGTGCAAATGCAATTATTATTCATTTCCACCCATTTTCTACTATAGACTTTTTCCTGATGAAATTTCGAACACAATGCCAAAAGTTGCAAGTCGATAGGTGCTGTATTCAAAAATCGATTTATTTCGGTGTTTTTTATTCTAAATGCACTGGTCTATTTGTTGACTTTGGAAAAATCTCCGAATGAATAGTCAGATGACAATAATAATAGCTACTGTATTGAAAATATTCTATGTAAAAATGTATTAAAATAAATTAAAAATTTCTCTTCAGTTTATTGAATGTATTTATATTATTATAAAATAATATAAATTTATACTCCATGTGGTGAGACCGCTCCCGCCTGGAAAAAATTCTGATTCGGTTTCTTTGTGGATTCCTATTCAAAAATGTCTCCTTTAAACAAATATGTAGGGTGCCGGGCGGAATTTTTGGGCAGAAATTGTTTAAACAATTTTTTTTAAACAAATGCAAAATATCACGTTTTTTAGTTTCGTGGACCATTCTAAACAAGAAAGGTATCTTGTAAATTTTCTCAAAAATTGATAGTTTTCGAGTTATAAGCAATTTAAAATCTGAAAAATGCGAAAATACGCATTTTTGAGGATTAAAAACTTATTTAAATTATTATTTTTGAGGTTGCCATATACTTAAATTGAAGTTTAAACATTCAGCTTCAAGATTCTGAAGAGTGATCGCGTCTAACCTTAATTTAATAGATTATTTGGGACATTCTAAATAAAAAAGTTTGTTAACATTTTTCTCAAAAGTTAATTGTTTTAATGTTATAAGCGATTTAAAAACCGAAAATACGTTTTTTTATCACTTTTCGGATTTTAAATCGCTTATAACTTTAAAACTATTAATTTTTGAGAAAAATGTCAAGAAACTTATTTTATTTAGAATATCCCAAAGAATCTAGAAAAATTATTTTTTCTACGGCCGTGCTAAAAGAGCCACTTTCACGCACGCATTTCCTTTCCGAAAATTGCACTTTCACGCACGGCTTGCGGGAAAGTAAAATATCTTGTAATATGGCATTATAATAAATATACATGCAATACACTAATATTTAGATATTATTTACTAATTTATTTTAAATTTATCTTATTGTGTTCATGTTTTAATGAAATTAGCGCAATAATTCGATGAAATAAAATTATTATTTATTTTGCTCAACAGGCCATGTAGGCCCTGGGCGTGAAAAACACAATTACATTTTTTTTTCTATACATATCTACGATATACAATATTAATTTGTCTATTTCAAAAAATACATCATATAAATATATACATATATATATATATATATATATATATATATATATATATATATATATATATATATATATATATATATATAAAGCTCTCATTTTACAATTCATGGCACATTCTTCTGTTACAATTTTTCTTGCGCTCTTCTTACCACTCCTCTCCATTCTCTTCTGTCTAATACCTTGTTTCTTCAGTTATCTATTTTTAATTCTCGTAAATCTGCTTGGACGCTGTCAAACCATCTTTTACGGGGTCTTCCTTTCCTTTTTTCCCTACTGGTTTCCTGTTCAATATCATCCTGGTCATTCTATGGTTTTCCAATCTTTGCACATGTCCCAGCCATCTTATTATATGTGCCTTTATTATTGCGGTGATTTTTGGTTCCGTATACAGCTCTTCCAACTCTATATTTGTCCTTCTTCTCCATCCCATTTGTGTATTTATGCCGCCGTAAATTGATCGAAGAATTTTCCTCTCCCATCTTTCTAATCTTTCTTCATCTGCCTTTCTTAAAACCCATAATTCAGCTCCATATACAACCGTAGCTCTAATCACTGTCTTGTAAATTCTTTCTCTCCAGATAGTGACTGGAGATCTGACGGGTCGAAATAAAATTATTTTGACATAATATTTAAAAGTCAGATCGGTAGACAATTACGATGGTTTTGTCGTCGTGGTAACCCATTATATTGAAAGTTTGGTTTTGACAACCTTGTCAAAGAATTAATTTGTGTATTTTCACTTCTAAATAAAAATTGATATAACTCTATTTTTTGTGGTTTTTTTTCCAAACGTACGGCCCTAGAAAAAATATTGTTCCTAACTCATGCGAAAAGTGTCTTCCCCGCACTCGTGCTTACCCACGCACGAGACTGCCGTTGACCCGAACGACGCGATAAGAGAGTTCGGGCAAGCAGTCGAGTGCGGGGAAGACACTTTCCGCATGAGTTAGGAACAATATTTTTTCTAGGGCCTTACGTTTGGAAAAACTCACAAAAAATAGAGTCAAATCAATTTTTATTTAAGAGTGAAAATACACAAATTAATTCTTTGACAAGGTTGTCAAAACCAAAAAAGACGACGATATTGGTTTCCATGACGACGATTTAAAACCATTGTAATTGTCTACTTTTGACTTTTAAATATTATGTCAAAATAATTGTATTTCATCGAATTATTGCGTTAATTTTATTAAAACATGAACACAATAAGATACATTTGAAATAAATTAGGAAATAATATCTAAATGTTAGTTTATTGCATGTATTATAGTATATTCTAATGCCATATTAGAAGGTATTCTACTTTCACGCACGCCGTGCGGGAAAGTGCAACTTTCGCAAACGAAATGCGTGCTAGAAAGTGGCTGTTTAAGCACGGCCGTAGAAAAATATCTATTTCGAAGGAAAATAGGAGATTTTTGAAATAGAGCGCGCCGCACCGGCAAAATAATCGGATAAACATGCATATTTACCAATTAAATAACAACGGTATAAATTAAAGTTAGACGCGATCGCTCTTCAGAATCTTAAAGCTGAATGTGTAACCTTTAAATTAAGTATCTGGCAACCTCAAAAATACTAATTTAAATATAAGTTTTTAAGCCTCGAAAATGCGTATTTTCGCATTTTTCAGATTTTATTTAAATCGCTTATAACTCATCGCTTATAGAAACATTACAAGATACCTTTCTTGTTTAGAATGACCCAAAAAACCTAAAAATATATATTTTAGAGCAAAAAAAACGTGGTCTTTTGTAATTGTTTAAAAAAATTGTTTAAACAATTTCTGCCCAAAAATTCCGCCCGGCACCCTTCCGATATGTTTAAAGGGGACATTTTTGAACAGGAATCCACAAAGAAACCGATTGAGAAATTCTTTCAGACGGGAGCGATCTCAACACATGGACTAATAATTTATGTATGAATTTTACACAATTATTTATTTACTTTTCGATAAAATTGTACCAATTTTATAGGTTATGATATTACATATTACATAGCTTCCAATTTTACAAACAGTATATAAACTTGATAATAAGTTTCCTAATTGTGTATCAAATTTCCCAAATCAAATACTAAATAACCTATTGAATCAAAATATGTGAATAGTAGGTAAATAATTCGTTGTTAATAAATTTCAAATATTTCAAGTTGCTTTGTAGTTTGTATGCAAAATATAATATTTTATATTAAAAGGTTCATGTCAAATATAATAATTGACGTTGTTATTTTTGATGAGGTTCGCGAAACGTAAAATTATTTCATATTTTTTTAAGCTGTCTGTTATAAACCAGTCATACAGTCGTATGGTCAACTGGATTAATTAAATCTTTAATTTATTCATGATAGCCATTCCAGGATTCTGAAACTTGCACCAGCTTGTACAGATTATATAGAGGATGAGTACATAGATGTTTTGGAGTCTTCTTCTTCTTCGTCTTCTTCTTGTTCTTCTTCCTCTTATTCTTCTTATATTAGTCCTCTTGACCTGTTCTTAACGGATTTTGATCTTGTATTCGTAGCTGGGATGTTGACTGCCAACTATCTCGCCACCTTTTAAAGGGCCTTCCTATTAGTATCTTGCCTGTTTGCTTTGAATCATCTCTGGCTATACGGGGTATTCTCTCGCTGTCCATTCTCATCACATGCTGATTCCATTTTCATGCTGAAGAACTACAGCATAAAAATATCAACAGCTAAGACCAAATCCCTGGTAGTGTCAAGAGTACCTATACCATGCAAAATAGTACTTAGCAACGAACCAATATTTTGAACAAGTCTCGAGATTCGAATATCTGGGAGTTAAAATGTGTAGTTATGGATATCTTAAAGAAAGCGTCCGAAAGCAAGCAAATAAAGCCAATTACGTGTCAGGATGTCTGAGGGATGTCATCTGGATAATAAAGATGACAAATAAAAAAAAACAGTAAAATCCTTTATAAAAGGTATATATTTAAAATCCCTAAAAAGGGCTACATCACGATCACATAACTAGTTTTCGATTGGTTTACCAATCATCATCAGTGCTTACCTAAAATGAATATAACCTGGTAAAATAATGCAAAGATTTTGAAATTTTGACTACGGTTAAGAAAGTTGTAGGTTATACTCACGTAAAATTTACATGTTAGCCATCAAGATATAATTTTATAAAATTACGTGGGTCAAAGCCCTGTACAAGTAATCCGTCAAGGAATCATTGGTTGAAAATGCTAACTGAAGCATGGATGTTTAAAGTATTTTACTAATATGCCCCAAATGACAATGAAATGGATAGAGACTTCCGAACGATGACATGACAGAAGTGACAGTTCCACAGGAAGTTGAAAAATTAACCTGTCATATTTAAAAACTATGGTGTACAGCTAGTTAAAATTAGAAATGAAATAACAACACTCACCCCATTGTGAAAAATCATTTAAAATTCAGTAAACTAGATGTTGTAGTTAAAAATGTATTCACGTATATTGTCAGTGGAGGTGGTTAGGCAAACCACATTACACAAATGTTTGTATTCGAGAACAAAAGTCAGTAATCAAATCTTGTTGTCAAGAGACCTAAGATTTAAAAAATTTTGTGTTGATTTAAAGTTATCGAATTTATTTAACTTATTGGTAGCTGTTGGAATTTGTGTAAGTTTAAAAAAGAGATCACAATGGGTGTGACTGAGATGTGAAAATGTCTTCAATAATCTAGGAGGATGTATCATTAAGAAAGCACAAGCTCAAACTTAGACGACTAATTCCTAAAGACTACGCAGGCTGCCCGGATCCCTAAGGGTCCAAAAACCAAAACCGTCATAAGATGATGACAGTAGGGGCTGGGGGGTATGAAATGTTTGTGAGAAAATTAATGAGAAAGGAACATGAACGGGGCCCAGGAAGAAAATTAGACTTTTGATTTGGATTTACTATAGATGAGTGTTACATGTTGGTAATGACAGATTGAATAGTTAGGGTTAGATAGTCATAAATATGGTGGTGGGTTGTATGTAGATGAAAATTTATATAATGTGGATGTCTGTAGATGATGATATCAGTAATTTATATGTATGTTATGGATAGAGAAAGTGGTTTGATGGCTGAAGATGAAAAGAAAATTATTGTGGCTTGTACCAGATAAATTATAAGTGTGAATATGAACGAAGCAGTAGAAGGGGGTGAAAAGTAATATTATAAACGTGTTAAGAAAAAAGTTGTCGATGGAGTGGTTAGAGGTCCCGATTGAACGAAACATGGCGGTTGACACAATTCGGACTTTTTTGTTTTTCTTTGATTATTTCTAGGTCCTCGTACAAGTCTAATTTTAAGGTTTGGTTGTCGAATCCTTAGGGAACGCAGCATGTCGTAAGACTTTAAGCTGTCTTTTATGAATGAGCTTGTCTATGATGTGTGGATCGTAACCGTTATTAAAGGCTATTTGACGAACTATATTTAATTCTTTATTGTAATTGGATTGTGATAAGGGAATGGTTTCAAGGCGTTGTATGTAACTGTAAAAGGCGGCAAGTTTGTGTGACATTGGGTGGTTAGAAGATAGTGGTATAACATAGTCAGTCTGTGTCGGTTTCGTAAAGATACTGAAATCGAAGTGGTCATTTAATCTGGTAATAGTGAGGTCAAGAAAATTAATTGATTGGGATGACTCTAATTCCATGGTGAATTTAATATTGGGATGGATTTGATTAATTTTAGAAAGTAATAAATCATCTGTATTTGAGTTACCTGAGATGATCAGTAAACAATCATCAACATAACGATCCCAATGGAGAATTTCAGGATTTTTCATGATATTTACGGATTCCAAATGATCCATAAAAATGTCAGCTAGAAGAGGAGATAGGCAACTACCCATGGCTAAACCATCAGGTTGTCTGTAATATTTATTGTTGAATACAAAGAAGTCTTGAGCTAGACTCTTAAACAAGCAAATTTTGAACATCTTCTTAATGCTTTAATGAGCACTATTTAATCAAAAATGAGAATACTATCTGAATTTAGGTAAAAATTAAATAAAAAACCGACCCCCATAAGAACTATAGTATAAGCAAAACTGATTATTTAAAATAGCTGTCGCATTATAAAATGAAGCAATTTACCTAGCACGCTTATAAATAGAATGCAGCAGATCTGATAACCGATTCTAAAGGAAGTCAGCACTATGAAAAAATCTACATTAATGAAGTAACAACTATCAAGACAACTATATAACACAACATACAATATAGTAGTAACAAAAACATCAGACTTTGATGCCAACCCAAGGTTTCAAAAACCCGTTCACAAATTTTAGCTCTAGAAGTAGGTAAAGAACATAATTTATGCCAAAAAGCAAACCCGCATGAAACGGTGGTTTTTTTTATTGAATAATAAACATTTTCACTCGCAAATAACTCAAAAATATTGACTTAGTGAAAAAACTCTGCAGTACAAAAGATACTTACAATTAGTAAGTTTATCCATTTCTCGACTTATTTTACACGTATTATTTTTCACACCCGAGAAGGGGTGACTATCACCCCCCAAGTAAAAGCAACCAACGGCACAAGTTCAACTTTGAAGTGGTAGGTAAGTAGAACTTAAAACCAAATTTTCATGCAATTCGGAGTTGAGTTGACCCTGAAAATTACACTCAAAAATGATCGTTTACTGGGCTAATAAGTTTTTTTTTGAAAATCAATTCCAGAATGAGAGGCTAAACGTCAAAAACATGTCATTTTAATTACAATTGTGAATAATAGTATATTAAGTATGGAGAACGGTAAGGGTTTTATACCGATCGAAGACAATTGTTTGGAGGAGGAGCGGAGCGACGACTCCAATTATTGGCTGAGATCGGTTATTTGCACGATTGATACCATTATAAATTATAAAATTAATAGTCCAAGTAATGAAGCTTAAAATAGGAAAAAACCTCGCAATTTTTACAGAATGGATCGATTTGCTTGAAAATTTGAGAATAAGTAGTGGATAGTCCAAGGATCAAAATCTACATCATGCCAATAGGCGCTTTTACCATGGGGGTGGTTGCCACCCCATCTCGTGGGTACAAATTTTTTCTTATATTTTAATCACAAAAGTTGGTTAAAACGTTCATTTTAAGCAAAAAACGTTTAATTAATTTTTTTGGTAAAATTGATAGTTTTCGATTTATTCGCTATCGAAAGTATTAGTTTTATATCGAAAAAATCAATGTTTTTAATAAGTTTTCTGCTAATAACTCCAAAAATTTTCGTTTTATCAAAACAACTTTACTTAACAAAAATGTACCTTCTGAAAAAATAAACAAAACCTTTTTTTTTTTTTAAATTTTCTTTAAGGCCAATAGTAATCGAGTTATACTGTATTAAATGTTGGCTCCTCTTCGCCAAATGCTACATATTGTAGTTTCAAAGTCAAAAGACGGGAAAACTATGCATTTTTCAAGGATAACTTGTTCAAAATAATTTAAAGTACTTAAAAATATCTATCTCTAGAAATAAAAAAGAACCTAGCTCAAAAATTAAGTGACTTATAATTAAAAGAATGTCAGTCCCTATTTTTTTCAGCGAAAAAGTGACCGCAAGCAACCCCTAATCGCCACCCTAATTAAAATTAGTCATTGACCTTATTTAGTCTTTTTTATTTATGTATTATTAATAGGTTCTAGAAGTTTGACCGGCTTAGAATGATTAGTTTAAAAAAAAATGGAGTTAAAATGAATAACGAGTTTTTTTAGTTTGGAAAAAAATGGCCTTTTTTAAAACTTGTAATAACATGCCAAAACCACCTTTACCAACCCTTTCAAAGTCACCTCTTTTTGTGACTGAGGATTTTAAAAAGATTGAATATTAATAGGCTTATAGATCTTGTAAAAGCCTACAAAATTATTATTTACTAAACTTTAAAGGATAAAAAATAAAAAAGCTACGGTTAAAAAATTAATATATTTTTTTGAAAAAAAAAGGAAAAATCCAATTTGAAGCATATTATTGTAAGTTAGCGGTGTTTTTAGTCATTGGCCCTATTCATTCTTATTTATTTATGTATTATTAATAGATTCTAGAATATTGACTGGCTTAGAATGATTAGTTTTTAAAAAACTGAAGTTAAAAGCGAATAACGAATTTTTGTAGTTTGGTAAAAAAGGCCATTTTCTTCAGAATAGAAAGATAAGCATCAGAGATACGTAAAAATGTTTAAATACAAAATTGTAGGTTATTTAGTGCCCAAGAACTTGATTTGAAAAAAATTTTTCTACGGCAAAAATTGAGTGAATTGTAAATGAGTAAGTATATCGAAAAACATTGATTTTATATACAAAACTATCACTTTCGATAGCGAATAAATCGAAAACTATTAATTTTATCAAAAAAATTTATAGAGCATTTTTTGTTTAGAATAAATGTTTTTATTAACTTTTATGGTCAAAATATAATAAAAAATTTCCACCCCCAAGATGGGGTGGCAACCACCCCCATGGTAAAAGCGCCTTTCGGCATCATATAGATTTTGATCCTTGGACTATCCACTACTTATTCTCAAATTTTCAAGTAAATCGATCCATTCTGTAAAAATTGCGAGGTGAAAAGCTACGGTTCCTGGCCTATAAACATTTTCGTCATATTGACTAGTCTCATTCATTTTATCAAGATAGATACTTTGGTTGTTAGGTAGTAACTAGGGTGCATAACAACAATGGAGAATTGAGTTTTTATTTAGTTGTCAATAATTTTAAGTACAATTTTGATTATTATAAATTAAAATATGAGCGAAAGTGAATTTGAAGAAATTGAACGGGCTTGGGAAGAAGGGTGTTCCGCAATTATTCCCGAAAACTCCAAAATCCGTTATCAAAATACCTACCACAGTTTTAAAAAATGGTGCGAAGGCAAGAATTTAAGAATCGAAGAAAAGACTCTATTGGCATATTTCGTTCAAAGACATATGCAGTTGAAAGCTCCTGGAAGCCTCTGGGCAGAATATTCAATGATTAAATCCACCGTTTTTCTTTATGATGGCATTGATATTTCCAAGTTTTCAACTTTTATCGCGTATTTGAAGAGAAAAAATGTTGGATACTACTAATGTATGCGATTCTGCAGGAGTTTCTGTTAGAAGTGAAACCACAGCCCAAACAAGTGGGATTTCATTAAATAGTTTAACAAATTGTACCATATTAATAAATAATTCGTTAGTTTTCTTTATTCTTTCAAAAAATAAATTAAAATTAAGAGATTTTTTAACTCGACGGTAAGTGAATTACTTACCGTCGAGTTGGAGTACTTACCGTCGAGTTGGACTACTTACCGTCGAGTTGCTAGTAAATGTCACCTACTGACGTAAAATCTGTCACGGTAAACAGTCAAAAATGATCAATCGTGCAAAAAATAATATAAAATATTCAGCGCGATATGTTTACGTATTTTACGTTTCTTATTTTTACTGATTCATTATGTTTACTATTTTAAATTTTAAAATATAATATTTAATCAAAATCCACAAGGAAAAGAAAAGGTTTTCCTGTAGTTGGCTGTATACCATCAATCACAAAATTGGAAAGAAATCCTTTGTAAAAGGTATAAAATTTTTTTATTAAAAATCCCTTAAAAGGGCTACATCACAACAAAACGTTTTCGATTTTTATAAAAAATCATCATCAGTGTTCGATAAACTGGAAGCTAGCTGAGCCGAACTGAAATTAGTTGCCATTAAGTCATTGAAATGTGATCAACTCAATTTGGATCCCACGTGTTGGGAAACCTGTATACCTTACCTTAGGGCATTATCCTGTTTGCCATGTGACCATCACAGGCCTTTTTATCGAAGTATGCACTTTTAAGGCATCTATATTATATGTAAAGGGTTTTTACCCAGATATTTTTCTTTTGTGGCTCAGCTAGCATCCAGTTTATCGAACACTGATGATGATTTTTTATAAAAATCGAGAACGTTTTGTTGTGATGTAGCCCTTTTAAGGGATTTTTAATAAAAAAATTTTATACCTTTTACAAAGGATATCTTTCCAATATTTAATCATTCAGAATAAATAATAACACGCGGTATGACTTACCTTTGTTCCACGTAGCTTCTTGTTCAGCGATAATAGTATCATCATCTGACCACAAAATTTCTTCTGTAGAAGCTGCTAGACTGTGACATTCGGAAAGCATGTCAAAATCTATACTTCTTCGAAAATGTATCTCGTCAAAATCGATACTTTTGCGGAACTCCATATTTCTAAAAAAAATTGTTTAAGTTCATAAAACACTCTTTCTTTAGTTTTCGAAAACTATTTATTTCTGCCGTAATAATGATAATTACCAAGATACGTATTTATACAAAATATATTTATATTGATATAAACGTTAGAGAAACCTCATAGTTATAACTTAAACATTAATAACATCCACATGAAGCTTTAAAATTAAAATCGAGTGACTCTCCACATTAATACTAAACTTTTATTTATCTTCTTCTCTTTAGATATGCATGCCGAATTTGACATAGGGATTTTTCATACTAGTGCAGCAGATTCGTGCAAATATTATAAGAATTGCACATTTAATGATACAAACATATAATTTGGTACACGTATACAATACATATAAACGTTCAAATTTAGATATGAAGCCATCTCAGAGCGTAGGGGTTGAATTCAATATTTCAACCAATCAAGGTTCTCCATTTCGATGTTCTTCGAAAATATCCATCCTTTAAAGAGCAATAACTCCGCCGTTAGGAGAAAGACATAGGTCTTTCAGACGCGAATCTCTTTGTTTTTGTATTAGCTACAATTTTGTTCTTAATGATTTTTCTATAAAATTATTATTTTTAAGTTATTCATGAAAAACGGTTGTAAAACGTGAGTTTTTTCAATGAAAAATGCATAGTTTCAATCGCAAATAACTTGGAAAGGGAAAGTGTCAATTTTGCAAAAACATTTTATAGAACAAAATTTACTCAAAATTGGTCACTCTTCGATTTCCACAGTTATTTTGATTAAAAAAAAATTCATTCGCTATATGGGGTTGTTTTCACCCCCCGTGCAAAAGCGCAGTTCGGCATAGGGTAGATTTTGACAAAGGTTATAATTACTACCTAAATCCAAATTTTCAAGGAAATCGACCTTGGTTCTCAAAATTTAACGTAAAAATGGCTGTTGATTGAACTATAATATACAATATACATTATTAAAAACTTCAATTTATACAGGGTGTTTCATTAATAATTGTCCATATAGTAACTGGAGAAACCTTAGCACAAAATACGAAGATTTAACCTAAATCACTTAAATAAAATGTGGTTCCTTACCGAGTTACAGGGTGTGTTATTTAAAAATTTAAAAATTATTTTTGCTCAGAATTTTGAAACTATTCGACGTATCCTTTTCATACTTGGCAGGAAGTGGGACTACTAGACACCCTACTAAATTATGATAAACAAACTTTTCTAGCTACTACCAGAGGCGTACGACAGGGGATGGTGAATGGTTGACCCTTCTCAAATTGTACGCCACTGGAGGAATTACTATTTTAGTACCATTTTTAGATTCTCCATTACTTTTTACGTAAATAATATACTCTTCAGTGGTAACGATAAAGTCATTAGTTTTCGAGATATTTGAAGTTAAATATGAAACGGCACAGTTATTTTGATTATTTTATGATATGATTCATATGATTAAAATTTAAAAATTATTTGTACCCAGTACTTTAAAACTATTTGGCGTATCCTTATCATACTTGGCAGAGAGTACAGGTACTGTGAATCGTACTAAATTACGATAAATTAACGTTTCTAGCTACTACCAGAGGCGTACGACAAGGGATAGTGGCTGGTTGACCCTTCCCAAATTCTACGCCACTGACGAAATTGCTATTTTAGTGTAATTTTTTGATTTTGCAATACTTTTAATGAAAATAATGTACTCTTCATTCGTAACGATAAAATGATTAGTTTTCGAGATATTTGAAATTAAAAATGAAGCGACCAATACATTAATCAAAATAACCGTGTCGTTTCATTTTTAACTTCTAAAATCTCGAAAACTAATTAGTGGAGTCAATGAAGGTTTTCACCTCCGATTTCGTTGAACCTCCATCGATTTTCATGAAAATTGGTAAGTATGTAGAGGATACCTCAAGAAACAAAGGTGACATGGTGCCAACTTGCGCTTTTACAATGGGGGGGATGCCACCCCTTCTCGCGGGTGGAAATTATTTTATTAAAAATAATACCACTAATCGATAGAGGGACAAAATATAAGTAAAATTTGTTATATAAAGTTATTTCAATAAATCAATAGTTTTTGAGTTATTAAAGATCAAAAGTTTTGATTTTTCCTGAAAAAAATCCATGTTTTAAAGCAGTTTTTCATAAATATCTCAAAAACCATAAGTTTCTTCAAAAAAGTTGTTATTACCAAAATCGAAGATAATATAAAAATAAATAAGCTCCTTTTTCGAAAAATCCTTTATTACGTACACAAAGTCAGTTATATGCAATTGAATGTATATTTTTTTTCCGCGAGTACTCAAATCTTAGTATTCAAGCTTAAATAACAAGAAAACGATGCACTTTGTTAAATATATATATTAAACATTTTAATAAAGTACTTCAAGTTAACTATCAAAAAGCTATATAAGAAGTCGATAGCATCAAAATTAAGCAAGTTATGATGGAAATAAGAGGACCCTTTCAGATTTTTTAGGGAAGAATGAAAAATGAAACATACGTCATTTCCACAAAAATTAAAATTTATAGTAACCCATTTAAAACTTTATTTATTTTAACATGAGTAATAACTTCAACAATTTTGACCGGTTTAGAATGCAAATTTTTGAAAAAAAAAATACGATTAAAAAAATTAGAATTTT
Source organism: Diabrotica virgifera virgifera (assembly GCF_917563875.1). NCBI lineage: Eukaryota > Metazoa > Arthropoda > Insecta > Coleoptera > Chrysomelidae > Diabrotica > Diabrotica virgifera. The sequence goes on along the minus strand of NC_065445.1, from coordinate 130,622,032 downwards.
TCAAATTTTCGTGAATTTCATTTTCTTTTGATAATAACTCCAAAAATACTCGATATACTTAAAAATGGTAGAGAACAAAATTTTAGTTTTAACTTTATTTAAGCGTTTTCTTTTTTAATATTTTTTTACAACAAAAAATAACCGAGATAGAAACATTTAAATCCTAAATTTTACTGCGAGAACCATGTAACCGGGGACTTTCACCTTGTATTAAAAAAAAATAAAGGATTTAGAAAATTATGTTTAATACAGTGTTATAGAACTTTTACTTAGCTTTGTAATGGTTTTTGGATAAATCTCATATTTCAAAATTTAACGGAGTTATTTTAAAAAAACCAATAACATTTTCTTTGAAAAAATTTTATAGCGGAGATTTTGTATGTATACAGGTTGTGGGAAGTCCAATTAGTCGTTTGTTGTAGGAGATACGAAAAAAGTTTATTTAGGTGAGATTGGGGCATAGATAATATCAGAATTTAAATACATTTCCAAATATACAGGGCCACCCATATTGACAGGGTGAAACAAAATTATCTTTTGTTTAATGGAACACCCTGTATATTTTTACATTTTTGGATTCTCCTCTATGTTTTATTTCTTAAAATATCAGGTTTTGTGATGTTATACGAAGTAGTTTAAAAAATAATTACGTTTTTATTTTCAAATTTCATAGCAATATTACCCCCTGTATAATTGTAGTGATTTGACATCAGAAAATCAATTTATGTTGAAGTGATTTTTAATATAATCTATTATTGTTAAAAATTATTATTCTAGCAAAACGTTTAATTTTAGCTAATACAGGGTTGGTCGAAACTGAATGAGTGTTTTCTCAAAGTTTGAGAGTATGAGTTTTCTCAAACGGAACAGCCTATAATGCCTGTAATGAGCATTGTAATGAAATGCTATTGTATAGCACTTTATTATTTCCCACCCTGCCAGTGAGAACTGAATTTATTTTTGAAATCCCTAACTTTATGTCTTTAATTATTTTAAATATTGTAAACGATTAAAAAACAATCAAATTAAATTGAAATGAATAACCAGTGTATATCTTCCACATTTACTTCATATTTAACGTAGCCTGTACCATAACATTGCACAGATTATTATCCCTGTATAGCAACGATATACCATGAATGTGAATTATTCATACTTGAGAAATGTCCTATACCCAGTCTCACAAAAAGAAAGGGATTCCTCAAACATAATATTGAAGCACGGCAAATTAGCTAAACATGTGATGTACATAAACTTAAAAAAATACGTGCTACATAATTTAAAATCGCACCGGCGGCTCTAATCATCAAGAGATTTTAGGGTGTGAGTTCATACAACAATATTTAAGTTAAAGAAAAGAAATTATTAATTTTTTGGGCGCCATTAATAGATCAGAATCTATTACTATTTATCTATATAAAAATTACAAAAATGTTACGAAAAAAATGGTATCTCTTTGACTACTAATGGTACTTACCCTTGTTGTCTGTAGTAGGCTGCGTTTCCTAATACAATAAGGATACATAGATGGATTGTGCGAACAGAAAAAGACGAAATAAGTTTTAACATAGTTACCATTTATTTAGATAGAAAATAGTCATTAAACTGAGTTGATTAGAAAAATAAAAAAATAAGTCTTTCGCGTTTCATCTTAAAAGTTAAAAAAAAAAGAAAAAGGAACGAAACAGTTTATTGCAAAATACCTGGTGATGATCCATTGTTGTTGAATTGCTGGAATCAGGTTAGCTCGCCAGAGTTGTGGATACGACGAAATCACTTTCACTTTTCACTTTCATTTTTAGAGTTAAAGTACTGTTACATAGTTGTTATTATATTATACGAAAAATAAAAATTCCATAGTTCTTTTTGTTTTATGAAAAGAAAATAACTGTATTCATGATTATGAGTGATACTTCTCACTGACTTGATAATTAAACATATTTTATTTAGACCATTGTCTTAAAAAAGAATGGAACGGCGTTCCACGAAGATTGAATTAAGTGTGGTTTATATGAGACATATTAAACGGAAGTCTTATCCGCAAATGTTGAACTAAATTCTGTTTGAACGAAAAATATTACACGCTGTACTAAGAAAACTATTATTTTATCGTACCGGACACAACACAGAGAATATACCGGTATGGTATTTAAGACAACATATCGCACTTGCGAGTTTCACTACAGAATACTTTAAGATTCCATCTTGCCTATTTAGGCACAGACAAGAAAAAATGCAGGTCTTTACTGCATGACCGCTAGAACTTAAGTTTCTTCCTTCTTGTCCTAATCTCCGACAAGATTCCTCTCTGCTCTCTATATTCACCTCCCTTTTTCACAGCTATCACCTAATTGACCAATAATCATCATTCCGAAATTTTCGTACCAATCACATAGCTGGGAAATAATGTTTAGACCAGCCTTATTATGATCATACGTTTCTTTTTCGGCCAATCACCACGAGTGTCCTTTTTGTAACCGTTTAAGGGTTCCCACGAAAGTTACTGCGTTGTAACCTTGTGGAATTCTGAGATTTCTATCACTCAAACACTTAGCAATCTTTCCTATTCTTCTTTTTATGAGGCATATCCTGTGCAAAGTAAATAATTCTTAGGAAAGCTGTCTTCGAGCTCTAAAGTGTCTTTGTAATTTTACTGCCTGCAATAGCTAAATTATCAGCTTAGGCGTCTAGAATTTCTTAAAATATTAATCCTTCCGCTTTTTTGTGGGTGGCCCAAGAGAAACGCGTTGGGAAGTACATTTCGTCTTACTTCTATCTATAACGACAGAGACGGACTTTTGCGATATTTAGATTGTGATTCTTCCAGCCTGTTTCAATATATATGCAGACAAAATCAGCCAAAGTGATTTGCTATATCTAATTAAAGGCCCTACCAAGTTGGTTTTGTTGAATATAGCATGGAAGCACGACGATACTTTAGTGATAAGCGTATTTTTCGTAGTAGCTATAGTATGTTGTTTTATATTATGTATTACCCAGTGTTGCCAATCGCATTTTTCTAGATTATCCGATAATCGCTCGAAAAATATCCGATTTGTCACGAAAAGGTACGCTAGGTCAAAAATTATTCTGTTATTAAAATCAATGTTGCCAATGTTATTCTTTTAGACCCCTTAACAACCATCAAATAACAAAATCCGTTGTTCGTACGCCAATCAGTTGATTGCAATCAATTATCATTATGATAATTACCATAATTGATTGGTTAATTAATTATTAATTATTAATTAACGTAACAATTATTAAGATAATTGATGAATTAATCTAATCTCATAATTGTAATCAATTATTATGTTTTCAGCAACACAATCAAACTTGACATTGACAGTAATTAAATATTTGATAATGATCAGTTGATTCCATTTCTGATTAGCGTTCGAACAACCGCAACCGGCCCTTTAATCTACTGGATTCTCTATTTCAAAGTTTAAAAATTTTCGTTTATAGATGAAAATCTCGTATCCTAGCTGATTATTACCTAATTCATGTATGTAAATACTATTTACCTACTATTATTATATTATTCGTATTTTGTATTATCGTAAGTGTTAAATTCTAAATAAATAAATAAATCTAAGTATTTCATTATTTGGATCGTTATATTAATTTATTATAATAATTTAAGTAAAAAAAAAAACACTTTTAAATATTATTTTATTAAAACGTAATAACTACCTAAAACTAGGTACTGGAAAAATAAATAATAAATAAATCAATACAAAATAAACTACAGCTACATTAATAGCATAGGCGCAAAATTTCTGGTCAATTCTTTTAAAATGCATTATTTTTTCGAGTCCTGAGACAGCTAATAAGTATTATTTAAAAATTTAAACGCAGAATGAAAGATTACATTATTACCGAGGGCCGAAAGTCTCTGAAGACTTCTATAATTTTTATTCTAATATGTTACAGGGGTAAATGGAAAAGAGAATATTGAGTGTGATTATTAATTTCAAATATCTCATTCAAAAGAAACATTTTGTTTATTCTAAGGGACTTTCAGTCCTCGATAATAATGTAATCATTCATTCTACGTTCAAATTTTTCAAAAATATTGATTAGTTTTCTCAGGATTCGAAAAAAATGAATAAGTTTAAAGATTATTGGTCCGAGATTTTGCGCCTATGCTCTTTTAACAACTAAAGATTTACTACAACTAAAACAATAGAAATATATTTCACAGTTTTGTAGTTATTAAGGTATCAAAGTTATTATCCATAATACCCGTGGTTTTCAACGTTAATGCTCGACTAAATAATTCTTAAAAAAATTCTCGTTAAAAAAATAAAACATATGGACTCTGCCAGGCTTGCGTCAATCACCCTGTAGATTTAAATTTATATTTAAAAAATGCACATTTATATATAAATATTAAAATCGACGGGTCCCAGCGCTTTTTATAATTCTTTAAAACAAGGACACAAATAATTTTATTCCTTAAGTGCCTTTCACACTGTATAACGGTTTTTGAAATTTGAATTGGATTAGTATGCCTTAAGTGGATGCACTTGTGCATTTAAATTCTAAACAAAAGAATCGGCACGTGTCCCTTTTGTCAAAAGATGAAAAGTATCGGATGTCACTAACATTTATCCAGTATAAGCTATTTATAAAAGTTTGGGTGGAACCAAACAAAATTATTGTGTTTTTGGTGTTGGGAATATATGGATGAGAAAGTTTTAGTCGATGGTAGATACACTGAAAAATATCCGCAAATATCCGATTTATTTAAAGGTACGAAGAAGATACGACAACTCTCCAAAAGGTACGCAAATCGGATAATTATCCGCCGATTGGCAACACTGGTATTACCTATATTAAATTAGTTTTAGTATGTTTCGTTTATCTAAAAAAATGTAAAACAAACAAAAATTCTGTTTTTCTTGTAGTTGTCTTTTCGTATAGATATTGTTTTATATTGTAGTAAATTGAATTTAGTTTTAGTATGTTCCGTTTGTTTGTAGAATTATATTTAATTAGATTTGCTTTAATTACTAAAATAAATAAATTTTCAATTATATTTTATGTATTTGTGGAAAAGGAAACCTAGTATTAGCGGCCACATTTCTATAACGGCCAATTGTTTTCTATTTTTAGTGGCCGTTATTGTCAGGTTTTACTGTACCAATAATATTTTACTAAATTATGAAATATTATTTAAATAAAAAATTTATAAACTTGATAAAAGAAAGTTTGCTTAGAATTTACTCCTCTATCTAATTATGGGGTTATTTTTAATAAAATAGTGTTCACCCATGATAAGGGGTAACATCCACCCCCAGGATAAAAGCGCAAGTTGGTACCACATCATTTTTGTTTCTTGAGGTATCCTCTAACTACTTACCAATTTTCATGAAAATTGATGGAGGTTCAACGAAATCAGGGCTGAAAACCTTCAGTGACTGCCTTTTTGGAAATATAAAAGATTAATTTTTTTCGTGATTGACGATTTGCTAATTTTCTGATTTTTGGTTGCTATAAGGTTTAAAAAATTAATAAAAATTATAAATCATGCACATAAATGTAAAAAATATTTATTTTACTTAATTAAACGACATTGCTTGAGCCAGAATGCTGAAATCTGCATTTCTATCATTAAAAAAAGGTGGATTTCACCCCTAAAATTCAGAAAGCGCAACTTGGTGCCATATCACTTTTGTTTTTTGAAGTATCCTCTAACTAATCAACAATTTTCATGAAAATCGATGAAGGTTCAAAGAAATCGTGGGTGAAAACATTCAGTGACTACACTTTCAGAAATATAGAAGAATAAGGTTTTCGTGATTTTCGACTTGGTAATTTTCGGATTTTTGGTTGCTATAAGGTTTGAAAAATTAAAAAAAATGTAATTCATGCACATAAATATAAAAAAAATATTTATTTTTCTTAATTAAACGAGATTACTTGCGCCATAATGCGGAAATCTGCATTTTTTACAATTTAAAAAGTAGGGGTGTATCACACCCTTAAAATGCAAAAGCGCAAGTTGATGCTATATATCTTTTATTGCTTGAGGTATCCTCTAACTACTTACCGATTTTCATGAAAATCGATGAAGGTTCAACAAAATAGGAAGTGAAAACTTACAGTGACTGCACTTTCAGAAATCTAAAAAATAATTTTTAAAAAAGGGGTGTATTTCACCCCTAAAATGCAAAAAGCGCAAGTTGGCAATATGTCACCTTTGTTTCTTGAGGTGTCCTTTAACTACTCACCAATTTTTATGAAAATCGATGGAGGTTCAACGAAATCTGAGGTAATAACTCAAATCCACCTTCATTGACTCCACTAAATGACTTAATCGTTACGAATGAAGAGTATATTATTTGCATAGAAAGCATTGGAGAATACAAAAATTGAACTAAAATAGCAATTTTGCCAGTGGCGTAGAATTTGGAAAGGGTCAACCATTCACTTTCCCCCGTCGCACGCCTCTGGTAATAGCCAGAAACGTTTGTTTAACATAATTTAGTAGTTTGTGTAATATCTATTCTACCTACCAAGTATGAAAAAGATACGTGGAATAGTTTTAAAATGCTGAACAAAAATAATTTTTAAATTTTTAGATGAAACACCCTGTAACTCAGTAAGGAACCACATTTTATTTAAGTGTTTTAGGTTAAATCTTCGTATTTTGTGCTAATGTTTCTCCAGTTATTATATGGACAATTAATAATGAAACACCCTGTATAAGTGAATTTCATAAGAATTTTGTATAGTTTAACTTTAAAAAATTTGTTAGCATCGACATGTTTTTATAAAAGTGCAGATAAACCAGTGTTGCCAATCGCATTTTTCTAGATTATCCGATAATCGCTCGAAAAATATCCGATTTGTCACGAAAAGGTACGCTAGGTCAAAAATTATTCTGTTATTAAAATCAATGTTGCCAATGTTATTCTTTTAGACCCCTTAACAACCATCAAATAACAAAATCCGTTGTTCGTACGCCAATCAGTTGATTGCAATCAATTATCATTATGATAATTACCATAATTGATTGGTTAATTAATTATTAATTATTAATTAACGTAACAATTATTAAGATAATTGATGAATTAATCTAATCTCATAATTGTAATCAATTATTATGTTTTCAGCAACACAATCAAACTTGACATTGACAGTAATTAAATATTTGATAATGATCAGTTGATTCCATTTCTGATTAGCGTTCGAACAACCGCAACCGGCCCTTTAATCTACTGGATTCTCTATTTCAAAGTTTAAAAATTTTCGTTTATAGATGAAAATCTCGTATCCTAGCTGATTATTACCTAATTCATGTATGTAAATACTATTTACCTACTATTATTATATTATTCGTATTTTGTATTATCGTAAGTGTTAAATTCTAAATAAATAAATAAATCTAAGTATTTCATTATTTGGATCGTTATATTAATTTATTATAATAATTTAAGTAAAAAAAAAAACACTTTTAAATATTATTTTATTAAAACGTAATAACTACCTAAAACTAGGTACTGGAAAAATAAATAATAAATAAATCAATACAAAATAAACTACAGCTACATTAATAGCATAGGCGCAAAATTTCTGGTCAATTCTTTTAAAATGCATTATTTTTTCGAGTCCTGAGACAGCTAATAAGTATTATTTAAAAATTTAAACGCAGAATGAAAGATTACATTATTACCGAGGGCCGAAAGTCTCTGAAGACTTCTATAATTTTTATTCTAATATGTTACAGGGGTAAATGGAAAAGAGAATATTGAGTGTGATTATTAATTTCAAATATCTCATTCAAAAGAAACATTTTGTTTATTCTAAGGGACTTTCAGTCCTCGATAATAATGTAATCATTCATTCTACGTTCAAATTTTTCAAAAATATTGATTAGTTTTCTCAGGATTCGAAAAAAATGAATAAGTTTAAAGATTATTGGTCCGAGATTTTGCGCCTATGCTCTTTTAACAACTAAAGATTTACTACAACTAAAACAATAGAAATATATTTCACAGTTTTGTAGTTATTAAGGTATCAAAGTTATTATCCATAATACCCGTGGTTTTCAACGTTAATGCTCGACTAAATAATTCTTAAAAAAATTCTCGTTAAAAAAATAAAACATATGGACTCTGCCAGGCTTGCGTCAATCACCCTGTAGATTTAAATTTATATTTAAAAAATGCACATTTATATATAAATATTAAAATCGACGGGTCCCAGCGCTTTTTATAATTCTTTAAAACAAGGACACAAATAATTTTATTCCTTAAGTGCCTTTCACACTGTATAACGGTTTTTGAAATTTGAATTGGATTAGTATGCCTTAAGTGGATGCACTTGTGCATTTAAATTCTAAACAAAAGAATCGGCACGTGTCCCTTTTGTCAAAAGATGAAAAGTATCGGATGTCACTAACATTTATCCAGTATAAGCTATTTATAAAAGTTTGGGTGGAACCAAACAAAATTATTGTGTTTTTGGTGTTGGGAATATATGGATGAGAAAGTTTTAGTCGATGGTAGATACACTGAAAAATATCCGCAAATATCCGATTTATTTAAAGGTACGAAGAAGATACGACAACTCTCCAAAAGGTACGCAAATCGGATAATTATCCGCCGATTGGCAACACTGAGATAAACATGCTGCACACGTCTGGTATTTTGTTGACTTTGGCAATATTTATATTATAAACCATGTTTTCCCAGTAAGTGCAAGAATTATTTAAACAGTTGTATTCAAATTAATACATCCGCCTGTGGATGCATTTGCAATTACATTGCCTGAACAAGAAGCACTGATGACTGTAAATTCGGTAAATTGATTACACAGGATCTGAATTCTAATGAGAAGAGTCTGGTTGGTATATACAAGGGATATTAAATAACTTTATAAACCTTTATAAAAATTATAAACTTTTTCATACAGCTTTGCTTAGTTGGTTTAGATCAGTGTTTCCCAACGTAGGAGGCAATTCGAATATGGACTCGACACGAGTTTAACCCTTTCCTTCCGGGCCATTTAATTGCAATGATAGATTTTGGTAAAGAATATTAAAGTCTCTATTTACTTATACTTCAACTAATAATCGTGTGTTTGAGGCTAGTTATTAGATAGGAGAGAATTTAACAAGACCGTCAATATCAGCATTTCTTAAAACGGTTCTTGGAAAAGATAACAAAGAAGATGTAAAAGCTATGTCAGTAAAATACTGTTAGTGGAAGACTAGACAAAATGGGTGAAGATATTGAAAAACAAATTGTTGAAAAGCTGAAACAAGAAATTTCTCAGTGCAAATGGCTGAATCAACTTTGAGAGACATTGAGACAGTATTTATAACGTTCATCTTGTGCTGCTGATGGATTGATGGACAAGAAAAATAGCTGCTTAAAATTCATGAAAGATCTAATGCCAAATGTGAGAATCTCTTCAAGCTATTTTGTGAAGAACAAAATAAAGACCACGTGAGACTTTTACTTCATACTGAAGTAAGATGGCTATCTGAAGGGAACTGCTTGAAAATATTTATGGAACTCTTTGCTTCTGTTAACGATTTTTTAAATGACAAACCTGAAATGAAGTATCCGTTCACAATCGATGGTAAAGCATTTGTGAATTTTTTAGTGGAAATCTTTAAAACCAAATGCATTAAACATGCAACTTCGAGGAACAAATAAAACTCTTGTCGATACAAAGCGAATATATTATTTGGTTACATTTCCCATATTGAGTTATGTCAGATACATACTAACAACAAAACCTTTGAACAGTTTCATTGGCTCCAAAAATGTAAAGTAACTAATACCTCTTTACTTATTATTGTCAATCATCACAATATCCTATTGGCTGATTTAAAATAAAGATTTTTGATATAAAACCAGTTGATTTTCCAAGATGGATAATGCAGCCAATATTCGTGGAATTGTCTGATATATATATATATATATATATATATATATATATATATATATATATATATATATATATATATATAACAAGGAGAGGTTAACGCGAGTTTATAGATATCGGCATGGCTCGCAACAATGAAAATACAAAATATGCATAAGATGGAATGCAACCACAGACACGTGTTTCTGACTTATTAGTCGTCATCAGTATGGTATAGCCAAACAGGAGCAACGCAACCAATTTGTGGCTGTAATGTTAGAAGACCCTCAGGATTCGAGAACAACAACTAACACATCCACGGAGGAAGGTACAGCTACCTGAGGAAAGCAATGCCAAACGTTTAAAACGTTTTAAAATCAAACAAGGAGAGGTTAACGCGAGTTTATAGATATCGGCATGGCTCGCAACAATGAAAATACAAAATATGCATAAGATGGAATGCAACCACAGACACGTGTTTCTGACTTATTAGTCGTCATCAGTATGGTATAGCCAAACAGGAGCAACGCAACCAATTTGTGGCTGTAATGTTAGAAGACCCTCAGGATTCGAGAACAACAACTAACACATCCACGGAGGAAGGTACAGCTACCTGAGGAAAGCAATGCCAAACGTTTAAAACGTTTTAAAATCAAACAAGGAGAGGTTAACGCGAGTTTATAGATATCGGCATGGCTCGCAACAATGAAAATACAAAATATGCATAAGATGGAATGCAACCACAGACACGTGTTTCTGACTTATTAGTCGTCATCAGTATGGTATAGCCAAACAGGAGCAACGCAACCAATTTGTGGCTGTAATGTTAGAAGACCCTCAGGATTCGAGAACAACAACTAACACATCCACGGAGGAAGGTACAGCTACCTGAGGAAAGCAATGCCAAACGTTTAAAACGTTTTAAAATCAAACAAGGAGAGGTTAACGCGAGTTTATAGATATCGGCATGGCTCGCAACAATGAAAATACAAAATATGCATAAGATGGAATGCAACCTTCTAACATTACAGCCACAAATTGGTTGCGTTGCTCCTGTTTGGCTATACCATACTGATGACGACTAATAAGTCAGAAACACGTGTCTGTGGTTGCATTCCATCTTATGCATATTTTGTATTTTCATTGTTGCGAGCCATGCCGATATCTATAAACTCGCGTTAACCTCTCCTTGTTTGATTTTAAAACGTTTTAAACGTTTGGCATTGCTTTCCTCAGGTAGCTGTACCTTCCTCCGTGGATGTGTTAGTTGTTGTTCTCGAATCCTGAGGGTCTTCTAACATTACAGCCACAAATTGGTTGCGTTGCTCCTGTTTGGCTATACCATACTGATGACGACTAATAAGTCAGAAACACGTGTCTGTGGTTGCATTCCATCTTATGCATATTTTGTATTTTCATTGTTGCGAGCCATGCCGATATCTATAAACTCGCGTTAACCTCTCCTTGTTTGATTTTAAAACGTTTTAAACGTTTGGCATTGCTTTCCTCAGGTAGCTGTACCTTCCTCCGTGGATGTGTTAGTTGTTGTTCTCGAATCCTGAGGGTCTTCTAACATTACAGCCACAAATTGGTTGCGTTGCTCCTGTTTGGCTATACCATACTGATGACGACTAATAAGTCAGAAACACGTGTCTGTGGTTGCATTCCATCTTATGCATATTTTGTATTTTCATTGTTGCGAGCCATGCCGATATCTATAAACTCGCGTTAACCTCTCCTTGTTTGATTTTAAAACGTTTTAAACGTTTGGCATTGCTTTCCTCAGGTAGCTGTACCTTCCTCCGTGGATGTGTTAGTTGTTGTTCTCGAATCCTGAGGGTCTTCTAACATTACAGCCACAAATTGGTTGCGTTGCTCCTGTTTGGCTATACCATACTGATGACGACTAATAAGTCAGAAACACGTGTCTGTGGTTGCATTCCATCTTATGCATATTTTGTATTTTCATTGTTGCGAGCCATGCCGATATCTATAAACTCGCGTTAACCTCTCCTTGTTTGATTTTAAAACGTTTTAAACGTTTGGCATTGCTTTCCTCAGGTAGCTGTACCTTCCTCCGTGGATGTGTTAGTTGTTGTTCTCGAATCCTGAGGGTCTTCTAACATTACAGCCACAAATTGGTTGCGTTGCTCCTGTTTGGCTATACCATACTGATGACGACTAATAAGTCAGAAACACGTGTCTGTGGTTGCATTCCATCTTATGCATATTTTGTATTTTCATTGTTGCGAGCCATGCCGATATCTATAAACTCGCGTTAACCTCTCCTTGTTTGATTTTAAAACGTTTTAAACGTTTGGCATTGCTTTCCTCAGGTAGCTGTACCTTCCTCCGTGGATGTGTTAGTTGTTGTTCTCGAATCCTGAGGGTCTTCTAACATTACAGCCACAAATTGGTTGCGTTGCTCCTGTTTGGCTATACCATACTGATGACGACTAATAAGTCAGAAACACGTGTCTGTGGTTGCATTCCATCTTATGCATATTTTGTATTTTCATTGTTGCGAGCCATGCCGATATCTATAAACTCGCGTTAACCTCTCCTTGTTTGATTTTAAAACGTTTTAAACGTTTGGCATTGCTTTCCTCAGGTAGCTGTACCTTCCTCCGTGGATGTGTTAGTTGTTGTTCTCGAATCCTGAGGGTCTTCTAACATTACAGCCACAAATTGGTTGCGTTGCTCCTGTTTGGCTATACCATACTGATGACGACTAATAAGTCAGAAACACGTGTCTGTGGTTGCATTCCATCTTATGCATATTTTGTATATATATATATATATATATATATATATATATATATATATTAATTACACGAAAAGGTTTCTCTGGTATACAGAAGAAATCTTTTCCGTAGCGGATGCGAAAATGTAAATTTCAAAGTCTTCATAAAAGACGATGAACGACAAAAGACACCTCTTTGTGTCACAGATTTGTCTACAAAGCCACGTTATTCGCTACACATTCGTCAATAACGGAGAAGAACCGTGATATGAAAGGAAACGGCAATTGCATTTTATTTCACTTCGACCACCACCGATATTCTACACGACGTGTTTCGAGCTCATGTCAAGCTCTCGTCAGGAACATCTAGGTGGATGGTCGAGGTGTAAGAAAATGCTTTTGGCCTTTCTGGTTTCTTCTGTATACCAGAGAAATCTTTTCGTGTAATTAATATAGATGTCGTACCAAGTGTACTGAAGTCTGGTTATTTTATTATTACCAGAAAGGCCAAAAGCATTTTCTTACACCTCGACCATCCACCTAGATGTTCCTGACGAGAGCTTGACATGAGCTCGAAACACGTCGTGTAGAATATCGGTGGTGGTCGAAGTGAAATAAAATGCAATTGCCGTTTCCTTTCATATCACGGTTCTTCTCCGTTATTGACGAATGTGTAGCGAATAACGTGGCTTTGTAGACAAATCTGTGACACAAAGAGGTGTCTTTTGTCGTTCATCGTCTTTTATGAAGACTTTGAAATTTACATTTTCGCGTCCGCTACGGAAAAGATTTCTTCTGTATACCAGAGAAATCTTTTCGTGTAATTAATATAGATGTCGTACCAAGTGTACTGAAGTCTGGTTATTTTATTATTACCAGAAAGGCCAAAAGCATTTTCTTACATCTCGACCATCCACCTAGATGTTCCTGATGAGAGCTTGACATGAGCTCGAAACACGTCGTGTAGAATATCGGTGGTGGTCGAAGTGAAATAAAATGCAATTGCCGTTTCCTTTCATATCACGGTTCTTCTCCGTTATTGACGAATGTGTAGCGAATAACGTGGCTTTGTAGACAAATCTGTGACACAAAGAGGTGTCTTTTGTCGTTCATCGTCTTTTATGAAGACTTTGAAATTTACATTTTCGCGTCCGCTACGGAAAAGATTTCTTCTGTATACCAGAGAAATCTTTTCGTGTAATTAATATAGATGTCGTACCAAGTGTACTGAAGTCTGGTTATTTTATTATTACCAGAAAGGCCAAAAGCATTTTCTTACACCTCGACCATCCACCTAGATGATCCTGACGAGAGCTTGACATGAGCTCGAAACACGTCGTGTAGAATATCGGTGGTGGTCGAAGTGAAATAAAATGCAATTGCCGTTTCCTTTCATATATATATATATATATATATATATATATATATATATATATATATATATATATATATATACACATCCTACTATCAATTTGGCATCGATACATTATGCATTTACCATCGATTTGGCATCGTCTTGCAAAGTGGCATCTGTATATCGATGCCACTTTACACTACCTTAATACCTTTATTCCTGTACTTGCTACCAGAAGTCTAATCAGCTCGGTAGTTAGAGATTTGATTCCTTGATGTTACTTTAATATATCAGCTTTCCTTGTTTACCTCTTACTAAGTTATATAAGTTTATTCCATAAAATGTTTGAGTCCAAAATGATCGTACAGTGAAAATATTATATACATTTAGTTCAGTGTTTTACCGTTTTGTCGCTGCCGTTATATACATGAAAACGTATATCCCACTTTCATTATCAATCATTTTGGCATCAGAAATTTGGCATCACTGTTGAATACAATATTATTCACAACGAAAAATAGACAATTTGAGAATGTATATATTATTTTCATAAAGAAATCAGTCTGGCATCATGTTTTATTGTTTTCACCCAATTTTGAAAAAATGTGAAAACTTTGTATTATCCACGTCCGTCTGTCCGTCTGTCTGTAACCACAACTCCTCCGTCAATATACCAGCTAGAATGACAAATGAGGTATCAAATGAAAGCTGATAATCCAAGGATGGTACTAAAGGTGAGATATTTGACCTTGGCGGTCTGTCCGTCGGTCTTTACGACCGCGAATATAACTCCTCCATCATTATACCAGGTAGAATGACAAATGAGGTGTCAAATGAAAGCATATAATCCAAGGATGGTACTAACGGTGAGATATTTGACCTAGGCTGTCTTTCCGTCGGTCCCTCCGACCGCAAATATAACTCCTCCGTCATTATACCAGGTAGAATGACAAATGAGGTGTCAAAAGAAAGCTTATAATACAAGGATGGTACTAAAGGTGAGATATTTGACTTAGGCGGTCTGTGACTCGGTCCCTCCGACCGCGAATATAACTTATCCGTCATTATACCAGGTAGAATGACAAATGAGGTGTCAAATGAAAGCTGATAATCCTAGGATGGTACTAAAGGTGAGATATTTGACCTAGGCTGTCTTTCCGTCGGTCCCTCCGACCGCGAATATAACTCCTCCGTCATTCTACCTGGTATAATGACAAATGAGGTGTCAAAAGAAAGCTTATAATACAAGGATGGTACTAAAGGTGAGATATTTAACTTAGGCGATCTGTGCGCCGGTCCCTCCGACCGCCAATATAACTCCTCCATCATTATACCAGGTAGAATGACAAATGAGGTGTCAAATGAAAGCTTATATTCCAAGGATGGTAATAAAGGTGAGATATTTGACCTAGGCTGTCTTTCCGACGGTCCGTACGACCGGGAATATAACTCCTCCGTCATTATACCATGTAGAATGAGAAATGAGGTGTCAAATGAAGGCTGATATTCCAAGGATGGTACTAAAGGTGAGATATTTGACCTACATGGTCTGTCCGTCGGTCCGTCCGACCGCGAGTATAACTCCTCAATCATTATACCAGGTAGAATGATAAATGAGGTGTCAAATGAAAGCTTATAATCCAAGGATGGTACTAAAGGTGAGATATTTGGCCTAGGCAATCTTTCTGTCGGTCCGTACGACCGCGAATATAACTTCTCCGTCATTATACCAGGTAGAATGACAAATGAGGTGTCAAATGAAAGCTTATATTCCAAGGATGGTACTAAAGGTGAGATATTTGACCCAGGCTGTCTTTCCGTCGGTCCGTACGACCGCGCATATAACCCCTCCGTCGTTATACCAGGTAGAATGACAAATGAGGTGTCAAATGAAAGCTGATAATCCAATGATAGTACTACAGGTGAGCGATTTGACCTAGGCTGTCTTTCCGCCGGTTCGTACGACCGCGACTATAACTTCTGCGTCTTTATACCAAGTAGAATGACAAATGAGGTGTCAAATGAAAGCTGATAATCCAATGATGGTACTACAGGTGAGCGATTTGACCTAAGCTGTCTTTCCGCCGGTCCGTACGACCGCGACTATAACTTCTGCGTCTTTATACCAAGTAGAATGATAAATAAGGTGTCAAATGAAAGCTTATAATCCAAGGATGGTACTAAAAGTGAGATATTTGGCCTAGACAATCTTTCTGTCGGTCCGTACGACCGCGAATATAACTTCTCCGTCATTATACCAGGTAGAACGACAAATAAGGTGTCAAATGTAAGCTGGTAATACAAGGATGGTACTAAAGGTGAGATATTTGACCTAGGCGGTCTGTCGGTGGGTCCGTCCGACCGCGAATGTAACTCCTCTATCATTATACCAGCTATAATAATAAATGAGGTGTCAAATGAAAGCTTATAATCCAAGGATGGTACTAAAGGTGAGATATTTGAGCTGGGTACTCTTTCTGTCGGTCCGTACGACCGCCAATATAACTCCTCCGCCATTATACCGGGTAGAATGACAAATGAGGTGTCAAATAAAAGCTTGTGGGTGAAAACCTAGGACTTACGAAGTCCAATTTAAAAATAGGGCATATCAGAGATATGCCTTAGACATCATAGAAGACAATGACACAGAAAAATCAAACAAGCAATATGTCAAAAGGGCCTTAGTTATGTATCTTCGGTCCTGTTGGTCCAATCGTGATGTATAGCACCTCAAATGATAGGATTTGACAAACAGAATACAATGAGAGAAAAATCAAATACAACCTCATGTCAAAAGGGCCTTAGTCGCGTATCTTCGGTCCTATAAGACCAATCGTGACGTACGGCATCTCAAATAATAGGACTTGACAAATAAAATACAATGACACAGAAAAATCAAATACAGCAACAAGTCAAAAGGGCCCTAGTTATGTATATCTAGTCCTATTGGTCCAATTGTGACGTACAGCAGCTCAAATGGTAGGGTTTAATGAACAGAATACAATGACACAGAAAAATCAAATACAGCAATATGTCAAAAGGGCCTTATTTACGTATCTTCGCTCCTATTGGTCCAATCGTGGCGTACAGCACCTAAAATAACTGGATTTGACTAATATAATACAATGACGTATGAAAATCAATTACAGCATCATGTCAAAAGGGCCTTAGTCTTGTATCTACGGTTCTATTGGTTCAATCGTGACGTACAGCGTCTGAAATGATGGGATTTAACTGGCAGAATAAGATGGTGTAGACAAATGAAAATGACGGCATGTAATAACACTTTAAAATTGTAGAAATAAAATGGATTAACACACATGATATGACATATTAGGTGAGAGTATTTAACAAATAGAATACGATTACATACGTCCAGTTTTTGACAAGCGACTTCTCTACATATGATAAACGCGAAAGGGCCCCAACGTTCACTGCTCGACATAGGCCTCCCGTTCACTGCATATACCCACTGCTTTCTGACGCTGTGACTTGAGAGGATAGGATTTAACGAATAGAACGACAAAGAAGACTAAACAAGGCAGCTCACGGGAAAAACACAACTGTCCGTTTTATACTCTACAGGGAAGCATCAAATATTCAACGTAAGAATATATTAGAGTATAACGGTATGATAAATCTTTTTCTTCTTTTTTTCATTTAGTGCATTCCGTATGTTTTTTAAACATAATCAGAAGTTGTTGAATTTCTGAAGTCTATAAAAGAATTTCTTAACAAACCTTTTTTTAATTGTGTTATGGATTATTTTTAAGAATGTGTTTAAAAGGCAGTTCGCAGGCTTATTGTTCAATGGTCTTATCACTTTCAAGCGCCTGTCTTTTTTGTAGGACTATTAATTGTTACTTGTGATTTCAACCATTCTAGCGGGGCAATGCCTTTTCTATAACTGAAATGAATATTGTTATCCATTTAATTTTTTTCCTCAATTAATTGAATGCCTCCTACTGGTGTTTGGTCTAAGCTTACCGCTTTTCCCCATTTAAGCTAAACTGCTCGTCAAAAGTTAGGGATATAGAAAATTATGCTCATTTTCATAGCTAATTTTTTCGAGAACAGATTAACGGATTCCACTATTTTTTTTAATATTTTAGATTTTTCTTTAGTATTTACACAGTTGTGCAAAGGTTTACACAAACTTCTTTTTTGTACTTATACCGAGTGGTAGGTATAAGTACAGAAAAGAAGTTTGAGTAAACCTCTTGATAGGTATTAGTTACGTATCTTCACTCCCATTGGTCCCAACGTGTCGTACGGCGGCTCAAATCATTGGAATCAGCCAACAGAATACAATGACTAGGGAGCGGATTTATATGCGATCAATTTTGATGAAATATTCGCATATATATGCGGTAAAAAATTACGAAATATGCGCAAGATTTGCACAAAAATTCAAAAAATGCGCATTTCGGGAAACCACAAATTTTCTGTCTTATTTAGTAATCTTATTTATTATTTTTCAAATAAAATCATTTTTTATATATGCAATTTATTCACAGTTTTTACAAAAACTGCTACCAATAGTTACCTATTTAAAATAAAACAACAATATCACTATAAATATATCTTCGATTATAATTCACTACAATGTGTTTTTCCAAATTCTTTACGAGGAAACATATTCTTTGATCAGACAAAATATTTTTATAACTTGAAAAACTCCTTTCAACATCGATAATTGGTGCGTATTTAAAATAACTTGTTAATTTCCGTTAGAAAATCGTAAAACTTTGGCTAAAGGTGTAAATTCTCTTAACAATAGAGGATTTAAAAAATCACCAGAATTATAGGTAGGTACCTACCCTAATAGCACAAGGACGTCCAATGGACGTCCTTCACGGACTTTAGGGACGTCCATTGGACGTCCGTTTTCGTCCGAGGAACGTCCTTTATACGTCCTATTTTGGTCCAAATGTCGCGCTACCGAACGTCCATTGGACGTCCATCTAATGTCCGAGGGGACATATATTGGATCTTAATCGGACGTAAATTGGACCTTAATCGGACGTCCTAGGGGACGTAAATTGGACCCTAATCGGACGTAAATTGGACCTTAATCGGACGTAAATTGAACCTTAATCGGACGTAAATTGGACCTTAATCGGACGTAAATTGAACCTTAATCGGACGTAAATTGGACTTTAATCGGACGTAAATTGGACCTTAATCGGACGTAAATGGGACCTTAATTGGACGTAAATTGGACCTTAATCGGAGTAAATTGGATCTTAATCGGACGTCTTAGGGGACGTGAATTGGACCTTAACAGGACGTCCAATTTTGGTCCAAATTCCACGTTGCCAAACGCCCAATGGAGGTCCACCTAACGTCCGAAGGGACGTTCGGTGGACGTCAATTGGGCCTTCATAGGACGTCCCAGTTTGGTCCAATGTATTGCTGCCGATCATCCATCTAACGTCCTGGGAGGACGTTCGGTGGACGTCTAGAGACGATATTTATACCTGTGGAGAATGTATTGTGGGAAATAAAAAATATATTTTTTAAGGAACTTATATTACATCTTATATTAATTTACAATTATTGGATATTAGATTATTTACATTAAATTATAATTACATTTCTCCAAGAAATTAACGCACCACCTTAAAAATGGGCCATTTTTGATGTCTCGAATTTCCTAAAGCCATTGTCCCATCTAAGTGATTTTTTTAATAATATTATAGCCTAGGCTATATGGGCTACCTCCATAAGCTTGTCATGCACGGGGAGCTATACTGTAATAATATTATATCACATCGCTGAGGGAACTCTACATTACATATACTTTTCGAATCAAAACTTTTATTCTCTTAATATTATTACTTAAAAAATATATACTACATTCGTCTCGCTAAACTCGAAAAATAACTTATAAACCATAAAAATCTCCAAAAATATAAATGACATAAATGAGAATTGGCACAATTATTATTATGGTTTTAAGTTGATTTTTCGGATTTAACTACAATATTATGCAAAAAATTATGTTATATCGCAGATTTAAAATGGGTTTATCTCGAAAACAGTTATATTAAGTTTAGCGAGATGATTGTAGTACACTTTTTTTAAGTAAAAATATTAAGAGAATAAAAGTAGACTGGTACGCAGTCTGATTTTTGCATAAGAGTTTAATGAAATGGTAACAAATCAATTGGAAGTTCTGTCCGACAAAATACATGGAACGTTTTCGGTAGTCTGATGTTCCAAGTTTTTAACCTGTTCCACAATTAAAACTTCCCCGGTTCCAGTATTCCCGTACATCAAAGTTTGTCCGACTAGACACCGTGAAGCTATTAACAAATTTTCAGCTTGCTGTTAATCAACTTTTTTTATTACGCGGGATCCAGGTCTATAAATGAATACAATAAATAAGTAGGTAGGTACATATTATACACTTATTTATACGAGTACAATTAATAGTAGAGCTGGTTTTTGGGATGTTACAAGCAGCATTTGCATTTCCACAGAGATACTTATGACAGAAATAATAAAATACCGAGACGGACTATTATTATAATAATTTACAATAGGACCCGACGGCCGACGCTATAGGGACAGGTAAAATTTATGACTGAACAATGCACCGAGCATCGATACAAGCAATATGTACCGGTCGAAGGTTATTTTTTATTGTGCCAAATGGACGTATATAGTACCTACCTTTAAAAATCGAATACACAAATTAAAAGATATTTAACAACCATAAAGATTTGTCAAACTCTATCACCGACTTCATGAAAACAAGTATTACTACATTCTTTGATGGTTTTTGGTGTAAATTTTAAAGGATTGACATGAAATTTGGCATACGCATAGCTAACATGCCAAAGAAAAAAAGTGATATTGTGCCAATGTGTGCTATTGCCCTGGGGTGAGTTTCACTCTTTCTCTGGGGTGAAAAACGTTCAAAATAAGTCCGGACTTCGATAAACTGATTAATATTAAGCAACCTTTATTCCATACTTACAAAGTATGTGTACTTACAAATTAGTATGTGAATTTGGGGGGTGAGTTTCACCCCGAGGAGGGGTGATATACAAAATATAGATAGATACACAAAAGATATACAAAAATGTTTCAAAACATCGAAAAAATGTGGTAAAATGCAAATATACATATCATATTATGATAAAATTGCGATTTTGGCGATTTGCCTTTTTGGATAGAATGATGATGATGTTGATTAGGATAAAACTGCGAAGAATTTTTTTATCGAAATATAGTAAAAAATATGAAAAATATACCAAAAAGCTTGAAAAAATATGTAAGTATGTAAGGAAAAACATAAATAATTAAATAAACTTTTGACAACACAACACAAAAGTTTGAAACACTCACTATTTGGATTGGTTGTCCTGGCTTGTGATTTTCTTCTTTGCAGATGACGCTCACGGATCGATGTCAATGTCCAACGGACGTCCGAGCACGGACGTCCAAAGGACGTTCATATTTATTCAACACGTAAGTACGTCCAACGTCGGACGTCCGAAGGACGTTCATTTATAGTCCATCCGCATTAGGACTAAAACTGGACCTATTTTGGGCACACGTACGCTCAACTTCAAAAAGATGCTCTCAATATTCATCTGTAGTAAGGATACATTGATAAAAATTATATTTTTGCTTATTAGAATTAACCACCAAACTTCTATCATCTTGGTAACGGGAATAATAAAACATTATAAAGTCCACTTTACATCAACAATAATTGAACAAGAAATTGACGACAAGTTATTCAAGGTCAAATTTGGCTTATACAAAACACAATTCTACTTCCAATTTTGCCGTGAATAAACAGAAAATAAAGAAATTTGACAAAATAAAACATATCCAATTGTTCTATTTCATCAAATTCCTTCATTTTCTTTTACAAATCATACATTTTGTACTCGTCAAATTTGGCCTTGAATAACTTAGTCAATTTCTTGTTCAATTTATTGTTGATGTAGAGTGGACATAACGAATAATTTACCGATCAGATTTTCACACTTTACATAAAAACAAAAACATGTATTAGATATTAAACTACATATACAGTTTTGAATTAAATATGATTTATAATCTTTTCCATTTAAACTATTTTATTAACATAATTAAGTTAATATTTTATTAAATAATTTTGCTGTTTAATCCCCTTATTGGTAGAATATGTCCAATATGGATGATTGGAAAAGGTCCGTATTTCGTCCGAGTACGGACGTCCAAAGGACGTTCATATTTATTCCACCCGAAGGACGTCCAACACCGGACGTCCGAAGGACGTACATATTTAGTCCACCCGAAGGACGTCCAACGCCGGACGTCCAAAGGACGTACATATTTAGTCCACCTGAAGGACGTCCAACGCCGGACGTCCAAAGGACGTACATATTTAGTACACCCGAAGTACGTCCAGCGTCGGACGTCCAAAGGACGTCCGTTTATGGTCCATGGACGTTAGGACCAAAAATTGACCTATTTTGGACGTCCAAAGGACGTCGTGTGCTATTAGGGTATTAAATATAACAAAAGTATATAAAATTCGGATTTCCGGGTAAAACATCCTTCGTCATTTTAACATCCTACAATCATTTCATAACGGCGGCGTATTATCCTATAAGTACTTTGTGTAGAGATCGTTTATTTTCTAAGAAAAAATGAAAGGCGGTTAATGAGCTGTCTCTCTTGGTTCTCGAGTTAATACAGACCACAGCCTGTGCGTGGAAATATTTTGTCGAATTAAAAAATTTAAATTTTGTTTTGGACTAATGAAATAAAACATTTTAGTAGTTCCAAAATGACACAAAATCTAGGCATCGGATAAAAAAGTTTATTTGAAGAAAGTGTATTTTTTTGTTCTTCTTAATGGCGGTACAGGCTCGTTTTTTTAATATTGTATTTAATTACAGAATAATTTTCAAATATTACCTAATATATTTTTCAAATTGGGCTCTGTACCGCCATTCTTTATTATATTACGGATACGTGTGCCAAATATCTTGAAAAAATATTCAAAATTACAGCCGCAATCTTGGAACGCGTTTTGGCTACCTGTTGATCGCTACTGTATCACCTTAAACAATTTTTTAAACAAATTCACAAAAATAATTTTTTCATTACGAACGATTTTTTAGATAAGTTGGGTTATTCTGAGCAAAAAAGGTATCTTGAGATTTTTCTCTAAAATTGATTTTTGTCGAGTTATATGGCCATTTTCGCATTTTTCAGGTTTTAAATCGCGTATAACTCGACAACAATCAATTTTAGAGAAAATTGACAAGAGACCTTTTTTGTTCAGAATGTCCAAAATTATCTAAAAAAAAATTGTTCAAAGTGAAAAAATTATTTTTGTGGATTTGTTTAAAAAATTGTTTAAACAATTTTTCGACCACGGCACCTTGTGAATATGTTATAAGGACCTCTTTTTGAGTAAGTTTGTGCAAAAAAATCGAATCGGAATAATTTCACTAACAGGGGCGACGATAAATCCGGGACTATAGCGCTAATTATTAATAATTAAAAATAACAGCTTTGTAATAAAATAATGACAAAAATCTCTTAAGGACCTTGAAGCAAGGGTTTGAAACTTGATCTGCTCACTTTTTAATTTCATAATAATAACTTTTAATCGAGTTATTAAGACTTAAAAATGGCCATTTTCGCATTTTTCAAATTTTTAATCGCATATAACTCGACAACAATCAATTTTAAACAAAAATGGCAAGACACCTTTTTTGCCCAGAATGACACAAGTTATCTAAAAAAAATTGTTCGAAATGAAAAAATTGTTTTTGTGAATTTGTTTCAAAAAAATTGTTTAAACAATTTTTCGACCAATGCACCGCCCGGCACCCTTTGGATATGTTATAAGGACCTCTTTTTGAGTAAGTTTGTGCAAAAAAATCGAATCGGAATAATTTCGCTAGCGGGGGCGACGATACTGCCCGGTCTACTTTTGATGCTGATGGTGATAGAATAGATACTTTTTATATAACAAAAATAAAACTTTTTTTAAACTCTTTAAAAAATTTGTGGCGGGTTTTCCCCGAAAAGTGCGTTATTTTTTGGACATTTTACGTTGAACTAGTCGATTTGGAATTTGACGAATAAGAACCAACTTTTGATTAGCTCCAACTCTGTTTTTATTGTGTGTCCAGACTTCATACATACATCATTTTTTTTACTGTTTTATAAGCTTTATATTTGCTAGGAATAGTTTTTCGATCAAATGCTTACTTTTTGATTTATTTGCGAAAAACCATCTAAAAACAAAAGTTACAAGGAATTTAATTAGTTTATCCACTTACGGACTTATTTGGACCTATATTTTTTCACACTCGAGAAGGGGGTGGTACTCATCCCCAGAAAAAAAGCACACACTGGCACTCTGATGTTCATTTCGCGAAATATCGCAGGGTTCGTATTTAAAATTTTTAATTTACTCCTCACCCCTTTCCGTGGGGGTTCGTTTTTGGTATCATTCGATAGACTTTTGAAAAATATTGAACACGCATTTTTTAGTTTTTCGATCTGACGTTCATTTCGCGAAATATTCGCTTTTTTGTGAAACTTTGTGACTCGCCCATCATTTCTTCAGATTTGGGAACACTTAATAATCGGAGGGGGCCAAGTCAGGAGAGTAAGCCGCATGAGAAAGTAATTAGAACCCCAACTCGAATTTTTGCTACTGTCACAACGCTCTTGTGAGTCGATGTATTGTCTTAGGTCTTGAGAACACTTTTTTCTTCTGCTTATGGAGTCGTTTTTCATTCATCACATACCGGAACTCACCACATAAATTTTGAAGACCCTGACATCAAAACTGTATTAAATTATATGTGATCTAAGTAAGTTAATGAAAAGTCAGAATAGATAGAGTAGAACACTTTTGGACATCGTAAGTTCTAATTTTTCACAAAAAGTGACCGGAAGTTGAACCGGCAGTCGATATTTGAACCCTTCGTGTAACTTTTTGTCAGCTGATATGACGGATGAATTTTGTTCACCTACAGATATGGACGAACAGACAGGCATGAAACCGGAAGTATGTATTTGTTCTGGTCTTTCTTAGTCGTGTTGACCAATAGTTTGTACTATTTCGACGAATTTAAAACAGTACTTTCGGTTGCAACTCTGGAACAGGCAGTCCGAGGTCAAACTTCTCACATGTAATATCATATTTTGGTTATAGGCTTTCATTTGACACCTTATTTGTCATTCTTTCTGTCCTACTAATAGACGAGTTGTGTTTATTGACGGACAGACATGGA
The DNA here is from genome assembly GCF_917563875.1 of Diabrotica virgifera virgifera. NCBI lineage: Eukaryota > Metazoa > Arthropoda > Insecta > Coleoptera > Chrysomelidae > Diabrotica > Diabrotica virgifera. The sequence continues at coordinate 130,596,783 of NC_065445.1, read as the reverse complement.
TAATTCTAGGTTTTCACATTTAATGATAAAAACAATAATTATACAATTCAGTTAACCTGACTATATCATTGTGATAATGACTTCTTATCTAAAAGTGACAACGGCAATAATTGCCGTTGTAATAATTATTATTCCATTCACTCACGATAAAATATCGCAAAACCTCCAGATTTTAAAGAACCGCTTGGATTGACATAAAATTTGGCACACACGTAGCTAAAATGCCAAAGAAAAAAGTGAGATTATGCCGATATGTTCTCTTGTCCTGGATGTGACTTTCACCCCTTCTTGGAGGTGAAAAAACATACGTGCAAAATAAGTCCGGAAGTGTATAAACTGACTAATTCTAATTCTAAGCAAATTTTGTTCTATAAAAGTTTTAGGTCAATACTTTTCGAGGTATGTGCGAGTGAATATGTTTATTTTTCATAGAAAAACACGTTTTGGACGGATTTTCGCAAATAACTCAAAAAGTAAGTATGTACATATTTTATCGAAGAAAATATTCCTAGCAATAATATAGCTTATGAAAAAGAGGTGTCAGTATAAGGTCTGTAGACCCAGTAGAAGCAGGGTTGCAGCTAATGAAAAATAGGTTCTTATTCGTCAAATACCAAATCGAATATTTCAACGTAAAATAACCAAAAAAATAAAGCACTTTTCGGGAAACACTCATCATAACTCTTTTAAAGTGTTTAAAAAAAATTTTTTTTGGTGTTTTTAAAACAGTTTCTAGCGTGAAAAGTAAGCAAGTTACGCTGAAAATAAAATCGTTCCCTTTTTTTTGGCAAAAGAAAGTCATGAAAATTAATTGTTACCGCTTCACACGTTACTTTAGATAAATGTATTGTTTATACAGGGTGTCTCCGAAAATAGTGCGTTCCTTTAAGGTGTGGATATAATACACAATTTAGAACAAAAAGGTGTTGTAACATTTTTTCCTAAAGTTAACCGTTTCAACAAAAATTACGTTGTTCTCCATAAGAGTAAATTTTTATTTTCATAAATTTATATGACCTGGCAACATGGCGTAGAAGAACCTGTGACTGTGAAATTTAATCTAATGGGACCCCTTGTTTATTTACTAATTGAGTATCAATTTGCATATCAAAATGTATTTTCGTTTTTTGGTCAAACGGCTGAATTTAGAATAAAATGTTATAAGACTTTTTTGCTCTACATTGTGCTTTCTATCTATACCTTTAAGGAACGCACTATTTTCGGGGAAACCCTGTATATGATCTGTAAGTTGCATTGGTTCAAAATGCTTATTTTTGAAAGGGGTTTTGTTGAAAGGCCTCGAACGAATCACTAGTCACGAGTATGTATATGCAAATTTTGAACAGCCATATCTTAACCAATTTTTGTCTTCCAGAAAATCAAAAAATTCCAAATATTTAAAAAAGCAACACCTACATTTTTTACTCTTTAAGATATTTGGTATCACTAATAATTTTTAAGTTATTTTGACAAAAGTCTTTTTTTCAAAATTAAAGATTTAAAAAAATTTACTTTAAAACCAAATTTTTCCACAAATAAGCACTTTGAACTGATGAAACTTACAAACACAAACAATACATAAAGTTACTTGTGAAGTGGTAACGATTAATTCCATTTGGGCTGTTAATTAGAGGGAGTTTTTAGAATATTTTTAACCAAAAAAAAAGGAACAACTGTATTTTGAGCGTAACCTGCTTACTCTTGCTGCTGGAAACTTAAAAAAAAAATAAAAATAAACGTTTTCTTAAACACTTTAAGAAAGTTGTAATAAGTTTTCCCAGAAAAGTGTTTCATTTTTTTTATTTCACGTTAAAATATTCGATTTGGAATTTGAGATATAAGAGCTTATTTTTCACTATAGTCTGTTTTTAAACAAGAGGAGTCATGCGCCGTACACCTTGTTTGTAATTGGTACAACCTCAGGCAATTTTACTCATATCAAATTTTGACACTATTGGCATTTCATAGGTCAGTTTATTTATTTTATCAGCAATTTTTGTATTTTCTGCGTTCTTCCTTTTATTTTTAGATTTTTAGTCAAGATTACCGTCAAAGGCCGATATGATCAACCAAAAAAGAAGATTTATCTGATGATATTTCTAGTGACTTTCTTGGGTGTGAATCTGCCATTTAGTTTACCTACTCCTCTTGGTTTTAAAACAAAGCTTAGCAATAACTCTGCTTCTACTGGGTCTACAGACCTGACACATATACCATTTTTTCACTTTTTTATAAGCTATATTTACTATTTGCTAATTTTTTTTCAATAAAGTACCTACTTTTTGAGTTATTTGCGAAAAACCGTATAAAAACGTTTTTTTTTTTTTGTTGAAAAATGAACATATTCACTCGCAAATATCTCTAAAAGTATTGACTTAGTGAAAAACGCTATAAAATAGAAGTTGCTTAGAATTAGTCAGTTTATCCAATTCCGGACTTATTTGAACGTATTTGTTTTCATACCCTATAACCGACGAAACTCACCTCCAGATCAAAAGCACATATCGGCACAATATCACTTTTTTTCTTTAACATATTAGCTATAGGTACGTGTCCCAAATTTTATGTCAAACCAAGCGTTTCTTCAAAATTCTGACCAAAAACCCTAAGTAAATTAAACGAAAATATAAAATGAATTTTTCAAACAAATATTTTAAGTCGGTATGAGAAATTTTAATTTAACAGATGAAATCAAATAAACACAATTCAACTCGTAAAATATTTAGACCCTTGCTTGGTAATCCAGCTGAACAGGTAAAGAACCTACCTTTTATGTAGTTTATAATCTGAGAGGATGGAATATTTTACCAAAATATTCCATCCTCTAAGTTTACAATAGACCTTTTCTACCTGTCCTCAAAAGATCGGTATTTTTAACTCGTGGCAACGTCGAAAAGCGGCAAAATGATGGGAAATACACATTTTTATGTGGTGGAAGTCAAAATGGTTATGAAGTGTAAAAATTTTTGTATATAATTTAAATTTTTAAAATTAAAATTTTAGAAAACTGAGAACGATACAGGGCGTTAAAAAATGCGCTCAACAAACATACACGAATTAAAATTCGAAAATGATAGTATTTCTTGGTGATGCCAAATGACTGCAACATGAAAAGATGACATAATGATAGCGGGATGTATATATATATATATATATATATATATATATATATATATATTTCATTGGCTCCACAACAGTTTCATTGGCTCCAAAAATGTAAAGTAACTAATACCTCTTTACTTGTTATTGTCAATCATCACAATATCCTATTGGCTGATTTAAAATAAAGATTTTTGATATAAAACCAATTGATTTTCCAAGATGGATAATGCAGCCAATATTCGTGGAACTGTCTGATATATATATATATATATATATATATATATATATATATATATATATATATATATATATATATATATATATCAAATATGCAGTATTAAGAAAAACTCGCAGAATTGCGAACTGATGAGCCAGTTTTTTATTTTATAAAAACTGACTGATTTACTGGTAAAGGAAAATGGGTTGGACATAACAAAACGTGGAGACTTGAGACTGAAACTAACCAAATTCGAACCTAATATAAAATCTCTGTCCAGCAAGCAGCAAAAATCAAGCGCAAGGATCTCACTAAATTAAAGTAGGAATAGTTATTTTCCTAACTAGTGCGGAAAGTGATACTTTCACGCACGAGACTGCCGTTAACCCGAACGACGCGATAGCGGAGTTCGAGGAAGCAGTCGAGTGCGGGGAAGACACTTTCCGCATGAGTTAGGAACAATATTTTTTCTAAAGCCGTACGTTTGGAAAAAAGCCACAGAAAATAGAGTTATATCAATTTTTATTTAGAAGTGAAAATACACAAATTATTCTTTGACAAGGTTGTCAAAACTAAACTTTCAATATAATGGGTTACCACGACGACGATATTGGTTTCCATGACAACGATTCAAAACCATTTTAATTGTCTACTGATCTGACTTTAAAATATTATGTCAAAATAATTTTATTTCATCCATTTATCAGTAGTAATTGCACAAGAGCTCTAAAATTATTGAATTTTTCCCGAGTGTCACTTTGACAGGTTTAATTTCACGAGCCGAAGGCGAGTGAAATTATTTCAAAGTGTCACGAGGGCAAAAATTCTATATTAATTTTAGAGATCGAGTGCAATTTGTTGCGATTATTTTCATGAATAAAACTGTTCAAAACCAAAATTTTGTTGTAATTTATTTATGTAAGTGTACAAATTAGTACAATTAAACACAGTTGTTATAAATTTTTAACGGTTGAAAGTCACCACTTTTATAATTTTTAAAACATTAATTGTCATTAATGTCACTGAATGTATTTTTTCGTAGTAACGAAGGGCATCTGACTTAATATACTTGACGACGGTAAATTATCAAAAATTATCGATTTAATTTAGATTTCTGTAGCTTTCTATTGGTCAGAATCTCCTATGAATGAAATAATCAGTAGTAATTGCACAAGAGCTCTAAAATTATTGAATTTTTCCCGAGTGACACTTTGACAGTTTTAATTTCACGAGCCAAAGGCGAGTGAAATTATGTCAAAGTGTCACGAGGGCAGAAATTCTATATTAATTTTAGAGTTCGAGTGCAATTTGTTGCGATTATTTCATGAATAAAACTGTTCAAAACCAAAATTTTGTTGTAATTTATTTATGTAAGTGTACAAATTAGTACAATTAAACACACAGTTGTTATAAATATTTCACGGTTGAAAGTCACCACTTTTATAATTTTTAAAACATTAATTGTCATTAATGTCACTGAATGTATTTTTTCGTAGTAACGAAGGGCATCTGACGTAATATACTTGACGACGGTAAATTATCAAAAATTATCGATTTAATTTAGATTTCTGTAGCTTTCTATTGGTCAGAATCTCCTATGAATGAAATAATCAGTAGTAATTGCACAAGAGCTCTAAAATTATTGAATTTTTCCCGAGTGACACTTTGACAGTTTTAATTTCACGAGCCAAAGGCGAGTGAAATTATGTCAAAGTGTCACGAGGGCAGAAATTCTATATTAATTTATTAAAATTATGTGGAGTCTGAATTTTGTTCTGAAAATTTAACTGTGTTTCGTTAACAATTCTTTCTACGAGCGTGCAAAAATGTCTACTTTCGCGCACGCATTTTAGTTTAGAAAGTTTCACTTTTCCGCACGCGTGTTACTTTTCCGCACGCGGTTTTTACTTTTCCGCACGCGTGTTAATTTAGATATGTTAATATCGCCTTAAAGTAATTATAATACATGCAATAAACTAATATTTAGATATTATTTACTAATTTATTTCAAATATATCTTATTGTGTTCCTGTTTTAATGAAATTAACGCGACAATTCGATGAAATAAAATTATTTTGACATAATATTCGAAAGTCAAATCGATAGACAATAACAGTCGTTTTGAATCATCGTCATGGAAACCAAGATCGTCGTCATGCTAACTAATTATATTGAAAGTTTGGTTTTGACAACCTTGTCAAAGAATTAATTTGTGTATGTATTTTCATATTAATTAAATTAATTGATGAAGATTTGGTAATTTTTTAAAGACTCTTAGAAAAACTATTGTTCCTAACTCTTGCAGAAAGTCTCTTTTCCGCACTCGACTGCTTGCCGAACTCCCGCTTCGCGTCGTTCGGCAAACTGCAGTCGCGTGCGGAAAAGAATGACTTTCTGCACTTGTTAGGAAAATAACTATACTAGTGATTTCTTCCCAAAAACTATCATTAAATTTCGTATGTGAATAATTAAATCTTTTATATTAAAAATTATTGTTACATAGGGGGAATAAGAATTTTATAAAGGCAAAGGTGTGGCATGGCACAAAAAGTTGGGAAACACTGGTTTAGATGAAGCACCGAGTGAATTGTTAAAACCAGTAGATGCAGAAAATCTAAATGTGATATAAAGGTTTTTCTATGTACATTTATTGCAGTTCGTTGAAACGAGAAACAGAAAGACTCCCTCCCTTAAGATTCTCTTAAAAATACTCTCGCCACAGAATTATACACAAGCGTGAAGATAATTTGTAAAAACGCTGGAAATATGTTTTTATGTACTTGTTTTATGAATTTCGAAAAAGTATTTGACACACTCCAACATGTAAAATTAATAGAGATCCTAAAAATTTAGGAATTAATGATAAAGATGTTCGCATCATTAAAAATTTGTATTGTAATCAACATTATCATCATCATCAGCCCGTTTTAAGTCCACTGCAGGATATAAACCTTCTCTGTTTGTATCCAGAGACTAAAACTAAACAAGAAAAAAGCTAAATTTATGATTGTCTCAAAAACAGAACATGGAAATGAAAGGTTAATGACAAAAATGACCAAATCAAAGAAATTAATGTCTGAATTGAAACTGCAAGGCAAGCATTTATAAAAATGAAGACACTGCTTACAAACAAAGACCTGTAGTTGCCACTCAGATTGAGGACTCTAAGATGCTACATATTTTCTATATTGCTATACGGAATGGAAGCTTGTTACAGAAGAATATTGAAAATTCAGTGGGTTCAAAGGATTACCAATGTTGAAGTGCTACGACGTTTAAATAAGGAGTTAGAAATTATGAAAAGTATAAAAACTAGAAAACTGGAATATTTGGGTCACATTACCAGAGGAGAAAAATATGAGTTGCTGAGAATTATTATGCAAGGAAGGATCCAAGGAAGAAGAAGCATAGGACGAAGACGCATCTGCTGGCTGAGGAACCTTAGAGAATGGTTTAACTGTAGTTTATTACAACTATTCAGAGTAGCAGCCAACAAAGTGACCATAGCCATTATGATATCCAACCTCCGATAGGAGATGGAACTTTAAGAAGAAGAAGAATCCAGAGTGCACGGTCTTGTCGAATTTTAGATCAACGACAATATTTAGGAACTATCGTAATAGGCCTGGATACCGCGTACCAAAAAAAGGTTAATTAATAGCAAGCTGAAAATTTGTTAATAGCTTAACGCTGTCTAGTCGGACATTTTGATGTCTGGGAACACTGGAACACGGAAAGTTTTAATTGTGGAACGTGATTTTAATTGTGTAACGTGTCATCCTGACAAGTTTATGATTGTGAAAACTAGCAGGTGTTTTTTAAGTTTATTCAATAGCAAACTTTATAATATAGTACCTATATGAAAAAATGTTTGTCCGACAAATATGTTACGCATTTTAATAAGGCCAACAAGTAGAACATGTCAAATGACAGGAATATTGTTGGTGGTAAATAGAGGTCTGATTTTTGCATGAGAGGTAATGAAAGGGTAACAAATCAATTGGAAGTTCTGTCCTACAAAATACATGGGACGTTTTCGTAGTCTGACGTCGAAACCTGTAACCTGTTCAACAATTAAAACTTTCCCTGTTCCACTGTTCCGGTATATCAAAGTTTGTCCGACTAGACACCGTTAGCTATTAACAAATTTTCAGCTTCCTATTAATAAACTTTTTGGTACGCTGGATCCAGGCCTATAATGAATCAACTAATTTACTATGCTAAATTTACATTCAAGATGCAATAGAAATAAACAAACCAAGATACGTTAAATGCTACTAGGAGCACTCCCGAATCATAATTTACAATGTATAAACTTTGAAAATCATGACACAAATCGATAATTTTAGAGCTCTCGTCCAATTACTACTGATTATTTTTTGATGATTTTAACTTCCAATCGTATAGTAAGATATTTGATCACGTGTTTCCGTCCAATCAGATTAAAATTATACTGAGAATTATCTACTGTAGAAAATTACCGATAGAATTTTTTTAAGTAGATTGTTTCTGTTTAATGGCAACCAGTTTCCTAGTTTTGACAACTGTCACATTTAAGAAAATATTCATAATATACGTATTAAAAAATAATCTTACGAATATCACACGACAGTAAGAATAAATAAGAAAATAATGCTTAATTTTTACTAAAATTTGTTGTCATTGGGCAATAGCCACTCGAGCCCTGCGGGCTCTCGTGTCTATTGCCAGACAACAAATTTTCGAAAAACTGTCAAAGTATTTTCAATTTATTCTCACTCTCTTGTGATATAATACCCGATAATTTTTGATAATTTCCCGTCGTCAAGTTTTACGTCATATACCCTTCGTTGCTACGAAAAAAAAAATGAACATTCAGTGACATTAATGACAATTCATGTTTTACAACTGTTTGACAACACGAGAACACCAGGAATTGGTTTAGCAAATATTCAGGCGAAAATATCAATAAAACATTAGTTAAAATGATTTAAAAAGACAGAAATAATCCTCGTGACACTGCCATAATTTCACTCCCCTTCGGGTCGTGATATTAAAACTGTCAAAGTGTCACTCCAGAAACAACTCGATAATTTTAGAGGTCTCGTGCAATTACTGCTAATAATTTTTTGTGAATAAAAAACGGATTTAATGGGACTGTTTACTTCCCAATGAAAATAATCAAATGTTTTCGGTAGCAAAAGTGTTATTTGAATAATACAAATATCAGTCAAAGTTTTTCAACCTAATAAAAATATTTTAAAATATATTTTTAAAAGATATCTATTTAATTGAAAAACTTATTGGACAATTTTTCTGGTGACACCTCCATGGCTTCTAAAAATTGCAAGCCAGATGGATGCTGCAGTGAAGATAAGAGGGAATCCTAAAAGTTGCAATTGACAACCCCGTCTACAGCTTGGTAAATTCCAACGGAAAATGGACCTAGCTACTCTACAGGAGTAAAACTAATAAAAATGTATAAATGTATTTTTATTCAGTTGCAAAGCAAATGCAAAACTGTCTTATTTTTCGACGCTGCAAATAAGTTTTTCAATTAAATATCTTTTAAAAATATATTTTTAAATATTTTTATTAGGTTGAAAAACTTTGACTTTCATTTAGCAAATGTCGCTAGGCACTTACTCGATAACGTCAGTTGCAATGCGAGCACGACTCTCGGTAGTTTGTCACTTGGGGCAGAGTACAGCAAACCTACGCCTCTCTGATGATGCTTCCAACATGAGGCGAAAATCGTCGATTAAGAGTGCTGGTTTGCGCTCTCTGTACTAAGTAAAAAATAAGACAGTTTTGTCTTCGCATTGCAACTGAATAAAAATGGTATAAATTTTTATAATACAAATATCCTTAACTTTGACAAAAAGTTTATTTCCATTGCTTTTAATGAGTTACCTAATTACTCTAAACTAAAAAGTTTTTAAATAAAATTTCAATTAAATGGATTTATGACGTTAGCAACTATAAGGAACATGCCCAATATGTGTTTAACTAAGGAAATACAATTTTAGAAATACGAACGCAAATTTTGTTTATTTTTATGTTCGACTTCCTCCATTGCGATCGGCTCTTGGATATTCATCGTGTTCGATAAATCGGAAAAATAAATTATCTACGTTCGAAGTGGCGGTGTTTCTCTCGATGCTCTCGAGTGGTGTCTCCTCCAATAATAAACATAAAGCTACAAGAAAACCAACAGAGTAAACCGGATGAGACAGAGATAAAGGTAGAAAACATCTGCGGGGGTGCAATCACCTCTTTTCGGAAGATGATGTCGAACTCCCTTTGAATTTATCAGTAAACGAAGACAGAGACGTACAAATGGTTTAGTTACAAGAAAAAATGACATTTTTTTTAAATAGACGACTAAAACCATCCTACAAAAGTCGACACTAACATTATAATTGGGGGTCTAATTATTTTAAATGATGCACATGTCTAAATATTATACATAATATTCTTAATAGTGCAGCCAAAAACCCTCAGTATTTGGCTCCGAATTCCATCCTACTGCATGCATTTACTTGATATTTTCACTAACTAGGAAATAGCTCAAGAAACAAAGTCTACCCTATGCCGATGTGAGATTTTATCTTAGGGGTGGTTCCCACCCCTTTTCGGGGGTGGAAATTTTTTTAGTCAAAATAACCACGGAAGTGGCTAGAGAACCTAATCATAAGCAAAAAACTGCTTCATAATTTTTTTTGAAAACTAAATACTTTTTGAGTTATTCGGGGTTGAAAAATTGCCATTTTCATTGAAAATTGACACCTTTTCGGACGATTTTTTGCGAATACCTTAAAAATTATGCATCTAACGAAAAACCTATACACATAATTTTTGTAGGTTATGAGAAATCAAAGAGATTAATTTATTCATAAATCTTCTAGTTATAATACAAAAAGAGATATGAAAATGGTTAAGGTGAAAAATGGTTATTTATGAAACAGTTCGTAAAGTATGCTTTTTTGCGAACGCACGCGATGTTTAGAGCACGAGCGACAGCGGAGCGAGTGCTATACATCGCGTAAGTTCGCAAAAAGTACTTCACGCACAGTTTCATACAATATTTTATCTACGATAAACAAATAAAAACTGTAACTCTTCGTCAATGGAATTCATTTCTATTCTATAATTTTTAGAACTTTGACATTTAAAAATTCTAACTTTTTTCAAACCACAAAGCTGTCAAAACTTTTGTCGCAATTTATTGCTGGCAATGTCATCACCATGACAACCCGAAAGTTAAGGATATTTGATTATATGAAAGTGTGCCAAAAAGTGCGAAAAAGTAAATCCTATTTAAAATACATTGTTACTTCACGCACACTTTAAATCCTTCACGCACTGCTATCTATAATGACAGTTTTCACAAACTAAAAACTTATACATAATATGAGATAGAGTAGATAAAAATTTTTTTTTGGTGCATGCTCAAATCGGTGTATTCAACTTAAAGTGGTCGATGTTAGGGGTATAATGCTACAAATATCTAATGTAGTGCTTGAAAAGGCCTTTAAAACGAGAACTGTTAAATTTCGATTACATTCAAACTGAGCGCGATATGGTGCAAAAAAATTTATGACTAATGTATTTTAAGGAAAAATAAGAAGTATCTTTAACCCCTTAATTACCAGAATTTAAATGCATCGTTTTCCTTCTATAATACCTTTTCGGATACCTATCCGTTACGGATATTGGACACTATTTTGATTTTGTTGACATGTTTCATAGGTTATGTGGTTATGAAGTCAGGATATTCTTCTTCCTATATAGTCCAGATACAGTTAAATTATTCCGATTCAACTTTTTTGCAAGAACTTACTCAAAAAGAGGTTCTTATAACTAATCCACAGACTGCCAGGCGGTACCGTGGTCGAAAAATTATTTAAACAATTGTTTTTAAACAAATTCACAATAATAATTTTTTCATTTCGGACAATTTTGAAACGAGCGCTGAAACCAGATCTAATACACTGTTGTGATATTTGTCAACTTTGGTATATATTGCTGAAGATCATGTAAGTGTTTTTCTGCGTTTTGGTCCATAATTTTCAAAATTGTACGCAGAAGTAGTCTGAGCCTGGAACTTTTCCATCATTAATCTTTAATGTCTTTTATAGAAGCTTCCACTTCCGTTTCGATAATAGGTAGTTCGATGTGGTCAATTTTATTTTGTGTGATACTGATCACTTGATCAGAAAAAAATATGTGAGATCTAATATCAAACAGATACTGAAATAAGAAAAAAACCTAGGTAAACTAGAGCGATTAACTAACAGAAACATGAAGAGGGAGAAAAGGAGAGAGATAAAAAGTGTAGGGCAACGGACAGAAAACTTTCATTGCATGTACATTTGATATTAAAGATACCACAATAATATCAGAATTAAGTATGTAATAAGAAAAACGGTTTGCCTCACAAAAGGAGAGTTGGTTGGAAAAAAAATCGCAAAAATTACACAAAAATTAACCACATTTACTAGTGTACAAACGAGTATTATTGTACCAATTTAAAACTACAGTTTAAAAGAAAAGCAACTTAATATCATTAATCAATTATAGAGTTCATAGTATGGTAGGTACATAAAATATACGAATACTGGCAGTCGTAGTGTTACTTATTGTATCATATTAATGTAATAGATTTCCATTTCGTTTTGTCTTGTACCGTGAATGCCTCGTCCGACTAAATTTGTTGCCAATTTATCCAACCCAACCTGTTGATGATATCCCTTAGGTAATGATTAATTTTCCTTTTATTTTAAGTCTTTTTCTGACCATTATTCTGTATTGTAATATAGTCAAAATAAACTGGGATGCATGAAATCGAGAGTGATTAAATTATCCCTTTACAAAAAACTATTACCAACAGCAAACATTGATTCTCATAGACATAATTGTTGGACGTCGCGTCGGTACAACTATATGTCACATAATGTTTATTAAAATCAGTTAAAACTTTTATTGAAATAAAATACATTTACTTACTTAATGAATGAAAATGTTTACGATTCTGCTGCTATAGCAGAAGAGACATTTGGGAAACAAACATATTAACAGTCACAGTCACTTCATCTCTTCTGCGGCTTACCATCAAAAAGCGCATAAAAACGGAAAATGTGGTGTTTTATGAGAGAGTAATAAAACTTTTTGGTTAATTTAGGGTTGTCTTAGTTTATTTTTTACTATGTTTGAATTACGAACAAATTTAGGAAGCTGCGACTGATATGTTTAATTATTAACTACTTACACGAGATCTCTTTTAGGAAACAAGCAATTTTTCAATAATTAGAGCTCTAAGCCCAGAGTCAAAGGTAGCAATAAAAAATAATAATGGTAAAAACATTTTTTGGATCTGGATTTTTGAAAAAACTATTGTTAATAGGACACTGTCATGTACTGCAATTCATGTAGGCAGTTTACATGGAGGTGTCTTAAGAGAATCCGCAGAAGTACAATGGAATGTCAGATACAGTCATATCATAATAGTCTCCCGTTTTATCCGCTAACGAGGCTTTGGAATTATAGCAGGGTAGTCTGCTATCTCTAGGGCGTACGGTATACAAGGAAGATAACAGGGCCAGGGGTGTAGGACATTTCGCCGTCGCCATTTCGCCGTCGCCGTTTCGCCGTCGAGCCATTTCGCCGTTGCCGTTTCGCCATCGAGCCATTTCGCCGTCGCCATTTCGTTGTTAACATTCGTACTTATAATTTCGGGATAATCATTACTTGTATATAAGTTTTGAATGGTTTTCGAACGATTATATACTATCACTTTGCATAATGAAGTTTTTTATTTTTGATACAGTAAAAACAATTGAAATTGAAATCCCTTTTCTCAATATTGTTTATTTCCGGGAATCTGATAATAGTCATATTTATCTATTTAATGATGTATTTTAATTAAAGAAAACCTTGAAAAAGAAAAAATATAGGGACGCGATGAGCGAGTTTTAAGATTAGTCCGAAACTTCAATGCCGATGGAGATATTTTAGAATACCTTAGAGGACTTGCCCATAATTATGAAATGTAACTATTTAAATATTTTTAATACTGTAAATACTTTATTTTTCAGAAGAAAACAATGAATACGAAAATATAACTTGGTTTTACTAGCAACATCAGCATTTCATTTCAACTGACATTTAGTATAAAAAAAGTTAGTATGTTATCACGTTCTTGCGACATTTACTATAAAAAAAGTTAGTATGTTATCACGTTCATGTAAACTTAACCAATGCCGGGATGGCGACGGCGATACGTCCGATGGCGAACTAGCTCGACGGCGAAACGGCCGACGGCGAAGTGGCTCGACGGCGAAACGGTGACGGCGAAACGGCGACGGCGAAACGGCGACGGCGAAACGTCCCAGTCCGCAGGGCCAGTGCTACTCTTCAACCGTCTATTATTACACCTGGTTTTACCAAAGGTAATCATTTTATTCAGGTTGAGACGATCTGGGGCATATAGACATTTTTAAAAATGTCTAGCTGTTCTCGCCGGCTGGGATTTGATCCCCGGCCTACCTGTGTGGAAGTCAGACATCCTACGTCCTGAGGTATCCGGCCCGCAGGTGCATTACTTTAATTTATCTTTGACACAGACACTACAGCTATTGGGCCAGAAAAGTAACCAAATCGAAAACATAAACAGAAGAAATAAAAAGATGAAGTTTAAGTTTTTCAATCCTAATAGCAACATTAATAATATTGAAAATATTAAAAATATTACTAAAAGATTTTTAAATTGAAAAACTTATTGGTACACTTTCTTGGCGACACCTCCAAGGCTTCTACAATTTGCAAGCCAAATGGATGCTGCAGTGAAGACAAAGGGAAGGAATTCTACACTATGCAATTCACAACCCCCGTCTGCAGCTTGGTAAAGTTCCAACGGAAAATGAAAATGCACCTAGTTACTCTACGGAGAATACGATTATAAAATAAAAATGTATACCATTTTTATTCAGTTGCAATGCGAAGGCAAAACAATCTTACTTTTCAATTAGAATGCGGAGTTCAATCCAGCTCTCTGAATCGCGATTTTCGATTCTTATTGGAATCTCATCGGAGAGAGCGCAGACTTGTTCTCCATATCCTAACTGACCAGGACCGAGAGCTCTTCACACACATTTCAACTGAAATAAATAGGGTAGGTTACTAGCGTCATCTGGCAGTTGAAAGATGGTATACATTTTTATTTGATAGTCGTATTACTCCGTAGAGTTGTACTCATTTTCCGTTGGAACTTTACCAAGCTGCAGACGGGGGTTGTGAATTGCATAGTGTAGAATTCCTTCCCTTTGTCTTCACTGCAGCATCCATTTGGCTTGCAAATTGTAGAAGCCTTGGAGGTGTCACCAGGAAAGTGTACCAATAAGTTTTTCAATTTAAAAATCTTTTAGTAATATTTTTATTATTTTCAATATTATTAATGTTGCTACTAGGATTGAAAAACTTCATCTTTCAACTGCCAGATAACGCTAGTCACCTACCATATTTGTTTCAGTTGCAATGTGTGGGAAAAGCTCTCGGCGCTGGTCAGTTATGATATGGAAAACAAGCCTGCGCTCTCTCCGATGAGATTCCAATAAGAATCGAAAATCGCGATTCAGAGAGCTGGATTGCACTCCGTATTCTAATTGAAAAGTAAGATTGTTTTGCCTTCGCATTGCAACTGAATAAAAATGGTATACATTTTTATTTTAGAAGAAATAAAATTTGTGAGTCTTTTATACCACTAACAATCAATTTCCCCTCACTGCACGTCCTATACTAAATTTACAATCAAGATGCAGTAGAAATAAACAAACCAAGACACGTTAAATGCTACTAGTAGGAGCACTCCCGAATCATAATTTACAATGTATAAACTTTGGAAATCATAATTTGGGATTTACAATGTATATACATTATAAATTATGATGCGGGAGTGCTCGGAATTTTCTGGTGTTTAGTAGTCTTTAGCAGTTCTCCGTCTTTATTGGCCTTCCTTTGTACTTCCTCATTAGTCTTTCTTGCTGTCAAAAATATCTTCAGTATCCCTCTATGAATCCACATCTGCAATGCTTTAATTCTGTTCATGATGGATTATTTTTGCAAAGAAATAACTTCGTTTTCATAAAAGTGGTATTAGTCATTGTTATTCTGCGTTTTATTTCTATGTCTTGATCTAGTTTGTCCGTTATCACAGTTTCCAAGTATGTAATTTTATAAACTTTTTCAACTTGGACTCCCTTTAATTGAAGCTCGGCATCTGGATGTGGGTTACAACTAATTACTAAAACTTTGGTTTTTTTTTGAGTTTATTTTAATGCCCATTTCTTCTCCTACTTCGTGAGTACGACCGAGCAGAATTTGGAGACTTTCAATATTTTCTGACCGAATTATTGCATCGCGTGTGTATCTAATTAAAAGTAGGTCCCCGTTGATTTTTATTTCATACCAGCTGACCCGGCGAACTTCGTAGCGCCTTATATAATTAGATAATAATTCAATAACTAAAAATTAACAGAAGCAAAAAAATACTCAAAAATATTATGTATGAAAAAAGTTGAATCAATATAATGATGACGTTTTTCCGACGCATAAATACTCTTCCATTTGCAAACCTGTAGTCTAGAGCCGGGATAAGTAAAATTTAATAATTATTGTAGGCACCGTTAAGTCTCTAGCTTAAATAGTAGAACCTTAAAGAAAATATGTGTGCAGCTACTTTTCAGTGGCACACGCGTCGACGTATTGTGGTTCCAAATGCCGAAAACGTGGTCTTAAACCTTTAAAAGTGTACCTACCTATATTGTTCATACACTTCAGAAATACTTCCGTACTTAAGGGTTTTTAGTACCGCTGATTACGAATGTGACAAATTTTTTTGAAAAACAAAATAGCGGATCCAAAATAGGGAGAAAATTGAAAATATTAATGAAAACGTGATTTTCTTTCCAAATTTGGTAATTTAAGGTCGTTGATTACAAATCTGACATTACTTTTTTTTAAAAACAAAATGGCGGATCCAATATGGCGTAAATAAATACTAAATTCTTATTTTAAACGCTAATTTTTTTAAATTTTATATTATAAGGGATTTTTGAAATTACTGATTACGAATACATCTTTTGTTTGAAGTAGGTACAACATTCAGAACCTTTTACTTATGTACAACCACCAATACATATTCATGTTATGTACCACGACCAGAATCATCTAATATGCGCCATTTCACACTTTTGTATTCAAACAACTTTTTTTTTGGTACGCGGGATCCAGGCCTAGAAGTAATCATTTGTGTAGTTAATCATTGTTCCAAGATATGCATATGTGTCCATTCGTTCGACATTGATTCCGTGCATTAGAAGATTCTCAATATTTTTTGAGTTTTCGATATTCACATAAATTTTGTCTTCTGACGTTCATTGTTAGACCGTATTCTTTTCCATAATTCGCTATTCTGTCACCAGTCTCTGAAGATCTTCAATATTTTTGGCTAAAATTACAGTGTTATTTGCATAACTAATGTTCGTAATGGGAACTCAATTTACCTTTTTTTCAGCTGTTTCACTCTCGAGAGCCTTTTTTCAGGATCACTTCCAAATAGGCATTCGTTACAATACGCATTCCTGTTTATTTCTCGAGATACTGACCACGGATAGGTGAATGGCCAATTTTAGTCATACTGTATATTTTTGATGATGCTGGAAACGAAAATGAGGTTTATTTTGAATTGTATGTGGGGAAACGTTGTCAAAATCGCAATTTTACTACCCTAAAAATAAAAAAAATCACTCTGTTCGATTTTAATATTTTTCTCTGAAATTTTTACACTATACAGTTCTCACCTTTCTGAAGACAATGATACTAGTTTCAAGCTTTTAGTCTTATTTTATTAAAGGTTATGAATTTTTTAAAGTAAAAGGTGCAGATTTATGAATTGCAAAGTTTAATCGCAAAAGTTAAGTGACAAAATTTAAAATTTAGCTGTTTAATCACGTTCGTGTTAAAATATAGAGTACAAAGAATTTTTCTGAAGAGTCTAAATCAACATGTTTTATAAAAAAAAATGGTGCAACTTTAAATATCGACGTTATAAATCCCCAAAATAACGCATATTTTTCTTGATACTACCATGGGTAGTGAATTGCTAATCTTGGTTTTACTTAATGTTTCTGATGGTGCTGAAAACTAACATGAAGTTTATTTTGAATTTGAGGTGGGTGATTATTGTCAAAATCACAATTTGACAGTTTAGACATTTATTAATTTGATGGGTTTTTATTATGTCTACAGGGTGAGGCAGATAAAGGTCCTATTAGAAATATCAAAACTAAAGGCAACAGAATCATGAAAATGGGAACGAAGGGGTTTTAAAGAGTGATCTATTTAATGAAAATATTTTCATCTATTTCCTACTTCCGATTATACCGGATGTTGCTTATAACTTCTTTTTTTTTAATGGGGAGCTCTGTATATTTTTACATTCTTAAATTCTCCTCGATGTCTTCGTTGTTAAAATATAAGGTTTTGTAATATTACATAGGGTAGTTTAGAAGAGAATTACATTTTTTTTCTTCTTAATTTCGTAGCACTATTCACACCCTGTAGAATTGTAGAAGTTTGACATCAAAAATTCTATTTATGTTCATATGATTTTTAATATAGTCTACTAAGAATTGTTAGTATGCATAGCTAAATTTTTAATTTTAGAATAAAGAGTTGGTCGAAACACGGAATGAGTATTTTCTGAGTTTTCTTAAATGGAACACTTTAGGAACTGCTTTAGTTTGTGAGTTATTGGTGATTCAAGCCAAATATTAATTGCAACAAAAAATACGTGAAATTTTATTAGGTTGGTCGTGAACATATTCAATCGCAAATAATTTTTCGGAACACATATTAATCTAGGAATACATATTAATGTAGAATCTAGACTGATCCTAAAAATTACCAATAATGGTTGAGCTATCAAAATACCTACGTAGTAACATTGTTGGCGCGATTAACAATTAAGCACAAATTAAAGCCGTTAGGTATAGGGAATGCTTAAGAAATAAAAAAGTACCATAAAATATCATTTCATGACGATACTAAAATACAGGGTGTTTAAATACACGATTAAAGAAAACTCAGAAAATACTCATTCCGAGTTTCGACCAACCCTGTATATCAAATGCAACATATAAATATACATACTAATAATTTTTAACAATAATAGTAGACTATATTAAAAATCATTTGAAAATAAATAAAGTTTTTGATGTCAAATAACTACAATTCTACAGGGTGTGAAATTTGCTACGAAATTAATAAGAAAACGTAATTATCTTTTAAACTACCCTATATAAATACTTTTAGAAAGAAGACATAGAAGAGAATTCATTCATGTAAAAATATACAGAGTGTTCCATTTTAAAAAACGAAGTTATAAGCAACTTTCGGTATAACTTGAAGTAAGAAATAAGTATATAAAAATATTGTCATTAAATAGATCACTCTTCAAAACCCCCTATTCCAATTTTCATGATTCTGTTGTTTTTAGTTCTCGAGATATTTCTAATAGGAACGTTATCGGCCTCACCCTGTATGTTAACTCAAGCTGAAAATGTACCTATACTGTTACGTTGTTCCAAAATCTAAAGTAACGTTTAATAAATAGCAATATGCTAGTGGGTAACTGCGAGACTTGCAAGACTCTTGCTGCAAGACCAAGACCAAGACCGGGAGTGAAATACCAAGACCAAGAATAAGACCAGGTATATTGGTGCAAGACCAAGACCAAGACTCTCTAAGTCTCGTCTTGGTCTTGCATTTTGGCAACACTACATTTAATATTGCTTATTTGAAAGGACTTTTCAAGCACAATAAAAGGTATTGGTAGCATTATACACCTAAAATCGACCGTTTCTCTGTTATTTCAAGTTGAATACACTGATTTGAGCATTCACCAAAAAAAAAACAAACTCTTTTTACCTACCATATCTCTTTTTGTGTTATAACTGGAAGATTGAAGAAGGAACGAATCTACATTGTTTTTTATGAGCTACAAAAATGTTTTATGTAATTTGTTTAGTCAGATGCATTGTTTTTAAGGTATTCGCAAAAAACCGTTTGAAAAGGTGTTATATGTCAATGAAAATGGACAATTTTCAACCTCGAATATCTCAAAAAGTATTGAGTTCTCGAAAAAGAAATTATAGAACAATTTTTGCTTAGAATTAGGTTCTCTATCAACTTCCGTAGTTGTTTAACCAAAAAATTTTCCACCCCCGAGAAGGGGTGGGAACCGCTCCCAAGACAAAAGCTCACATCGGCATAGAGTAGACTTTGAATAAGGAGATAATTTTTCAGGCTATTCCTTAAATTTCATTAAAATCCATGCAGTAGGATAGAATTCGGAGGTAATAACCTGTTCTTGCTCTCATTGACTGCCCTACTGATTAAAAAGCTAAATTTCAAATTTCATCAAAAACTTTCAGAAAAAACTATTAAAATGGAACAGAGTCGTAGCAAGTTAAACGCAAAAAACGTGATTTCATTTTTTTTCATTTTTAGGTTAAAATAGCGATTTTAACCCAAAATTCAAACCGATTTGGATTACTATCCAAAACATAAAGAAAATCAAAGATCAGCCATTTACCGCCCATGATCAGTATTTCGAAAAATAAGCGTTATTTTGGGGATCTATAACGTCGATATTAAAAGTGGAACGATTTTTTTTTTCTATAAAACATTGTGATCTAAAACTGCCCAGGAAACTTCTTTGTACTCTATATTTTAACAAAAACGTGTATAAAAAGCATTATTTAAATAAGACTGAAAGCTTGAAACAGGTACCATTGTCTTTAGAAAGGTGAGAACTATATACTGTAAAAATTTCAGAAAAAATATTAAAATGGAACAGAGTTGTAGCGAGGTAAACGCAATAAAAGGAATTTTTTTTTATTTTTACGGTAAAATTGCGATTTGGACAATGGTCCCCCACATAAAATTTAAAATAAACCATATTTTCCTTTTCGGCACCATCAAAAATATAAAGTATGACTAAAATTAGCCATTCACCTCACCGTGGTCAGTACCTGGTCATTTTAGAGGTGCCTGCCGCTCGCCTATATTTTATCCCAGTCTAATTTAAACTTCCTCTGACAACTGTTTGTTAACACTAGTACTTTTGCTCGCTGCTTATGGTATAAATTTGATATGATCCTGAGGTCATTGCAGACTATCTTCTTTGATTTCAAGACATTAATTAGTTGTCAATGTTGCACTTTATCGAATGCTTTATTATAGTTAATAAAACAGGCATGATTTTTGAGCATCTTGATTGACGTCCAGGCACCCTTCAAAGTTCTTTTAGATAGATGTAAGTAATTTTAATATTCGTATTCTGTTTATTATTTTAGCAGTTAAAATCACAAAACCATTACTTCTGGGAAACATGAACTTACTTATGTCTTCTTCAGTGATGTCCCTTTTTCCATTGCTGTTTTTGTTTATTAATTCTACTGAAATCTAGGACGTTCTTTTTTCCTCCTATTTAGTTTTCATTTCCAAGCTATTAGCGGGAATCTTGTCTTGGAAATTCTTCGCCCATGTCCATACCAGAGTAATTTTCGTTTTTATATTTTATCATTTACTGTCTGCTTTACATTCACTAGTTCTACAATTCGTTCATTTCTCATTTTGTCCATTAGTGTTAATCTGCAACTTCTTCTCCAGAACATCATTTTCGTTGCAATTATTCTGTTTTCCATTTTTTAAAATGAATTCCTTTTTCTTAATATCCGTAGTTAGCCCGATCAAAGAACACACAATTTTACGAAAACCTCCAAAAAAATAAAGGAAGGATGAAAATTTGGGAATAGGTAGTTGAAATTGTCTATTATTATATGTATAAGAAAAAATTTACAATTCTACACCCCCTCCATTTTACAAAAATTGGGAAATACGGGTTTTCTCGGGAGTGAAAAAATATAGGTACATTCAAAAATGTCCGAAATTGAATAAATGGCTAATTCTAATAGGTCTGGATCCCGCGTATGAAAAAAAGTTGATTAATAGCAAGCTGAAAATTTGTTAAGAGCTTAAGGGTGTCTAGTCGGACAAACTTTGATATATAGGAACACTGGAACAAGGGAAGTTTTAATTGTGGACAGGTTAAAAATTTGGAACGGTCAGACCACGAAAACGTCACATGTATTTTGTCCGACAGAACTTATTTGTTCTGAATTGTTATTGTGAAAAAAGTAAGTATTATGTCTAAGAAAATATTCTTAGCAAAAGAATAGCTTATAAAAAAAATGAAAATATATGCATAAAGTCTGTAGACCCAGTAGAAGAAGCTAAGAAATTAAATATGGGTTCTTCTTCGTCAAATTCCAAATCGAATATTTCAACGTGAAATAACCACAAAATGGAGAACTTTTCGGGAAAAACAAATTATAAGTTTTTTAAATGGTTTAAAAAAGTTTATTTGTATTTAAAAAAAAAACTTCTAACATTAAAAGTAAGTGAGTTACGCTCAAAATATTGTTTTCCCCTTTTATTTTTTGGTTAAGAAATCGCGAAAATCACCCCCTAATTAGCTACCCAAATAAAATTAATCGTTACCGCTTCACAAGTTACTTTACTTATGTATCGTTTATATGATATACAAGTCTCATTCGTTCAAAGTGTTCATTTTTGAAAACATTTGGTTTTAAAGTAATTTTTTTTAAGTTTGAAAAAATTCCATTAAAAATGTATTAGTAATACCAAAAGTCTCAAAGAGTAATAAAATGTACGTTTTTCTTTTCTGAATATTTTAGATTTTTTTGTTTTCCTCTTAGACAAAAATTGGTTATGCTATGGCCGTTCAAATTTTGCATAAACTCGTGATTACTTACTCGTTCAAGCCATTTTAATTACATCCTTTTCAAATAGAAGCACTTTGAACCCATGAGACTTACAGATCATGTAAAGAATACATAAGGAAAGTAAATTGTGAAGCGGTAACGATTAAACTTATTTGGAACGCTAATTAGGGGGTTATTTTCGCGACTCTTTTTACCAAAAAAATAAAAGGGACCAACAATATTTTGAGCGTAACTCACTTACTTTTAATGTGAAAAGTTCTTTTAAAAATCAAAAATAAACCTTTTTTTTTAAACACTTTAAAAAAGTTGTATTGAGTTTTCCCTGAAAAGGGCTCCGTTTTTTGGTTATTTCACGTTGAAATATTCGATTTGGAATTTGACGAAGAAGAACCTACATTTCATTTGGCTACAACTCTGCTTCTACTGGTCTACACACTTCATACATACACCATTTTTTTCGATAATCTTTTTTTCGATAAATAATTACTTTTTTAGTTACTTATTTAGTTACTTACAAAAAACCGTCCAAAAACATGTTTTGTTTTTGTTAAAAATTAACAAATTCACTCGCAAATAACTCGAAAAGTATTGACTTAGTGAAAAACAAAAGTTGCTTAGAATTAGTCATTTTATCCAATTCCGGACTTATTTTGAATGTATATTTTTTCACCTTCGAGAAAATATTTTTCACCCTGTATTTCCCAATTTTTGTAAAATGGAGGGGATATACAATAATTGCAAACTTTTTCTTATATAAAAATAGACAATTTCAACTACATATTTCCAAATTTTCATCCTTCCTGCATTTTTTTTGGCTCAGGTTGTTCTTTGATCGGGCTAGGTACCTAATTGCAAGAAGATTAAATTTGTGAGAAATGCAACGAAAATACATTCGTTACAATGATTTATCTGTTTAAACTCTAGTAAAATAAATGGAGTAAGTTTTTACCACATTGGTTATCGTCCAATTACGTGTGTTTAATGGTCTGAAAAACTATCGTTGATGTAGTTGGTAATTAAAATTAAGAGATACCGGAGAAGTCTGCGATGAGAATTGGATCCTGAAATTTGCTCTTAATATATTAAATTCTAGAGTTGCAATAAAAAAAAAGTTTTAGATAGGTCGGTAAAATAAAAACCCATTATAGGCCAGCGTCCTATTTATAGTACACTAAAAATTTCATTTTTTCAACCATTAAAATTTGTTTACATTTAAAGATTAAACTTACCCCGTATATTTTAGGCTGTAGTAAACTGGATTATAAATTTTGTTTGATTAAAATTATAAAAATTGGACAAAGTTGACCTTGTCTAGACACAAACGGCCTACACACGTAATGATTTATCGTACTGCTTATTGGACCTTAGGACGTGTCAAAAATTTCAGAGTATTTGTGCTTACAGTAAATAGAACAGTGTTGTTCATAATAATCTTTTATAGTTGTTGTTAATGCAAACGAGTGGTTATGTCGTCACGAATTTTGCAAAGAAAAGCTGCAGCCTTTACAGTTACGATTTTATTGATTGAAGAAGATGATGAGAAACCAATGACAAAATGAAAATGGTGTAAAGAGTGATTGTTGGACAGAAACAACTATTTTCACATGAGCTTATTGAAAGAACTTGAAGAAAAAGAGCCCATCGACTTTAAAAATTACTTAAGGATGGATTCCGATGCATACACTTCCTTGTTGGATTTACTTTATAATATAATTACTAAACGAGATACAATTATGAGAAAAGCAATATCTGCCGAAGAAAGGTTAATGGCGAGCGTAGAAATACAGTCGAACCGCTTATTAGAGTACCAGTTATAGGAATATCCCGGTTTATGGAATATAAATTCGAGGTCCCGAAACGTTTCCATTTACTCCTTAATAAATTTATCCGTTTATTTGAATACGTATTCATAAAACAATACCGCTTATTAGAATATTTTTCAGGTCAACGAATAAATTTTTACCTACAATTTCGAATTTCCTAAAAATTTAAATTATGTCTTGTATTATAGTTTCTCGCCAAGTGCTTCGAAGGCATGTACTGCTGTTTTATTTATATTATTTAGGTTTGTCAGATAGGTAATAAATATTTTGTTGCGTTGTTATGAGTACCAATTCAATCGTTTACCGACAAATTCAGTCGTAAAATAATTTTCTTTGTCTACAAACTATACATATTGCCACCCACTTGCCTGTTATAAAATTTTTAAGAAACAGTTCGCTCATCCTAATCTCTTGTAAAGTTACAAAACATTTTCGGGATGGCGAAATCATTGTAAATTTTTCTAATTTTTATAATTCAGGGCAACAAAAGTGACTAGTATTTTATATAACAAAAAATCAAGCTACAATTACCGATTATTTTTCAATACTAAATAATGTAAGTAATTTTCTTATTAAGTATATTATGTATTTTAATACGAAAATATTTAGATAATCCATATATTGCATACATTTCATATTAATTACTGTATGCATCCACATACTATAATGTAATTTGGTTTTTTAATAAATACGTTACGCTATTGTATTATTGATATAAAAAGACCTAAAACCATATACATATACATATTAACATAGTATGTACTCTTTTTACGTATATTCGGTACACTTATTACGGCTAGCCACCAATGATCGGTTATTAGAATATCCCGGTTATAAGAATATTTCTGCTTGGCACGAAGGCTATTCCAATAAGCGGGTTCGACTGTATAGTGAAGCCTCGCATCTCGCCGCGATGTGCCACGATTAAATAACAATATTATTCTGCATTTTAATGAACAACAAAAGTACCAAAAAAAAACGTAACTGCAGTATTTGCGAACCCACACACGTTCTAACTTGTGTCCCTTAGTTCAAACACGACTGACCACTGTTAATATGATATTTTATAGAAGCTCTTTACTGCGAACGATTCAACTACTGCTTACTGCGAAGCATCTGCAGCAGTTTGGACTAATATTCTACTACATGCAGTAAGATAAATCTTTACTTGTGTAGGCCGTTTTACACATAAGTATAATAATAAATAAAAGTTTTATTTCGGCACTTTTTTATCTTTCAATGGGTTAGTTTTGTGGGGAGTACAATTAGAACGAAATCACTCATTGTTTCGGAAAAAATCAAACAAGCTTATATTTTTCTTAAACTGTTTTTGTTAGTTTATATACACGTTAAAGTAAACAGTTCTAGGTATTCGCAGATTTGGCCGCTAATTGTTTATTAATTATTTAAACAAAAACAATTGTTTTGCATAAATAACAAGAATAAAAAACCGCTAAACGCCGTAAAAATGAGTGGCGCATACAATATTCCAGCTACAAAAGATCTGAATTGAATATTACGTGGCGCGAAAATGTATTTTCATTTTGATGGAAAATAAAATTCTAGTTTTATTTTAAAATATTTTTCCATAATATTTGCTCAATTTGAAGTAAAACACGCCACAAAAGAGTAACTTTGATACAGTTTGAATTTTGAAACTCTTTTGTGACACGTTTACTTCAAATTTAGCAAATATTATGGAAAAATTGTTTAAAATAAAACTTAAATTTTATTTTGCATCAAAATGAAAATACATTTTCGCTCCACGTAATATTCATATCAGATCTTTTGTAGCTGGAATATTCTATGCGGCACTCAATTTTACGGCGTTTAGCGGTTTTTTATTCTTGTATCAGGAGTTTTTCAAAGTTTTTTATAAATTAAATGAATGAAGTTGAATGCAATTTTTGATCTAGTGTCCATCGAATGTACACTAGATTTCTTTTCTATTCGAAATATATTGAAAAAAAAAATATTGGGATGGCCGGTTAATGAACTCGGATTGCCCGTGGCCAGATCAAATTAAGCGTCGTAACCACTACAACTACATAAACCATTTCGGGAATAATCCTTAATTTTATTATACTTTTGTAGCTTAATAACTTCTAAACGGCTTATCCGATTTTGATCACTAAACATGAGTTTGAAACGTATTGACAAGTAGTATCTGATGCATCTAAGGTCAAGTATGATAACTGAATCTATTACAGGAATTATTGAGCTTGAAAAACCTTTTTTCCATAGTACCCCAGGCTGTGGGTGAAAAAACGTGATATAATTCAGGAATTTTTGAAACCTATCAGGTGTTGTAAAAGACGATGCCAGGAATAACTTCTACTAAAATGTGACCAAAAATATTGTGAGCTTTTTTTTTTTAATTGCGATTTTCATTTGTTAAATTTGCAATTTTTAAAGATTTTTAATTTTGCAGCTTAGGATATTGATTTTAGAGAAAAACTTTTTTATGGAAAGTTGTAGTAAATTAAAAACCTACAATTTGAGCTATGTAAGTTTAATTTCGTGTATTGGTTATTGCAAAACAGCCTGCGAAAGGTCCAAAATGGCCGTTTTTTACAATTGCGTTATTTATTGTACAAATATTTTTTTTTTATTTTTTAAAGCTTCAAAATGAAGATCTTTCAATTCCAAACATAAAAAAATTGCAAGGCCGGATTAACGAATTTGTGGCTTATAAATTGTTTATCCCAAGAGGTCAAATGTTGAAGGCTATAACTTTTTGAAGAAAAATCGTAGAGAGTTGTTGTAACATCTAATCTCCTTCTAAAAGGTTATATTTTCATATTCTGATGTAAATAAACGCGTAAAACATTTTTAAACATCTAATTTTTGGGTTTGAAAATAAGAGGGCAAATTTCGTTATAAACATTTAGAGCTGAAGCGGCCCAGTACATCCTATGAGTTTTTAACTTACAGATTATTGTTGCTGAAGAGGAAACGAAGATTTATAAAAAAATAAAAAATTTCTACGACCAGCTGAAGCCGAGCTAAATGTTGGGTTTGAAAATAAGGGGGCAAATTTCGTTATAAGCATTTAGAGCTGAAGCGGCCCTGTACATCCTATAGGTTTCTAACTTACAGATTATTGTTGCTAAAGACGAAACGAAGATTTATAAAAAAAGTAAAAAAATTTACAACCAACTGAAGCCGAGATAATTGTTTATTTTTTCTTAAATCGTAGTGCCTTTATTTATAACAATTTAGAAATTATTTTACAGTCATTGACTAAAGAAAGACTTATATTATCTTAAAATAAAAATTGTTATAAACGCTCGCAAAAGCACCGATTTTAAAAATAATTTTTAATAATTAAATGTAACTATATTTTATAATAATTTTTATTTTAAGATAATATAAGTCTTTCTTTAGTCAATGACTGTAAAATAATTTCTTAATTGTTGTAAATAAAGGCACTACGATTTAAGAAAAAAGAAACTATCTCGGCTTCAGTTGGTTGTAGAAAATTTTTATTTTTTTATAAATCTTCGTTTTGTCTTCAGCAACAATAATCTATAAGTTAGAAACTCATAGGATGTACAGGGCCGCTTCAGCTCTAAATGTTTATAACGAAAATTGCCCCCTTATTTTCAAACCCAAAAATTAGAATTTTAAAAATATTTTACGCATTTATTTACATCAGAATATGAAAATATAACTCTTTAGAAGGAGATTGGATGTTTCACCAACTCTCTACGATTTTTTTTTCAAAAAGTTATAGCCTTCGACATTTGACCTCTTGGGATAAACAATTTATAATATCTAAGTAACAAATTCGTTAATCCGGCCTTACAATTTTTTTTGATGTTTGGAATTGAAAGATCTTCATTTTAAAGCTTTAGAAAATAAAAAAAATATTTGTACAATATATAACGCAATTGTAAAAAACGGCCATTTTGGATCTTTCGCAGGCTGTGTTGCAATAACCAATCAACGAAATTAAACTTACCAGAGCTCAAATTGTAGGTTTTTTAATTTACTACAACTGTCTATTAAAAAGTTTTTCCCTAGAATCAATAGCCTAAGCTGCAAAATTAAAAATCTTTAAAAATTGCAAATTTAACAAATTAAAATCGCAATAACAAAAAAAGCCCACAATATTTTTGGCCACATTTTAGTAAAAGTTATTCCTGGCATCGTCCTTTACAACACCTGATAGGTTTCAAAAATTCCTGAATTATATCCTGAAATCGACCTATTTTTCACCCACAGCCTGGAGTATAGGAAATACATTTGATCATACTTATGAAGCCGATAACTTAAAAATTCGAATTATCCCTGATATGAGGCGTACACCGTCAGATTTGTTTAGAGACCTTCTACAAACGCTCAGTTATTGGCGCAATTCGTAGGTTGAAATTTTGAGCAATTGTCGAAAAACCAAAATTTTCAAAGTTTAGTTTTTCAGTTTTTCGGCGATACTGAGCCGTGTGTATGTCTGATCCTGACGGCTTAAAACCCATTTGAAAGCTTAACTATTGTTTTGGTGTATTTGCGGTTATCATGTCCCTTCTTGAACCGAAGAGATATACCCCCAAAAAATATGCCGTTTTGTACTTACTAAGTCCTATAGCTGGCTTATGGGTGGTCAAAAGTCACAAACTACACCGGTTCTGAATCGCGCTGACCCCCTCTTCAAAGACAGAAAAAAATTCAGATCGGTTTAACTTTTCCAGTCACATACATACTCATATTCACAAACATTTTCCCTTTTTTAAATAGAAATTGAGTCATATTTCTGAGCTCGGTAACTTTTGAATGGTATAACCGATTTTCAAAATTAGACATGCGTTGGAAAGGTAATGATCAGTACTATTAGAAGCTGTAAAGGTCGGACTTAAATTTTTAAAGTTTTTGGGAGTTTTGGGGACGAGAAGGAAAAACAGACCCTAAAATCCACACTCTTGGACCAAAATGGATGGTTTACATATGAATGGGTGAGTCTTTTCCTGAACTTTAAGATGGAAGTTGGCCCAATTTTGAATTCAGTCAGATTTAGGAAATCGAAAATTCCGTGTATGTATAGTGTCGCGTGTAGGAGGGTTGTGAACCACTGGCGAGAACTGGCTATTAGATGCCGCAAAGATGGGACTTAAATTTTCGAAGTTTTTGGGAGTTTTGTGGACGCGAATGAAAAACAGGCCCTAAATAGGAAGGGCCGTAAAATCCACACCCTTGGACCAAGATGGATGGTTGACATATGAATGATGGGTGAGTCTTTTCCTGATCTTTAAGACGGGAGTTGGCACAATTTTCAATTCCGTCAGATTAAGAAAATCGAAAAATTCGTGTATATATAGTGTCGCGTGTAGGGGGGGTGTGGGTGTGCGCCACAGGCGACAACTGCCGTTCTCTGGTAATTTTAAAAATATCGTTGAATTGATCATTTTCCTTTGATCAAATATGTTTCTATTTTGTTTTTGATTATGCAGAATCCGAATATGGCATTACAATGTGAAAATTCTTATACAGAAGCTCTTATACAGTATATCTGCGTAGCTAGGAACCACATGGAAACCTTTTTAATTATCAATTTTACGAAGAAAAGTTATTCTTCATAAAAGGCTCTGGCTAGTCAAAAATCTAAAACTCAACCATCAGATATCAACTTTTATCAATTTTATTAGAGTTTTGTCAAAAATTTGAATTTCGTTATAAAATATCAAAAAAATGCTATTATGAAAAGTTGTTTGAAATTAATATAAAAACTATGTTTTAATATACAATTACATCACTCTAATCGAAAAAAAAAATTATTTTTTTGTCAAATTACGGATATACCCATCATCATTTTGTTACAATTATGATAACTATTTTATTATCAATTTTACGAAAAGAAGTTATTCTTCATAAAATGCTCTACCTGGTCCATAATCTACGATAAAACCATCAGATATCAAACTTTTTCAACTTTATACGAGCTATGTAAAAAATATGAATTTTTCTTAAGAGTTAAGTGCCTTTTTTTACAATATTTTAACTAGAAGGATGTAATTGAATAATAAAACATATTTTTTAATTCCAAACAACTTTTTTTAATATACATTTATTTATATACATTTTAATTTAATATACATTTTATTTTAAACAACTTTCGATATTTTGAAATATAAAGGTACTTTACTTGAGTGAAATTCATATTTTTTGATATACCTCATACAAAATTAATAAAATTTAATATTTAATGACTGCATCTTAGATCATATACCGTCGAGTATTTTATAAAGAATAACTTTTTTTCATAACTCATAATAAAAAAGTTATCAATAGGTTCCAAATTACGCAGACATACTGTATAAGAGCTAAAAATTTTTTTGTTGTTGAACATTTATTATTGTTGAAGCTTATTTATAAATGTATTCTAGGTAAGTTTTACAGCAAAATGTTTTGATCACTTTGTATAAACATTTTTTTAGCTGGTAATTTTCGGTTTTTGTATTACATTTGTGTTATCTTTCTTAATTTTCTCAAAAAGGAATAGTTTATTTCACTTCTAAAGTAAAATCATTGAGTGCATTTTAAAGACTACATCCTAATCTTTAAAAAAGCAGCTATAAACTTGTAATAAATTTGTTCAAACTTGAGTAATACCGTTTAAAACTGGTAGTAATTCTGTAAATCTACGAAGTTTTCAAAAATTACATTTTTTGAGACGTCGTATCATTTGAATGAAATTTTTACGATTTTTTTAAATAAAACATCGTTTATAAATATATTTGAAAGGTAAGTTGTGCAAAATTGATAGTTTTATAAGAAAACTTGTATTAGTTACACATTTTTAAATCATTTTTAAACAAAATTCATGTAAGTCTCACTTTCCGCCCACACCGTACTTATGTCATTTCCTTTTATACATTTGATTTCTTTTTATTATAACTATAAGATAGCTTAATTGTCTTTATTTCATGTCCAATTTGTAAAATTTTAGTTGATCCATTAGTTAAACAATTATATTAAACTAATTCAAGCGTGCGCTTCGCCAAACGCTGGTATACAGTGCACCAATCTTTGTGAGATGGGTGACTTTAGCGTTATAAGTAAAAAATTGTAGAAGCTATAGATATAATTTTAAAAAAATCTTTACTTAAGGTTTTTTGTATAAAATTTTCTGAATTTTTCAATGGTCAAGTCAGTATTTTTCTAAGATTTATATTTTCGTAGCTATTTAAAAAAATATTAATTTCGCCGTTCATTTGTTAAACAAAAAATGAAGCACCCACTTATGGAGTACAACTTTTTGATATGTTGTTTATTAAACATTTCTTAATCAAATTACAAAAAGTTCTGTCTTGTTTAATTTTTTCCGAAGTCAAAATCTCTATTGACTCCCCTATATTACAACACCAGAAACTTTTATCATTTCCAAATCAAACTATAAAAAAGCAAGTCGAGAGACTGATTGCTAAACACGATAAAGACATTTTATTTTTATGAACAGTTCCTTGGTTGAAAAATCTGCTTACAAACTGAAATTCAGAAAATTCAATCTGTTAAAGAACTTACAGAATTATTAATGATAAAATATAATCATCCTGCATCCTGTTTTCCGGGGGTAATAACAACATGTTTTCTGTTTTTAAACCTTCTATTAACTATTACCGCAGCTTAAAGAAGTTTTTCAAAATTAAATTGATCAAAAACTACCTTACCTCAGGACTTTCATGAGACCGGATCCACTATCAGACTTGTCGTTACTGTCTATAGAGACCGAAAATCTAGCGAAATTTAGAAGTTCTTCAGCTATGGAAGCTTTAATAATAGACGAAGCAACGAAGCACTAAAAAGCCCAAAACCTAGGAATTTTGTGCAGTAAGATGAATCGACATGCTTTTTGCATTCAATTCGAGAGAGTGTCAGGCAATTTTGTGAACTAAATTGATCTCCGGCCAAAAATTTTGTGCATGAGAAAATGCATTTTCAAAGTTCATCTCGAAGAGATGGAAAATGAAAAATTTAGAACTCAGGAAATATTGACGGAAATGAGTTCAACTTTTATATTAGGGGGTTTTGGAGGTCAGTGAGCACAAATTTCATGACGGCGATGTTCTCCGAGGTATCTGGTTGCCAGGGTGGAGCTCGTCGCCGGGGACAATCAAATAATTCGCGGGACGATCGAATAATGCGCCAAATGAAGATTGGATCGAAAAACTGAAAAATACGCGTTTAATATTTTTTAAAAATCTATCGAATTACACTAAAGATGATCCCCACTCTATCCCCTGGAGGTGGGGTGGGGGTAACTTTAAAATATTAAACGGAAACGCCCATTTGTTGTTAAAGATTTGGATTGCTTACGTAAAAATAAGCAACTTTTATTCGAGAAATTTTTTTGAATTGTCGATAGATGGCGCTATAATCGGAAAAAACGATTTATCGTGATACCATAGATAAATTATAGAAACGGTCTAATATTTCGAGAAATGCACTTCCAAATAAAAGACCAAAAAATACGTATTTAATATTTTTCAAGAACCTATCGAATAACATCAAACACGACTATCCACTCCACCCCCTAGAGGTGGGGTGGGGGTTAAATTTAATATCTTAAATGGGAATCCCCATGTTTTATTGCAGATTTGGATTCCTCATGAAAAAATAAGTAATATTTATTCGAAACATTTTTTAGAATTGTTAATAGATGGCGCTAATAAATAGTGTTTTTCCGATTATAGCGCCATCTATTAATAATTCGAAAAAATGTCTCAAACCAAAGGTACTTCTTTTTACGTAAGGAATCCAAATCTGCAATAAAAAATGGGGGCTCCTATGTAAGATTTTAAAGTTGCACCTTACCCCACCTCCACGGGGTGGAGTGGAGGGTCGTGTATTATGTTATTCGATAGATTTTAAAAAATTATAAAAGACGTATTTTCTGGTTTTTTATTTGGAAGTGTATTTCTCGAGATATTAGACCGTTTCTATAATTTACCTATGGTAAAAAATTTTTCTCAGCCCGAAATGGTGGATGTGTGAATTGTTCGTAAGGGGATTTTTCCACATTCTCTATTTCATCTGTTTGATTTCGTACGAGTGGTCCTTAAACCATTAACCTTGGATCTCTTGATCACTGAGTGTGTTTCAAAGATCTACATCTTTTGTTTTTAAACATATATTTTACTTACTTTAAGTAATTAGGGAATTAAAACTTGAGACTGTCATTGTCAGATTTGCCGTAGATTTACGCTCCTGCTATGTCTAAGTCTCGAATGTTGTTTTTTGATTGGAATGTGTACAAAGATATTCAACCTCTCATCTTTACTGATGAGCCCAGAGAGGTTGAAGAGGGCGAAACACATTTCTAAGAGCTGGTATTTGGATCTTTGATTCTATTCAAAAAATTTTTCCCAGCCCGAAATGGTGGATGTGTGAATTGTTCGTAAGGGGATTTTTCCACATTCTCTATTTCATCTGTTTGATTTGGTACGAGTGGTCGTTAAACCATTAACCTTGGATCTTTTGATCACTGAGTGTGTTTCAAAGATCTACATCTTTTGTTTTTACCTATGGTATCACGAAAAAAATCGTTTTTTCCGATTATAGCGCCATCTATCCACAAGTCTAAACAATATCTCGAATAAGAGTTGCTTAAATTTACGTAAGCAATCCAAACCTGCAATAACAGCTGGGGTTTCTATTTATGATTTTAAAGTTACCCCCACCCCAACTCCAGGGTGTGGAGTGGGGTGGTCGTGTTTAGTGTCATTCAATAGATTTTTGAAAAATATTGAACACGCATTTTTCAATCTTTCGATCCTATCTTCATTTCGCGAATTATTTGATCGTCCCGCGAATTATCCGGTCGTTCCAGGCGACTAGTTCCACCATACGCACCAGGTACCTCGGAGACCATCGCCCTCATGAAATTCGTATTCAGTGACCTCCAAAACCCCTAAGTATAAAAATTGAACTCATTTTCGTCAATATTTCCAAGTCCTAAATTTTTTATTTTCCATCTCTTCGAGATGCACTTGAAATATGCTTTTTCTCATGCACAATCATTTTTGCCGGAGATCAATTTAGTTCACAAAATTGCCTGACGCTCTCACGAATCGAATGCAAAAAGTTGCATGACGATTCATCTTACTGCACAAAATTCCTAGGTTTAATGCTTCGTTGCCTCGTCTATAAATAAGTTTGCCGAACACAAGGCGATAAAAGTTAATTTTTAAATTATTTGGGTATAATATTGACTCGCAGGAGCATTTGTACATATTTGTAATTATATTTGTATACTTTATAAATACTATATTTAATAAATATTTTGTTCAAAACAAACATGTTTGCTTCTTTTGTTGAACATTTTTTTAGCATTAATGCTGAAGCTATTTTCTTGTGGCATTTTTATAATAAATTACTTTTAATGGGAAATAAGCCACAATTTTAGCAAAAAAATGATTTTATTAACGTTTCAAAGCCCAAATCGGGTTTCGTTGTCAAAATACAAAATACTACTAAAATAAACAAAAATGTTGTTGCTAAGTAAAAAAATTCTTCTAATAATTTATTTAATCTGACTCATTTTCATTTATATTGGCAATTCAGACGTATATTATAAATTTTAAAGTAGCAGACTTTAAAATGATATCGCCAATATTTATGAGTTGCATTCCTGGGACGACTTTACTAAAAGATAGTTCATTCGATTATATGAAATCAATCATAACTCAAGAATATCCGTCACAAAAAAATTATAGCATGTGATCTGTCTGTAAAAAGACAACCAAATGCAACGATGACAGTAAAATTCTCGAGTTAGAAATTCCATAGTAAATCACGAGGGAAAACTAGGAAAAAACCTCGTGATACTACCCCGACATAGTAAGTATTCAGTGGAGAGATTTAAGTATAGTCCTGAATAAATCAGATAGTAAAAAGAGAAAAATCAAAGAAGCGGCTCTAATTATGCTAAATGAAACCAATTGTGTCGCAAATTCCTCGGTAGAATGCAGTAAGATGTGGTTACCCATACTGAAAGAGGAAGTCAATAGAAAGAAAATACCACGATTAGTAAGTCAATAACATTTCTAGTTAGTACAAATTTTATATTCTAGTATTACTTATTGCATATCCCTGTATTATTAATATTGTTTATAATTTAAACATATTAAAGTCAGAATTTGGTATTAGTTTTATGAAAAGTAAATTAAATGTAAGACCAAATACTTACGATGTCGGGATAGTATCGCGAGGTTTTTTCCTGGTTTTCCCTCGTGATTTACTATGGAATCTCTAACGCGAGAATTGTACTGTCATCGTTGCATTTGGTTGTCTTTTTAAAGACAGATTACATGCTATGATTTTTTTGTGAGGGATATTCTTGAGTTGGGATTGATTTCATGTAATCGAATGAACTATCTTTTAGTAAAGTCGTCCCAGGAACGCAACTCATAAATATTGGTGATATCATTTTAAAGTCTTCTACTTTAAAATGTATAATATACGTCTGAATTGCCAATATAAATGAGTTATATTAAACAAATTATTAGAAGAATTTTTTTTACTTAGCAACAACATTTTTGTTTATTTTAGTAGTATTTTGTATTTTGCCAACGAAACCCGATTTGGGCTTCGAAACGTTAATAAAATCATTTTTTTGGTAAAATTGTGGCTTATTTCCCATTAAAAGTAATTTATTATTTTTTTAGCACTATCCCATATTAGTCGTGGAAAATGTCCCCGCGACAAACTTTGATACGGGGCTCCTATGGCTACGCCACTGGAGAAGAGGTCTAAAAAGGCGTGAAATACTCACCTTAAGGAACCGAAAGGGATCGAGGGAGGTGAAAGGAAAATGTGGGAAACGCCTGCACTCTAGCTAAGGAAGACAACTAAGGAATTTTTGTAATTAAATTGTCTTGAGCAGATTGCTATTGCCAAGACGAATGAGGACAAAATGAAGGACGGAGGTGTGTGACGCGTCTCTTAATTTACTTCTAATATCCTGCGCTCGCAAAAGCTATCTGATAACTTAATTTCGATAATTAAGTTTGTTTTCTTAGATTATTACACGGTATTTACTTTAATGCAGTCTCTGGGACTTTATCGCTTCAAGATATTTGGAAATGTGCTATTTAAGACGTAAAAAATTACATCTAAGAGCTCAAGAAGGTAATAGTAAGGGAGCAAATTATGCTAAATGTGCAGTCACTCGAGCGTGATGGGGACCTATTGGGTTGTGAAGAGTAGGTCCTAAAACAAAAAAATTAAGTAAAGTTTTCCATTTTAGTGGGCGCTTGCCATTTTATAATTTAACTTTAAATTTCCAACAATCTTTTTTTCCGATTTTAACGCCATCTGTCCATAATTAGAAAAAATGTTTCGAATAAAAGTTACTTATTTTTACATAAGGAACCCAAATCTGCAATAAAAAATGGGGCTCCTATTTAAGATTTTAAAGTAACCCCCCCCCCGACCTCCGTGGGGGGTCGTGTTTGGTGCCATTCGATATATTTTTTTAAAATATTGAATAAGTTTATTTTACAGTTTTTCGATTTGATGTTCAATTCGCGAAATATCGCACGATTTGTATTTAAAATATTAAATTTCCCCCCACCCCCTTTACGTGGGAAGTCGTGTTTGGTATCATTCGATAGATTTTTAAAAAATATGGAGCAAATATTTTTTAGTTTTTCGATCTGTTATTCATTTCGCGAAATATTCGCTTTTTTTGTGAAACTTTGGGGCTCACCCATTTCCTTACGCCCGGCTCAAATCGTCAGATTTTTAAAATATACGCTCTCTTGCATGTACTTAACTTACCTTATCTTAATAGAGGTATATCTGCAGGGTATCAGGTTTCTCCCCATATGATAATCTGACACGCTCGAGTAACTGCAAAAATCCCCGCTTGGTCTCTTCTACCATAAGTTCGACGTCCGTTTTGTATTCATTGTATTCATCATCATCATCCAGCCTCAAAAGTCCACTGCTGAACATAGGCCTCCTCCCTTCGTTTCCAACCCCATCTATCCTGCGCCGCCCTCATCCAGTTTTTATTTACCTTTCTTAAGTCGTCAGTCCATCTTGTAGGCGGTCGACCGACGCTTCTCTTGTCTTCTCTTGGCCTCCATTCCAATAACCTCTTCGTCCATCGCCCATCTGTCATTCTGGCTACGTGTCCTGCCCATCTCCACTTTAACCTGGCTATCCTCTCGATGACGTCAGTCACCTTTATTCTTCTCCTGATTTCTTTCTTTTCTGATTTTGTCTCGCAGAGTTATTCCTAACATTGACCGCTCCATTCTTCTCTGCGTGACTCTTAGTTTGCTAGCCGAGGCTTTAGTTAATGTAAGTGTTTCTGATCCGTACGTCAGGACTGGGAGGACGCACTGATCGAATACCTTTCTCTTTAGACATGTGGGTAACTCACTTTTAAAAGTTTCTCTCAGTTTTCCAAATACTGCCCACCCAAGACCGATTCTTCTCTTCAGCTCATGAGTCTGGTTATCCCTGCCAATCGTAATTTCATGTCCCAGGTATTTATATCTATCTACGAGTTCTATTTCCTTCCCACCAATACTGATGTTCTGGTTGGGTACCAAATTTGTCATTATTTTTGTTTTTGAGATGTTTATATTTAAACCTACATTTTCTGTAGCTACAACGAGTTCTTGTACCATCTCTCTTGCCATACCTATTTGCCATGCCCTAAATTACCGTTTTGTATTACTCCCGAAAGATTGCTTAATTTAAAGAAAATTTTCCAAGATAGTTTAAATTTTATTTATTTATATTCGTTACTTCATTTAAGTAGGTACCTATAAGGTATTTTGTGCATACCTTAATCTAGTTAAACTTTAGGATGCCAATAATTCTGAAGAAGTTGATTAGCCTCCTAGGTGACTTATTTCCTATGTCAGAGGGCGATAGAGTGACGTCTTTTAGAAATTTTAGTCGGTTGCAGAACAGTGCTACGCAGTTGCATAGTATATTATGTTCTGCCATTTCTTTTTCATTGTCAAAGAAACGATAGTTCTCGCTATGTGATTTGCCCATTTTTTTGAGATGAGGCAGTGGCCCTCAGAGGCAGTGACCAGAGAGAAGGCCAGTGACCATCTTTATATATATTTTACTCATTTCGAGAAGGCGGTTTGTTGCAGTGGGCGTCACTTTTATAAGCCTTTTTGGCTTGCCTTTACCCTGGTGTATTGGACCCGTATAATTGTAGTTGATTGAGTTCCCAGTTCCGGAGTTCCTTTCTGATGTAGCATTTCGATAGACTACATAAGGGTTTTGAATTTTGGTATGGAGTGTTAGCCCCTTCTTTTGCGAGGCTATCAGTTTCTTCATTTCCTGAAATTCCCTTGTGACCTGGCACCCACATCAAAGTTTGACGCAACCAACTTTGACGCAAAAGTAAATGACTTTAGAGCTTTCAGGGCAGCTTGGCTGGTTTATAAAATAAAGACTTTTGCCCTACTATTGTCTCGGTTGAGACATTCTTGGGCACTGATGTCGATGGCATGTATTTTTGCCTGAAAAATAGTACAAGACATTTAAATAACCTAAAATTGGGCACAGTAACTTCCACTCGCGCCTTTTCATCTGTCTTATTTTTTTATCCATCCGCATACCATTCGAGTGAACCTTCTTTGAGTTTCGGTTCAACTTCTTCACCCATTTGGTGGTTTTTTATGACCACTTATAATGGTGTTTCGAAGTCGAAATTGTCTGGCACGACATCTGTCAGCTTGTCCTTAGAATTCAATGATTTTTATATGGCCCACTAGATCTCCAGGTTTCATTACTTGTATCTGTCGCAGCTTTAAAGCGGTGGTTACTGACTCCCTCCTTATGCAGAACTGCAATGGAAGGAGGAAGGTTTACCATCCCCTCTAGTTCCCAGACAAGTTAGCCACTTCACGTTTTGCAGGTTGGTCTGCACTTTAGTTAAGGAAGACAACTAAGGAATTTTTATAATTAAATTGTCTTGAGGACGAATGAGAACAAAATGAAGGACGGAGGTGTGTGGCGCATCTTTTAATTTACTTCTAATATACTGCGTTCGCAAAAGCTACCTGATAACTTAATTTCGATAAATAAGTTTGTTTTGTTAGATTATTACCCAGTATTTACTTTAATGCAGTCTCTGGGACTTTATCGCTTCAAGGTATTTGGAAATGTGCTAATTAAAAGGTAAAAAATTACATTTAAGGGCTCAACAAAGGAAAGATTGACGTCGGCGTCGGTGACAAAATAATTTAAGTTTTGTTTATTATGGTCAGCGGGGATTTTTGCAGTTACTCGAGCGCGTCAGATTATCACATGGGGAAAAACCTTGTACCCTGAAAATGTACCTCTACCATATATTGGCTCTTAATGCAGGGGAGTTCGTTAAGGGGGCCGAAAAAAAATATATCCTTAGAAAAACTCGAAATCGTCAGATTAAGATAAGGTAAGTTAAGTACATGCAAAACAGTGTATATTTCAAAAATTTGTCGATTTGAGCGGGGCGTAAGGAAATGGGTGGGTCCCAAAATTTCACAAGAAGAAAGCGAATATTTCGCGAAATGAATGACAGATCGAAAAACTGACAAAAACACTTATTAGATATTTTTGAAAAATCTATCGAATGGCACCAAACACGACCCACCACGGAGGTGGAGTGGGGGGTTGCTTTAAAATCTTAAATGGGAGCCCCCATTTTTTATTGCAGATTTAGATTTAGAAGTCGCTTTCCGTCCTTTTTGTAAACTGTTCCCAGTGTTCATTTTTTGTTCTTCTTACCAATTGCTTTGTTTCATTTCTTTTTCTTCTATAGGTGTCTCTGGATTCTGGAGTGTTTGATGTTTTACACTTCATGTAGGCCTCTCGCTTCTCTTTATATTTCTCTTTTATTTCTTTTCTGAACCATGGTGTATTTTTGTTTCTTTTGTTCAGCATGACTTTGCGTTTTCCTAGAGCCTCTGTTGCTGGTTCTTTAATGTAGTTTTTAATTTTCTCCCAGCTCGCGTTTATATCTTCTATGTTGTCTATTTGTTTCAGCTGTATCTTCTGTGCTAGCCTCCTTTGGTACATTTCTCTTGTAGAATCGTTCCACAGTGATTCTACATTGAATTTTTCCTCGGTGATTTCCTGTAGAAAGTGTTTTGGTGTTAGTTTTATTCTTATTTTTGCTAGGACTAGTTTGTGTCCACTCCCTTGAAACCAGAAGTGCTTTGAATAAAATGAAATCAGTATTATGCAATCGAAAACTGGGAATAGAAATTAAAAGTAGAGTAAAAATGTATACCATTTTTATTCATTCAGTTGCGGTGCGAAACCAAAACTGTCTTAATTTTTACTCAGATCAGAGAGTGCAGCCAGCACTCTTATCGACGATTTCACCTCTTTTTAGAGGTTCATCAGAGACTGCATAGGCTGCTTTTCCAAAGAAAAAAAAAAAAAAAAAAAAAAAAAGAGGTGAAATCGTCGATAAGAGTGCTGGCTGCACTCTCTGATCTGAGTAAAAATTAAGACAGTTTTTGGTTTCGCACCTCAACTGAATGAATAAAAATGGTATACATTTTTATTTTTATTAGTATTACTCCTATAGAGTAACTGTATCCCGAAATAACCAAAGTACGTGCCTCCTAGCGGCGGGATACGGGCAACAATACATTGGCTTATAGGGCAGTCCTTACAGTAGGGATCCTGGCCTATACAGACAAATGCAGGCGGGTGTGGGGTAATACTGCACTTTGGTTGCATTGGTGGTGTATTGGCTAAACGTGCAGGGCAGGGTATGGTGCTGATAGAAAAGGCATTCAGGCATCAAATATCCAAAAATCTTTTCAGGCCATAATAATGAAAAGACCTTCTCCAAACGCAGTAAAAACTTATACTGAAATGATGGCATCTCCTGAGGTAAAATGTTCCGGAAGTAAAATGAGCCTCCGTTCGGATCTCCGGGTGAGGACTATCTCAGGGGGAACACCATTGCAGGTTAGAAAAATCAGGATAGGGTCTTGGAATCTTGGTAGTCTTACAGGTAAGAGTCTGGAGTTAGTGGATGCGCTCAAACGAAGAAGAGTTCAAATTGCTTGTATTCAAGAAACTAGGTGGAAAGGACAAAGGGCGAAAGAACTAGGTGAAGGATACAAATTGTGGTATGTAGGGAGTAGTAACACTAGAAATGGAGTTGGTATAATTGCTGATAGTGAAATGAAAGGTAACGTAGTAGAAGTTGTAAGAACGAGTGATAGAATGATGTCAGTGAAATTCGTAATTGATAAAGAGGTATTGAATGTTGTTTGCGTGTATGCTCCCCAAACAGGTCTGGGTGAGAATGAAAGAAGAGCTTTCTATGATCAATTAGGAGACGTACTGAGTGATATTCCAGCAGAGGAGAAAGTTATAATAGGAGGTGATTTCAATGCACATGTGGGCCAAACCAAGACAGGATATGAAACAATACATGGGGGATTAGGCTTTGGAACTAGAAATGAAGCTGGAGATGACATGCTTGAATTAGCAACAGCATTGGATATGGCGATTGTTAACACATTCTTTAAAAAGAGAGAAACTCAACTTATTACCTACAAAAGTGGACAACATCAATCCCAAATAGACTACTTCATGATAAGGAAAGAAGACATACGTGAATGCAAGGACTGCAAGGTAATAGTGAGTGAGACAGTAAGCCAACAACATAAGCTGCTTGTTCTGGACATCGAAGTAAAAAGCGAAACTAAACAAAAATATCGGAGAGGACCACAAAAAATCAAATGGTGGCTGCTGAAAGATGAGAAAGAAGGTCTATTCAGGAGAAGAATAGTAGAAGAAATATGTTGGAACATGAAAGGAAGCCCTAATACAATTTGGAGAAAAATGGCCAGTAGTATTAGAGAGACTGCTATTGAAATACTTGGGAAAACGTCAGGAAAAAAGTTTGAGGATAAAGAGACTTGGTGGTGGTCAAACGAAGTACAAGGAAAAATAAAAGAGAAGAGAAAATTATATAAAAAGTGGCAAGAAACCAGATCCGACACAGATCTTCAAAATTATATGGTGGCGAAAAAGGAAGCGAAAGTAGCAGTAGCAAAAGCCAAAGCAGAAGCGTATTCAAACCTATATGATCAACTTGATACCAGGGAAGGCGAAACGAAGATATATAAAATAGCCAAACAGAGAGCAAGGAAAGCAAAAGATTTTAATCAGATTAGATGTATCCGAGATGAAAATAATAAAATACTAGTTCACGAAAGGGAAGTCAAAAAGAGATGGAGAAAGTACTTTGACAGCTTATTAAATGAAGAATTTGACAGACAGCCTGTAGAGTCAACGGAGACAGTAGCAGCAATGGTCACCAAAATAACCAACGAGGAAGTGGCTCAAGCGCTTCAAAAAATAAAGAAAGGAAAAGCGGTAGGACCAGATGATATTCCTGGGGAAGTATGGAGAGCATTGGGAGAGACAGGAACAAGGTGGCTAGCAGGTCTATTTAATAGAATTATGGAAGTTGGACAAATGCCAGACGAATGGAGAAGCAGTATACTGGTACCTGTTTACAAAAACAAGGGAGATATACAACAATGTACAAACTACAGGGCTATAAAACTGCTTAGCCACACCATGAAAATATGGGAAAGAATAGTTGACAGACGGATACGTGAAGAGACCGAAATATCCGAGAATCAATTTGGCTTTATGCAGGGTAGATCAACAACAGATGCAATTTTCATTATAAGGCAGTTGATGGAAAAATACAGGAGTAAAGAAACAAACGCTCATATGGTATTCATTGATCTTGAGAAAGCATATGATAGAGTTCCTCGAGAGATTCTGTGGTGGGCACTCAATAAGAAAGGAGTCCCTGGTGAATATGTAAAGATTGTGAGGGATATGTATGAGGGAGTAACGACTAGTGTTAGGACAGGTGTGGGAGAGACTGATAAATTTCATGTGAAAGTAGGATTGCACCAAGGCTCTGTGCTTAGTCCGTATTTATTCTCATTAGTTTTGGACCAGATAACAGCGAAACTACAGGGTAGCATTCCATGGTGCTTAATGTATGCTGATGATGTCGTGTTAGTAGGAAATAGTGAAAGAGACTTAGAACAAAAACTGGAACAGTGGAGACAAGCTCTGGAGGAAAAAGGTTTAAAACTTAGTAGGACAAAAACAGAGTATTTGGAATGTTCATTTAAAGATGGAGCTAGTACAAATAAAATGGTATCTTTGGATGGTGAAATGATTGTGAAAAGCAATAGTTTTAAGTACCTAGGATCGGTATTACAGAGTAATGGAGAAATAGATGGAGATGCATGCAGTAGAATTAGGGCTGGATGGATGAAGTGGAAAGAAGCGAGTGGTGTGTTGTGTGACAGAAAAATTCCAATGAAGCTGAAGGGAAAATTCTATAAAACAGCCATAAGACCGGCTATGATGTACGGAACTGAATGTTGGGCAGTGAAAAAGAAAGAGGAACAACGAATGCATGTGGCGGAAATGAGAATGCTTAGATGGATGAGTGGAGTGACAAAGAAGGATAAAATTAGAAATGAGTATATTAGGGGAAGTCTAGGTGTGGCACCAATTGATGCCAAAATGAGAGAGCATAGGTTAAGATGGTTCGGTCATGTTCAACGTCGAGACGTTAATCACCCAATACGAAGAATAGCTGAAGTGCAGATTCCTGGAAGGAGTAGGAGAGGAAGACCAAAGAAGACCTGGGGGGAGGCGATAAGGCAGGACATGTTGGTAAAGGGGATTAACATTGATATGACCCAAGACAGAATTGTGTGGAGAAATGCAATTAGGGAAGCCGACCCCGCATAGGGATAAGGCAAAGAGAATGATGATGACTCCTTTAGAGTAACTAGGTCCATTTTCCGCTGGAACTTTACCACGCTGCAGACGGGGGTTGTGAATTGCATAGTGTAGAATTCCTTCCCCTTAGTCTTCACTGCAGCATCCATGTGCTTGCATATTGTAGAAGCCTTGGAGGTTGTCACCAGGAAATGGGCCAATAAAGTTTTTCAATTAAAAATCTTTTAAAAATATTTAATTTACAAATATTTTTATTAGGTTGAAAAACTTAGTCTTTTAAAAGTAGAGTATTGAGATGTTATGTATTCTCTGTTCTTTTATATGGAGTTGAAGCCTGGACAATTACGGACGCAACTGAAGAAAAGACTTGCTAACTTTGAGACTTGTTATCAAATAATATGGTAAATATCATGGACACAACACATAACAAAAACGAAAACATTGAGAAAGAAACAAATTCAATAACTTCTTGGAAATCTGGTATGTTAACACCGATATATAAAAGTGGAAATAAACTCCTTTCGACTAATTATCAACCGGTAACAGTTCCACCAACAGTAGTTAAAATAATGGAAAAATTAATAGCTAATAAATAATTATTATCATTTTGGTTAAAATAC
This sequence comes from Diabrotica virgifera virgifera, assembly GCF_917563875.1. Lineage (NCBI taxonomy): Eukaryota > Metazoa > Arthropoda > Insecta > Coleoptera > Chrysomelidae > Diabrotica > Diabrotica virgifera. Next base: position 130,552,409 of record NC_065445.1, on the reverse strand, counting down.
AATGATATTCCAGTCGCTCAACACTATGGTTCTGTAACTAGCAACCTCCTTCTATCTCTTTAGTGAGTTATGAATGTACGATATCTTTGGACCGATATGAGCCGATTAATATTATTCATATAGATTTTTCACGAGCATTTGATAAGGTACCTATAAAAAATTAATGCTGAAGCTATGACATCCTAGCGTAATTGGTGCGTTGTTATTATGTTTAGAAAACTTCCTCTCTGAAAAAACTTTTTCTGTCAAAGTAGAAAATAACTGCAGTGTTCCATATGCAGTAGCTGGGGTTGTCCGTCAGTGATCAATATTAGGGCTTATTCTGTTTTTGCTGTACGTATCTAATTTAACGTCTGGATGACAGTCAAAATGACTAATAAATTTAGATTTAACAAAGTTTAACTTACGTCAAAAGTACTAGGATTCCTTCTTGAATTGCTAAAGAAATTCCTTGTTTTTATAATAAAACCTTTGGTTGTTGGTTTATCATAAAAAACAAGAATATTTCTTGGCCATTCAAGATGGAATCCCACTCTCTTTTTAGTGGTACTTTAAACTTTTGACGCAAGTTAAACTTTGTTAAATCTGGATTTAGTTACTAGAGTTCTTTATTGTAGCATAGCTCTAATGATGGTTTTGTAAGCCGAAAGCGGTCAGCTAGGAGCGGTTGCAGTTTTAGTGTGGTTTAGTCTTTCAGCTACGTTGACGTAAAGTTTTCTGGCGGTATCATGTACAGCATGTCAGTGTTTACACTTTTATAGTTAAAAGCAATCCATTCAGCTTTCTTTCAATACTAAAATGGCAGCAAGTTAATCCAGTAGTTCTACTCTGAAGTACTTTCAACACTGTTTTACTATTTTTTAGTTAACAATACTCGTTTTTTGTAATTCAGTTTATAAAGATTTTTTAAGAACCTTCACCTTTTTTTTTATTATGCATTCGTTCATAATTTACTTGAAAAAATAAAGTTTATTTTATTTGGAGTAGTATGTTATTTTACAGCAGTATGAAGAATCATTCCGTAGTTGATGTAAAAAACAAATACAGTGATATAAGACAAACTCATATTAAAAACAAAGGAGAATAGGCCACAGGATGACATACCGCTTGTCAGTGTTTACGTCCTGAAATATCCACGTCAGTAGTTAAGTCAGTGTTAAAATAACTTTACACTTAAAGAATACTATTCTTTCCAATTCTTTTTCTTGTCATAGAAGTGTGTACAAAACGTCTTTTTAATTATTTAGCAATTATTTTAAACATTAAATTTTGCTCCTCTTATTAGTCTTAAGGTGATACAGTAGCGATCAACAGGTAGCAAAAACGCGTTCCAAGATTGCGGCTGTAATTTTGAATATTTTGTCGAGATATTTGGCACACGTATTCGTAATATAATAAAGAATGGCGGTACAGAGCCCAATTTGAAAAATATATTAATATGTGGAAATCACTCTGTAATTAAATACAATATTAAAAAAAACGAGCCTGTACCGCCATTAAGAAGAACAAAAAAATACACTTTCTTCAAATAAACTTTTTTATCCGATGCCTAGATTTTGTGTCAATTTGGAACTACTAAAATTTTTTATTTCATTAGTAGTTCCAAAATGACACAAAATCTAGGCATCGGATAAAAAAGTTTATTTGAAGAAAGTGTATTTTTTTGTTCTTTTTAATGGCGGTACAGGCTCGTTTTTTTAATATTGTATTTAATTACAGAGTAATTTCCACATATTAATATATATTTCAAATTGGGCTCTATACCGCCATTCTTTATTATATTATGAATACGTGTGCCAAATATCTAAAAAAAAAAATTTAAAATTACAGCCGCAATCTTGGAACGCGTTTTCGCTACCTGTTGATCGCTACTGTTTCCTCTTAAGTCTTAGCCTTAAATTCTCCTACCAAAAATAACATGTTTGCTTGATTGGATACAAATATCGATGACAATAAAAATTCATTGTTTTTAGAATAGTCAAACCAAACAATTCAATATTTATGCTCAACTGTATCCAATTTATCGAACTCGATGACTGCGAAGAGGTGATCACAATAGAGGAAGTCGAACATAAAAATAAATAGGAGTTTGGCCCGTGTTTCTAAAATTGAATATCCTTTTTCCAACATTAAAATAATTGTCAGTCATATGGGATTTCGGCGCCTGACTTAACGTACGACTATTATTAGCAAAACAGATATTATTACGGTAAATATGGTTTTTTATGGTTTTATATGGTAAATGCTAAAAATAAAATAGGTATGTATACAGGTAGTCAGATCTAAGCATTACTTTTTAAGTGGTATACAGAAATAATAAACACAAAGCAATATTTAATTGAAAAACTTAGGCAACTTACAAAATGTTTTGTGGTATTCTTGACAACGATGATGTTATGAATCTCGGACTTTCATTTATATTGACACAGAGATACATTGATGGGAGATACATAATATATGTATGAGAGAATGGATCATTAGATTTTCACTGGTTTTGGATGTTTATATAGTAACATGTACTGGCTGACTATAAAAGACAACCAAGAAGGCATATATATGAGGGTCTAGGACATTTCGCCGTCGCCATTTCGCCGTTGAGCCATTTCGCCGTCGCCATTTCGTTGTTAGCATTCGTACTTATAATCTCGGGATGATCATTACTTGTATATAAGTTTTGAATGGTTTTCGAACGATTATATACTATCACTTTTGCATAATGAAGTTTTTTATTTTTGATACAGTAAAAACAATTGAAATTGAAATCACTTTTCTTAATATTGTTTATTTCCGAGAATCTGATAATAGTCATATTTATCTACTTAATGATGTATTCTAATTATACTTTTGTTTATTGTCCTTAATTTCCTAGAAATAATAGGTTAAACTTAAAATTACAAACAATAGGTGACTATTAAAGGTTGGCAGGTACATCAGGTACCGTTAACAGATTATTATCTACTTAATGATGTATTCTAATGATACTCTTGTTTATTGTCCTTAATTTCGTAGAAATAATAGGTTAAACTTAAAATTACAAACAATAGGTGACTATTAAAGGTTGGCAGGTACATCAGGTACCATTAACAGATTATGTCCCTTTTCCTCGTTTCTCTCTTTTGATTTACTATATAAGCGCAGAATTCATCTGAAGAGTTCAGTCGTATCTTGAAAGTGTTTGCGATAATTACGAACTTAATTATGGACCGACAAATTCTATCTACTAGAGGAAAGCCAAAATTTAGCTCAGATGGTTTTATTTATGTTTTTGATGCCCTTAGCAAAAATGACGATGAAATTAGATTTTGGAGATGTGAGAGAAGAGACATGTGTAAGGCAAGAATTCACACTAAAAATGGTGAAATAATAAAAAAGGTTAGCCTTCACTCTCATGACGCATCGGTTGTGGATATAGAGGTTGCCCAAATAGTAACAACCATTAAAAGACGAGCAGAAGATACAATGGAAGGAACAATTCAGGTAATTCTCAATTTATTCTAATAAATTTTCTTATTTCGAAAAATATTTTACTTTGAAATTTTCATTGATTGATTAATTTTTTTTATTTTAGGTAGTCAACGAATGTTTAAATAATACCAGTCAGGCTTCTCAAGCTCGACTTCCAAATAATTGCGCACTGAGGAAGACCAACAGACGAAAACGCAACGAAATTCAAGCTGCACCGCCAAACCCTGCTAATTTAGAAGGATGGCGGATACCAAAACATTACAGGACTTATGAAGTGTCGGATGGCATGGAAGAAAATTTCCTTTTGGCGGACAATGGAGAAGGTCCCGACAGAATATTGATTTTCGGGAGAGACAGCTGGCTACAGCGTTTGCAAACTTCGCCCATATGGTTTGCCGATGGTACATTTTCAATACCACCGCCGCTTTTTTCCCAAGTGTACACCGTAAAGGCAACTAAAAATAATAGGGTCCACCCTATATTTTATGCCCTTTTGCCAAACAAATCACGAGCTATTTATAGCCGTATGTTCGATCTAATAAAGAATTTGAAGCCAAATCTGAGCCCTACTGCGATCCATTGCGACTTTGAGCAGGCAGCATTCGCAGCCATGGAAGATTGTTTCCCAGGAGTAAATATCAACGGATGCTTCTTCCACTTAGCGCAAAACATGAATAAGCATGTGGCAGAGTTAGGCTATCTTACAGAATACAATAACGACGCCAAATTTGCCTTAAATTGTAAGATGGTGACATCCTTGGCACTCGTTACAGTTCGTCATTTAGATCAGGCCATTGATCTGTTGGGAAACGCTTTACCTGTTGCGCTTCAACCACTGTTCGAAGACAATTACGCAGGACCTATGAACAGGTAACTATAAAGTGTACTTTTTCAGAAATTCCAAAATCTGTATATCATTTTATTAATTATTTATAGACGAGGAGATGTTAGACGCCTTCCATTATTTCCCCAGGAGATGTGGAATCTCTATCAAAGTACGATGAATAGGGAGGATCGAACCAACAATTACGAGGAGGCAGCACACAGAAGGCTTCAAACAGAAGTAGGCACACAGAAGGCTTCACAATATTCAAATTTATCGACAGCCTCCGTAAGGTGCAGAAGGGTAGGAGCGTTCACTATGAACAATTAGTTGCTGGGAATCTGCCACCCTTGAAAAAGAAAAAATATAGGGACGCGGATGAGCGAATTTTAAGATTAGTCCGAAACTTCAATGCCGATGGAGATATTTTAGAATATCTTAGAGGACTAGCCCATAATTATGAAATGTAACTGTTTAAATATTTTTAATACTGTAAATATTTTATTTTTCAGACGAAAACAATGTATAGTTGAATACGAAAATATAACTTGGTTTTACTAGCAACATCAGCATTTTATTTACACTGACATTTAGTATAAAAAAAGTTAGCATGTTTATTATCACGTTCTTGCGACATTTAGTATAAAAAAAGTTAGTATGTTATCACGTTCTTGTAAACTTAACCAATGCCGGGATGGCGACGGCGAACTGGCTCGACGGCGAAACGGCCGACGGCGAAGTGGCTCGACGGCGAAACGGCGAAATGGCGACGGCGAAACGGCGACGGCGAAACGTCCCAGTCCGTATATGATATATGCCTTTTTTCTCCTATTATGGTATTCTATTTTGCATTATCTTTAAAATAAATGAGTTGACAGAGAGAGGGGTAAGACATTAGGTATATTCCCACTGTATATGATTTATAAATACACGAGAAAAGATTTTTTTATTTAAAACAAATAGCGACATCCTCCCAAAGGATATTACGGACATAACGATTACGGTATATTTAAATACGATTAACAGTACTTAAATAATTAAATGGTACCTCCTGTTAAAATAGGCCAAATGCACTCACTCACAGAATTCATTTTTTTTATTTTTTTACGTTCTACGTGATTAAAAACAAACTCGGCATAATTTTAATACGCTTATCAGACAGTCCATTATTAGACCACTCATCAGCGGTAAAAAATTGTAAAACCGTGGAATTTTGAGAATCAACACCGACTTTAATGAAAATTTGGGTTTTAAGCTCTGTTGACACTCTTCTTTAAAATCTACCCTATGCCGAACTGCGCTTTTGCCCTGGGTATGAAAACAACCCCATCTAGGGGATGAAATTTTATTAATTAAAAGAACTATGGAAATCGATAGAGTGAATTTTGTTCTATAAATTTTTGTTGCAAAATTGACACTTTCCAAGTTATTTGCGATTGAAACTATGCATTTTTCATTGAAAAAGCTTACGTTTTATAATCGTTTTTCATGAATAAATTTAAAAAATTTAATTTTATATGAAAAATCGTTAAAAACAAAATCGTGGCCAATACAAAACAAATAGATTCGTGTCACAAAGACCTAGGTAAACCCAATAACGACTGAGTTCTTGCTTTTAAAGAATGGCTATTTTCGAAGAACCTCGAAATGGAGAACTTTAAATTTCAAATAAGTCGAATGTGGTGCAATTTTTTAAGAAAACTTAGGAGATATCTTTTAAAGTTCCTTAAAAAATATTTCAAATAAGCTCTGATAAAAGTTTTTTGCATAAGAACTGTGTGACTTATGACGAAAATAAAGTCGCTTTCTGCTTTTTCTTTTTAAAACGTAAAAATTAAACCCTCGTCGTTACAATCCTAATAAAAATGAATAGCTACCCACTTGAAATTAACTTTATTTAGGTAAAATTGATACAATCCATGTGACTCGATCGGTTTGGAATGCTTAGTTTAGAAAAAATAATTGATTAAATCGAAAATTACATTATTATAATTTAAAAAAAGTGCATTTTCTTAAATAAACCTAAAAGTAATAATGATACAAAAACAAAAAAAAAATCAAAATTTTTAGTAAAATTAATTCTACAATTAATAATATTTGAAACATTTTTTCATATTATGAATACTTTTAGATTTCTTTAAGAAAAATTTACTTTTTTTTAATTTTAAAACTGTCGTTTTTGATTTAATCAACTATTTTTTCTAAACTAAGCATTCCAAACAGGTCAAATTACATGAATCGTATTAATTATACCTAATTAAAGTTAATTTCAAGTAAAAAGATTACAGTATTAATTTCTATTAAGATTGTAACGAAGAGGGTTAAATTTTTACATTGCAAAAAGAAAAAAGCAGTGGCGACTTTATTTTCGTCATAAGTCAGTTTCTTCTTATGTAAAAAACTTTTGTCAGAGCTTATTTCAAAGCTTATTTAATGATCTTTAAAAGATTTTTCTTAAGTTTTCCCAAAAAATTGCACTACATTCGAGTTATTTAAGATTAAAAGTTCTCTATTTCGATGTTCTGCGAAAATAACCATCCTTTAAAGAGCAATAACTAAGTCGTTATTGGATTTACACAGGTCTTTTTGACGGGAATCTCTTTTTTAGACTGTTTTTATTAGCTACAATTTTGTTTTGAATTATTTTTCTATAAAATTATATTTTTTATGTTGTTCATGACGTGAGTTTTTTCAATGAAAAATGCATAGTTTCAATCGAAAATAACTTAGAAAGTGTCAAATTTGCAAAAAAAAAATTATAGAACAAATTTTACTCAGAATTGGTCACTCTATCGATTTCCATAGTTATTTTGATTAAACAAAATTTCATCCCCTAGATGGGGTTGTTTTCATCCCCAGGGCAAAAGTGCAGTTCGGCATAGGGTAGATTTTGAGAAAGGTTATTATTACTACCTAAATCCAAATTTTCAAGGAAATCAACCTTGGTTATCAAAATTTCACGAGAAAATGGCTGTTGATTGGACTATATTAGTAAAATTGAGGAAAAATTTAGAGAAACTGGACACTTAAAACATGTTGCAAATACTGGTCGTGTATCAATAAACGGTACTATAATCCTCAAATTAATTCAAAGCAAATTGCAGCTGATACCATCATTTATAAAAGGTCTGTTTTACGTGTAGGTACTACAAAAAAATATCATTCGTATAAAATTTATAATGTCCAGGACATCAATGACGATGATCTAGATCGCAGAATGCAGTTTTACGAGATAATGCAAGATTTACAATCAAAATCAAATCGTAATCAAAATCTACGCTTCATTCGCTAAATCCTTTTTTCTCGTGAAGTAGCCTTCTGTTTACATGCAACAGTAAATCGGCAAAACTGCAGATATTGGATCCTCACCCAAGATCTCCAGATCTTACACTACTTGATTTTTTCCTTTGGGGTTACTTAAAATCAAAAGTTTACATCGATCGATCACAAAATTTTAAAGATTTAAAAAAGTTAATTAGATTGGAGTTAATATAACTCCAGAAAATATCCATAACGTTTAAGAAGATAGTTCTCGGTACGTCACTTCACGTTAAAAAGTAGGTAATCGAAATAAAATTGTAGAAAATTTAATTTGCTACATTTTATGTGTAACTAAATTTTCTGTAGGGTTGCTAGTTTACGAGAAACAGTGCGAAACCCCTTTGCACTCCTTTTTCCGAGATGGCGGCCGGGGGACAAGGGTGGCGACCCCAAAAACTTGAACTTAAGCTTCTACTAAGACCACCTACACAATAAAAAAATAAAATTGACTCCTCTAAGAAATACAACCCTAAATGTAACATTTGAATGGACTAATCGATTCAATTAGAAAATCCATATTAACATTGACTGCAACCACTTTACTTTTCGTTGTACAATTTCCCTTGCAATTTCGTGGAAAAGACCTACTTCGTCATCTGTTCTTCTATTCGTCTATTTGTCTTCTTCTCCAATGGCCCGCAGTCGATGATCCACGAGCTTCGACTAGCAGGATTGTTAGGTCTGGATCCCGCGTATGAAAACAAAGTTGTTTAATAGCAAGCTGAAAATTTGTGCAAGCTTAAGGGTGTCTAGTCGGATAAACTTTGATATATGGGAACACTAGAACAGGGACAGTTTTAATTGTGGAACAGGTTAAAAATTTGGAACGGTCAGACCACGAAAACGGCACATGTATTTTGTCCGACAGAACATACTTAAACTCTCCGAACAGAGATTAAACTCTCATGCAAAAATCAGACTGATATTTATCACCAAATGGGCGTTTTAATAAGTAGAACATGTAGAATATGTCAAATGACAGGAATTATGACAGGTGATAAATAGCAGTCTGATTTTTGCATGAGAGTTTAATCTCTGTTCGGGGAGTTTAAGTCTATTCTGTCGGACAAAATAAATGTGCCGTTTTCGTGGTCTGACCGTTCCAAATTTTTAACCTGTTTCACAATTAAAACTGCCCCTGTTCCAGTGTTCCCATATATCACAGTTTATCCGACTAGATACCCTTAAGCTATTAACAAATTTTCAGCTTGCTATTAATCAACTTTTTTTTCGTAAGCGGGATCCAGACCTATGTGTTTTGTGTTCCAAAGCAATTACTAGATGAAGCGAGTAGGTGCTTTATAGAATACTTTTGGACACACTAATTGTAAATCTTCCTCTATTTCTCACTCACTCCAACCAGTAATAAATATATTTATCGCTATTGCTTCATGTAATCATATACTTATGAGTAGACAAACCGAGCAGAATGTTCCTCTACTTCTCGCGACAACAGATCCTTTCGATCAGGATCTAAAACAAAATGGAGGATTAGGTGGAAATAAAGAAAGGTGTAAAGATGGAAGCTGGGATAATTATAAAATATTATACATTGGCGATAATATATTGCAAAAAATCTAAAGCTCGACCACAAATGAGATGAGTTTGACATGAAGTAAAAATAGAAATTTCAATATGATAAAAAAAATTATAAGTGAAAGAGAAAATAAAAGGCAACAAATTGGTTTAAACGTGCTACATATAGCACGTTTAAATAATAAAAGGTGGACCATAAGATTCATAAAATGGAGACCTAGAGAAGATAAAAGACACCGAGGTAGACCACTAAAAAGATGGATGGATTACTTAAGAAAAATACTGCGAAATTGGATACAGAAGACACAAGATAGAGAACAACAGTGGATACAAGAGGTTAAGGAATGATGATGATGATGATTATGATGATGAACAAATAGGTTAGATACTTTCCATTTAATTCCTTTATTTTCATTCAATACAATTCCTTTATTTGAAGTAAAGAGGTGTTCAATGAAGTGTTCATTAGTTTATTCCATATTTAGTAACATAATCAAGTTAAGTATTCGCGTCCTACAAAAAGTTATAGTAAAATTTGATATTATACCTGCTATATCTACCTAACGATTGCACTTACCAAATTAATTAAATAATTAACAATACAATGTATATAATATTTATTAGGTTGAAACATTAATGTAATTAGTTTATTCCTGTATTTAGATCAGTCATCTACTCTGTTCATGTGTTGGACATAAAAATGTCACTACTTTTTTTTATAAATAACTACGGAAATACTTAATAGGTTATTTTTAGTCAACAATCTAATATCTGGATTAATTTGTACTTTTTTTACAGTTACAACAAATGAAAATTATTATATACTAAGACTAAGACATAATATAAAAAACATTACCTTTTGTGACGCAATATTTAAAACAAACAATTAACACCAATTAAATCACTATAAAACCGAATTTTTCACAATACAACATCGACGTTTTCACACATTTTTCGCGATTTGGAATTTTTAAAAATTATTTTCCAAATGACGTCACGGAGAAGTTGACTTTGAGTTTACCGACCTACCCTGATGTGGGCTGGAAGACCCTAAGGCAGACAGTAGACTAACGGTACACCGGCCCCCTATACGAGATAATTTTAACATTTCGTTCATTTGGGATATTTTTAGCATGGGAAGTCACCATTTTTTACTCTTCTTTCCTCTCTCGCTCGTGCCTTCGTTTGTTTTTCATTTTTCACGTGCAAGGACGTTGCCCGCATTGGGCTGGTGGGGCAATTTTCAAAACAAACGAGTACTGCTTAATGGCAAATTTGATTATTTCGTTCGGTATTTCATCCGGTATGTTTGTGTATATTACGATAAGATCAATAAATTTATTAGAATCTTTGAATGTTGATGAGTAATGGCCAGAAATTTTGTAGTTTAACAATAAAAATTGCATAGGTAAACGGGGTGAGCCGTTTAAGATAAAATAAATTTAAAATGAGGGGATCAGTATTAACAGCAATAAAAGAAGATTATTAGGTAAAATTGGCATTGGAAGCAGCAGTAAAAAGACTGCGGCTATAAGTTAATACTAATAAAACTAAGTATATAGTCCAGGGCGCATCTGTTTTGAGATGGACGTTGAGAGGTAACTCAAATAACTCAAATTATTTTGCAGAAATTGGTTGAAAATAACTCAAATAATAATATTTGAGTTATCCTCCCACTCAAAATTGTCCGGAACATTGTTTAAATAATCAAAATGTCAAAATATGAAGGAAAAATTTGATTTTTTATTGGTTTTTTGATTATAACTTGAAAACTGTTCATTTCTGAGAAAAGTTTTACTAACATAAAAGTTGCGTAATTAAATTTCCTACAATATAAAATTGGTTAAAAATTTAAAAAATAGTCACCCTTGTTTTAAAATAGCAATAATTGCGAAAAAAACCATACAAAAACAAGTATTCGCATTTTACGTTTTTTAACCATTCATGCTATACTTAGGACCTTCATATTTTACCCAAAAAAACTTTATGATATAGTAAAACAACACTGTAAATTTCATTAAGATCAGTTTAATAGATTTTGCAAAATAAATTTTGCAATCCAGCTTTCGCAAAAAAAAACATTTTTTTAAATGTTGCAGGACTGAAAATAAAGCAGATAGCAAGTTGAATTTTTTTTGCTTATAGAAGTGTACTGTACCTTTCATTTGCAATTTGCAAAATTAAAATCGATTAATTACCACGGCGTCAGGAAATTTTTTAAATAAACATTAATTTTTGGTGCTACGCGCAGGACAGCGGTGTTCGATTCACATAAGTTGATTTCCACCAAAATTTCTTTCAATCTTTAATTTTCTTGCTCTATATTTTGTTGTATTTTAATATTTTAATTCCACAAAAATCAATGTAATACAATAAAAATGTAATAAAAATTAAAATGTATCAATAATTAGCAAAGGTCATTGGAATCCTCAATCAGAGCAAACTATCCGCTGTCCTGCGCGTAGCACCAATAATTAATGTTTATTTAAAAAAAATTCCTGACGCCGTGGTAGTTAATCGATTTTATTTTGCAAAATTGAAAATGAAAGGTACAGTACACTTCTATACGCAAAAAAATTTCAACTTGCTCTCTGCTTTATTTTAAGTCCTGTAACATTTTGAAAAAATGAATTTTTTTGCGAAAGCTTGATTGCAAAATTTATTTTGCAAAATCTGTTAAACTGATCTTAATGAAATTTACAGTATTATTTTACTATATCATAAAGTTTTTCTGGGTGAAACATAAAGGTCCTAGATGCAGCATAAATGGTTGAAAAACGTAAAATGCGAATACTTGTTTTTGTATGTTTTTTTTGCAATTATTGCTATTTTGCAAAAATATACGTTTGAAAACTCCAGGGGGCACAAATCTATGATTGACTTTATAGTCACTAATAGAAAAATCCACCCAGAGCAGATTCTAGATATTCGAACTTTAAACTCGGCAGACGCAGGGAGTGAACACAAATTAGTCCTAGCAAAAATAAGAATGAAACTAACACCAAAACATTTTCCACAGGAAATCACCGAGGAAAAATTCAATGTAGAATCACTGTGGAACGATTCTACCAAAGAAATGTACCAAAGGAGGCTAGCACAGAAGATACAGCTGAAGCAGATAGACGACATCGAAGATATAAACGCGAGCTGGGAGAAAATTAAAAACAATATTGAAGAGGCAGCAACAGAAGCTCTAGGAAAACGCAAAGTCATACTGAACAAAAGAAACAACAACAATACACCATGGTTCAGAAAAGAAATAAAAGACAAATGTAAAGAGAAGAGAGACGCCTACATGAAGTATAAAACATCAAACACTCCAGAATCCAGAGACACCTATAGAAGAATACGAAATGAAACAAAGCAATTGGTACGAAGAACAAAAAATGAACACTGGGAACAGTTTACAAAAAGGATGGAAAGCGACTTCTACGGAACACAAAAACAAATATGGAGATTCATAAGAAACCAACGGAAAGAAATGGCAGAATTGAAGGAATACAATAACATACCAGCAAACGAATGGGAAAGATACTTGACGGAACTGTTTAAAGGAAAGGAAAATCATAATCAAAATAATAACCTACCTGAATTAAGACACGAAATTGAAATTAGTTTTCAGGAAGTAGGGGTAGCCATAAATTCACTCAAAAATAGGAAGTCACCAGGACCAGACGGAATAACCAACGAGCTTCTAAAATACGGAGGAGAAAGTATAACCCTAGAGATGACAAAACTTATACAAAAACTAATATTGCACTGCAAGATACCAGACGCATGGAGAAACAGCATAATGATACCAATGTTCAAAAAAGGAGACAAAGAAGACCCCAACAATTATAGAGGTATAAATCTACTAAACACCGCACTTAAGCTAACCACAAAAGTCCTAACCAACAAAATCAATAAACTAACAACTTTATCAGATGAACAACAAGGATTCAGATCCGGAAGATCCTGCGTAGACGCCGTATTTGTACTGAGACAAATCACAGAAAAGGCCATTGAGTACAATAAACCAGCATATCTATGTTTTATAGACCTGACAAAGGCTTTCGATCGCATCCAAGTCGAAGACGTCTTACATTTACTGTATGGAAGAAACATACCAATCAATATTATACAAACCATCGAAAACATCTACTTCCATAATCGAATACAGGCAAAGATAAATGGAAAACTAACGCAGTTTATACCAGTACAAAGTGGAGTCAGACAAGGTGACTCATTAAGCCCACTGCTCTTTAATATAATAATGGACGAAATAATAGAAGCAGTACGTAAAGGTCGTGGTTACAGAATGGGGAATAAAGAAATCAAAGTATTGTGTTATGCAGACGACGCCGCATTAATCGCCGAGACAGAAGACGATCTCCAAAGATTAACACACATCTTTAATACAACAGCCAAGAAATACAATATGATAATATCAGCAGAAAAAACCAAATGTATGACAACATCTAAATACCCGCTACGATGTAAAATCGAAATTGATGGGAAAATAATAAAGCAGGAAGCAAGGTTTAGATATCTGGGAATTGATATAACCAGTTACGGAGATGTTGAAGAGGAAGTACGACAACAAAGCTTAAAAGCAAGTAAAGCGGCGGGATCTGTTAATGACACAATCTGGAAGAACAAACACTTAAGACAAGACACAAAAGCAAGAATCTATAAAGCAGCAATTAGACCTATATTAACATACACGGCGGAGACAAGGCCTGACACATCTAAAACGAGACGACTACTAGAAACAACAGAGATGAAAATACTCCGACGAATATCAGGGAAAAGTCTGTTGGATAGGGAGAGGAGCGAAAACATAAGAAGATCATGCAATATAGAAGACATAAATGGATGGGTGACAAAACGGAAACAGGAGTGGAACGAACACATTAGTAGAATGGCAGAGGATAGGATAGTACGAATAGCACGAGATAAGTCACCAAATGGATGAAGAAGTATTGGCAGACCAAGAAAAAGGTGGTGCGATAACCTAAACATTTTAGGAGGATAATATTGAAGAAGAAACAGGCTTTAAAGCCTACATACAAGAAGGAAGAAGAAGAAGAAGATATTTTGCAACAAGGGTGACTATTTTTTAAATTTTTAACTAATTCTATATTGTAGAAAATTTAATTAAGCAACTTTTATGTTAGTACAACTTTTCTCGAAAATGAATAATTTTAAAGTTATAATCAAAAAACGAAGAAAAAAATCGAATTTTTCCTTCATTTTTTGACATTTTGATTATTTAAACAATGTTCCGGACCTTTTTGAGAGGGAGGATAACTCAAATATTATTATTTGATTTATTTTCAAGCAATTTCTACAAAAAAAATTTGAGTCACCTCTCAACGTCTAAATGTACTAATATTTTTACAGATGCGCCCTGGTCTAATATGACGGTGTCAAATAATACTCAAGTAGCAGAACCTGAAGATGTAACGGTTAGAACATATACTCTCGAAGGAGTAAGAAACTCATAAATCGTATAAAAAACTTCAATATGGCATTCGCTGAATATGTCCATCCTTATTGGTTGCTTAGAAAATTGCAAAAAAATCATAAATTTTGAGTTTTTATAAATATTCATAACTTAGGTAAAAATTAACTTAGAATCTTCTTATTACACGGAATGTCGAGACTTCTTGTACTTAAATTATATTTTAAATTTCAAAGCAATTGGTCAAATAGTTTAAAAGTTATTTAATTTGTTTATTCCAAATTCATTTTTTTTGCAACACTATAAGTCCGAAAATTACGAGGTTACAATAATACTTCAGACAGTTTATGAAAGAAGAACATTTATACTATGACCTTAATTAAAAATAAATGACAAAAAATAATTTTAAACAGTGTAAAATTATTTTGCAAAAACATGTCGATTTTTTGCTTACTTAAAAACAATTAGAATAACTTTTTAACCGTTACCCGTAGACAAATTATTTTTTCACATTTAGAAAGACTGAATTTTTATACACATTTAGAAAGAAAAACAACTGTTCTAGGACATTTAGGGACAAAGTTAGCCCCCCCATTTTTTTAATTTACATGTTTTTGCAAAATTATTTTGCAATACTTATAATTATTTTTTGTCATTTTTTTTAAATTAAATAAATACTGTAAATTTTCTTCTTTCATAAACTATCCAAAATATTACTGTACCTTCATCATTTTCTGACTTACAGTGTTGCAAAAAAAATTAATTTTGGATAAACAAATTAAATAACTTTTAAACTATTTGACCAATTGCTTTGAAATTTAGAATATAATTTAAGCACCAGAAGTCTCAGCATTCTGTGTAATAAGAAAGTTCTAACTTAATTTTTACATAAGTTATAAACATTTATAAAATCTCAAAATTTATGATTTATTTGGCAATTTTCTAAGTAACCCATAAGGATAGACATATTCAGCGAACGCCATATTGAAGTTTTTTATACGGTTTATGAGTTTATTACTCTCAAATTTGTTTAAAATGCCCAATTTTTTAGTAATAGACGAAAAAAGCGAAAATTTACCGTTTTTTGATCTTTATTTGTTTATAACTATGTATATCATCAAAGTCGGCTGCAGGAAACATATAGGTTATTATTATAGATGACCATATTACTCGAAAAATTTGGTTTCGGCCTGGAGGGGGTTGTGTCACCAACACGATATTTTTTTTCCTTATTTCTCTGAACTACATGGACGTGTAACAAAACGTGATGAAAAACGGTTAGGCTGTTTTGAACGTAAAATCCTCAGACATATTTATAAAGGCGTGCAAGAACCCGGATTATGGAGTAGACGCTATAATTTTGAGCTTTACCTCATTTATAATGAGCCTAGTATTGGTAGATCTATCAAAATAAACAGGCTGTGGCGGATAGGCCACTTAGAGAGAATTAATGAGGTGGAACCGTCGAAAAACATTTAGTCAGAGACCGGATGGAGTTAGGAGAAGAGACATGCCCAGAGCACGATTTAAGAACCGGGTAGAAGACGACTGGAGAGTGTTAGGAGTGCGCAATTGGAAAATCAAGGCGAAGGATAGGAAGAAATTGAAGCTGATTCTGAAAC
The DNA here is from genome assembly GCF_917563875.1 of Diabrotica virgifera virgifera. Lineage (NCBI taxonomy): Eukaryota > Metazoa > Arthropoda > Insecta > Coleoptera > Chrysomelidae > Diabrotica > Diabrotica virgifera. The sequence continues at coordinate 130,536,196 of NC_065445.1, read as the reverse complement.
AGGCCAAGACCCACCATGGTTGTAGAGCCAATAATGATGATGATGAATAATTAAAATTGGTATGTTTCTGCTTCAATGTCTACAGTGAAGCGGTATTTAAAGAAGGGCTTTCAGCTTGAGTAGAAGTATATGTCAATGAATGAATGAAATTTTAAATAACTTACGTTTTGCTGACAAGGCAGTGAGATAATGACGGATAAAATAGTATCTTGTACAACAAGTGAGAAAAAAAAAGACATATTTCTCACGAGCGCAGAAGTTTGTTGGCACGAGCAGAGGCACGAGGCGAGAGCTGCAAATCAAGCGAAGGCGATTTTCTCATGTGTTGTACACTGTACTCTTTCTATGGATGCGGTTTTGTCAAGAGTTCAAACTTCAAAAGTAAATAATTTAGGTGCTTTTGCGTATATTATATACATAAATTGAAATAAAATACATATACATGCAGGTATTTAATACTCTTAAAATTTATATACTTACGTTATTTATTTAAAATTCTAATTAACAGTTATTTTCGAACAGTCTTGAAAGGTAATTCCTGCTAAGTTTTGCTTTAACACATTATATTTGGCAACATTAATTGTGTTTATATTGTGCATGTTACCGTATATGGAATTCCATATATGTGGCGATCATATATGGAAAACCGTACAACAACCCGTGAGAAAAGATATTTCTCACTGCAATGGCCGACTTTTCTCACTGCATGAGAAATTGTTCGTTTTGAATATATGTAAGTAGTGAGAGAAGTTGCACATTGTATAGCATCCATAGAAAAACAATGATATCCTGTCATGAATACGAACTAAAGGAACATGGATAAAATCTAATGTAAAAAAACAAAAGAAATTAAGACTCATATTGAAATAGCACGTGTATTATTCATTAAAGTTTAAAAGTTTCTTTGTTATCGGGATATAAGGTTAGAACTACGCCTAAAGTGGCGTTTAGACCCCGCGATAAATGCAAGCAATTTATTGTGACGATAAATTCGTACGATTTATTGATTCTTTTAAAGCTGTTTATGATATATTGTCCGTGTTTATGATATATATTCATTAGATACTGCGATATATTGTCGCGATTGATTATAAACTGAAACAACTCGATCGTTACAATAAATTGATGCAATCCGATACCAACTCCAATCCAACTCCAATTCCGATAAATCGCTGCGATGTACCGTTTACACACAACGATAAATTGAAACAACTCGATCGATATCGATAAATTGCTCGGATTTATCGCGGTGTCTATACGCTGCCTAAGGATGCTTCGGTATTATGTCTTTTCTACTCTTTTTTATGGCTTGGAAGACTGGACAATCAAACAATTGCTCCTGAATAAGTTTGACGCCTTTGAATTTCGGAACAGAGGAATCTTACGATTATCGTGGATTATCGTAAAAGTAGCTAGAAAGATAGGAAATAGAACGGAGATAATATGACCTATCAAAAAAACAAAACTTAGAACATATGATGCGAGGGGAATAATACTCATTCTTACACCTTATTATGCAAGGAAAAATTTGCGAAAAGCGACATATGAGAAAACGAAGCAAATTTAGCTTAAGACCTTGAGGGAATGGCTTGAAATCAGTAGTGCATGGCATAGCCATGATGATTAGTAAAAATATATAAAAAATATATGAAAAAATTAGGAATACACAATCAAACTAATTAAAAAAATATAAAGAAATAATTAAAATAGAAAATTAATTAACAATCAACATAAGAATAATGTATATTATAATAACATATTTAGTATTAAAATAACAATGTAATATGACGCCATATTATCGTCACAGATATAATAAAATTAACAATAAGTGTAGCTTGGCAAATGTGTTCAGTTCCCGCAGTCATAACAAAGAAAGCAACAAAAAATAGACTCAAAAGATATAAAAATTACCGCCGTGCCAAAAGAATCAGATTAAGTTGCTAGTCACTTCTAATTCAACTATACTAAATTTAAAATCAAGATGCAGTAGAAATAAACAAACCAAGACACGTTAAATGCTACTAGGAGCATTCCCGAATCATAATTTACAATGTATATAATATATTATTATGTTACCGGCCAAACCCGACTTCAGGACAAACTAGTTTGTCCTAAGCGCGTTAGGATAAACTAGTATGGCCTAGGCCAAACTAGTTTATCCTGATATAAAGACGCACACTTCAGGCCAAACTAGTTTATCCTGAAGTGTATTTTCTTTGATATCAGGATAAACTAGTTTAGCCTAATCTAAACCAATTTAATCTAGTCGAAAGTAATTGATTACAGATTGGTTGCTGATTTAAACGTAAGTTTAGAAGACACTATTAAGAGTTGTGAGACTTTTAACTATTTATACCCCAGGCTGTGGGTGAAAAAACGTGATATAATTCAGGAATTTTTGAAACCTATCAGGTGTTGTAAAGGATGACGCCAGGAATAACTTCTACTAAAATGTAACCAAAAATATTGTGCGTTTTTTTTTCTATTGCGATTTTCATTTGTTAAATTTGCAATCTTTAAAGATTTTTAATTTTGCAGCTTAGGATATTGATTTTAGAAAAAAACTTTTTAATAGAAAGTTGTAGCAAATTAAAAAACCTACAGTTTAAGCTACGGTAAGTTTAATTTCGTTTATTGCTTATTGCAAAACAGCCAGCGAAAGTCCAAAATGGCCGTTTTTTACAATTACATTATTTATTGTACAAATAAATTTTTTTTACTTTTTAAAGCTTTAAAATGAAGATCTTTCAATTCCAAACATAAAAAAAATTGTAACACCAGATTAACGAATTTGTTGCTTAGATATTATAAATTGTTTATCCCAAGAGGTCAAATGTCGAAGGCTATAACTTTTTGAAAAAAAAAATCGTATAGAGTTGGTGAAACATCCAATCTCCTTCTAAAGACTTATATTTTCATATTATGATGTAAATAAATGCGTAAAACATTTTTAAACCTCTAATTTTTGGGTTTGAAAATAAGGGGGCAAATTTCGTTAAAAACATTTAGAGCTGAAGCGGCCCTGTACATCCTTTGAGTTTCTAACTTACAGATTATTGTTGATGAAGACGAAACGAAGATTTATAAAAAAATAAAAATTTTCTACAACCAACTGAAGCCGAGATAATTGTTTTTTTTTTTCTTAAATCGTAGTGCCTTTATTTATAACAATTAAGAAATTATTTTACAGTCATTGACTAAAGAAAGACTTATATTATCTTAGAATAAAAATTGTTATAAAATATAATTACATTTAATTATTAAAAATTATTTTTAAAATCGGTGCTTTTGCGAGCGGCCGAATTTTGCAAATCGCCCGGCTCGCTTCAAATCCGCGCGCTCGGAAAATTTTTACGTAACTTGTATTAAATTTTGACAGAAAACAATTTAAAAATATTACCATTATAATATACAGTCTATTTACCACTCTATTTGTTTTTCTTGATAAACTTTTATATGTGAAATCTCATTTCTGAAGAAATAATATTACAAAAATGATACATATTATATATGAAATATATAACTATATTTTTAATGTTTTCATTGTTATATAAATATAATAATAATAATGTTACTTCTTATTATACAATGTAAAACTTTTTCTTCTTGTAGTGACTATCCGTTTTGGATGTTGGCGACCATCATGGCAATTTGGCAAACCCCAGGTTTGATTTTGATGACGTCGGATTCTCTTGCCTCTGCTTGGATATACGCTGTTTGAATGCAATACAGATTACTGATAATTCTTAAAATACAGGGGTCCGTCAGGGATATACCTATATTATCACCACTGATGTTTGACATACACGCTAAGTAAATCTTTCAAAAAACAGTGGATGACGTTGAAGCCGGCGGAATTCGAATTAACGGAGAATGTATAAAGAACATATAAAATACGCAGACGACACGGTGACAGTTCTTAAACCCTCTAGGAGTAAATGTACAAAATCACAAGTCAGTCAGAGATACGGACTTTCACTAAACACTAAGAAAACAAAATGTATGATAATCTCTAAGAAGAAACAGCAATTTGGACGAACCAGTGTGAACGGTCAATAAATAGAAAGAACAAAAACATACACCACCTTGGTACTAACGTCAATGAAAATTGGGACTATTCCATAGAAAAATGAAAGGTAGGATAGAGAAAGCAACATCTGCATTTAAAAAAATGGCTAAGTTATTCATTATGTTATGATTTACCAATACCCACAAAAATCAGGTTATTACGATGTTATAATATATTTCATATTCTGTTGTATGGAGTTGAGTTGTGGACTCTCACAGACGCCTCCTACAAGAAAATTGAGGCTTTTGAAATATGACTTTATCGTCTCGAATCCTGAAGATCTCTTATAGCGACCACGTTACTAATCAGGGTGTTTTGTTGAGAATTTAAAAAGAATAAGAGCTGTTAACCCTAATAAAAACAGCCAGAATCGAATACCTCGGTCACATCATGAGGAACAGCGAAATAGTATATGAACTGCTCCAACTAATCTTGCAGGGAAAAGTAGAAGGAAACTAAGAACCAGGAAGGCGAATGATTACCTTGCTAGAAGTACCGAATTACTGTGCAAGTACAGATTGTCATGCTGGTCGCCTACATCCAAAACGGATAGTCACTACAAGAAGAGGAAGTTTTATATTGTATAATAAGAAGTAACATTATTATTATTATATTTATATAACAATGAAAAAATTAAAAATATAGTTATATATTTCACATATATGTATCATTTTTGTAATATTATTTCTTCAGAAATGGAAAAACAAATACAGTGGTAAATAGACTGTATATTATAATGGTAATATTATTAAATTGTTTTCTGTCAAAATTTAATACAAGTTACGTAAAAATTTTCCGAGCGCGCGGATTTGAAGCGAGCCGGTCGATTTGCAAAATTCGGCCGCTCGCAAAAGCACCGATTTTAAAAATAATTTTTAATAATTAAATGTAATTATATTTTACAATAATTTTTATTTTAAGATAATATAAGTCTTTCTTTAGTCGATGACTGTGGAATAATTTCTTAATTGTTATAAATAAATCCAAAATCCTTTTCTAAATCCCAGTTGGTTTCCTATTATTCTATCGTCTATTTTTTTTAGATAAGTTCATGTATCACCCACAAGAAAACTGTTAAAATATGGTTTATCAAGCCAATCGTTCTTTATTTTCCACATTTCATTGCGTTTTGTCTTTCGCTTATTTGGACGAAAACAGATATAAGCGATTCTTTCTGAATTTCACTAGTATCGTAGATTTCACTGAATAATGCTGCTAGTATGTAAATGTTGTTTTCTGTTAGTAGTCTTAAGATTTCCGTAGATATTTTACCCCGTCCCACAGGTTTATCATTTTTATATTTTTAGTCCTTTTTCAATTTCTCGTTTGATAATTGCAGGTCCATTTTTTCTTTTTGGTTATATGTATTGTCACCACTTTTCGTCATCTTGTAATAGCTCTTTTAAAACCCTCTCCATATATTTATTTACTCTGCACTTTCAGTTATTATTTTGTAATTTTTGTCGACTATGTTTCCAACATCTTTTTTCTTATATACGGCAGCTACTTGTTCGTTTTTAATCTTATATTTCCCTTGTTCCAATATTAATGCCTTTATTTCTTATTTTCTGATCTATTGTATACTTTTAGGGAATGTATCACTCTCCTCTTATTGTTGTAATACGTTTTATATGATCTTCTTTATCTCCATTTTTCTGTTACGTTAAGTTGCGATTGTCTTTCTATTTCGTGAATTTCCTTGTGTATTGTTATTTTATATGTCTGACAATAAGGCGGATGAGTACAATCCAACGTACCTATACACGCAGTACAGCATCAATAACAAGAAGCGCTGCCAAGGACTGGTCGAGAGAAGCGCTCCAAGATCGACTATTTATAGAGACCGACCGATTAATCGGCTTCGGCATCAACTTCGGCCACCTTCGGCCAATATTTAAACCTTCGGCCAAAATTCGGCTTCGGCCAAAACGAAGCCGAAGGTGGAATAATAAAATGCTCCGAGTATATTATACTATATAAATAATCTCTAAACAATATGCTTCAGCGAGCCTTTGATACTTTAAATAATATTTACACCCTATTTTATACCCTAACAAACCAAAACGTTTAAAAAAAAAGGTAGTAGGTAGGATATAAATTTTAACAATAGGCCAAGATGTCCCAAAGATCTTCATTTGAATATTTTTCACGTAGTAAAATTCTGAGAAACTATAATAATTTTATTGTATTTGTTAAAACTCAAGATTACTGGTGTTTTGACTACCTAAATATTAATGGCAAAACATCGACCATCAACTATCCCTACTATAAATGCAAATATTTAGTCACCTTCGGCTTAGGCTTCGGCTTCGGCCGAAGGTATCCTTCAGGCCGAACTTCGGCATCGGCTTCGGCTTCGGCCAAAAAAGTCACATTCGGTCGGTCTCTACTATTTAAGTAATCCCTTCGAGCAGGGGGCCAGTTCGAAGAACTGGAGTTCTTGACTTCCAGATAATGGCAAATGCAACCTTGCTGAAACGTCGTCAAAACAATAATTTTCCTCAAAACCAAATTTATTCAACGCGGAGTCAAACACGGAAAACCACAGAAAGTATTATTGTCAAGATAAGAGATACCGATTATACAGAACTTTTATAATCGTTATTTATTTGTAAACATATTTATAAACTTTATTTAAAACAAAAATGAAACCGGGAATTAAAATATTATATTGTCTACGCCCATGGCCTGGAACTTCTTAACTTACACAAAGCGACAGGAGCCTAAACAGCAGAAGATCACGATTCGTGTGACTTTGATTAGCTTAAACGTGACAAATGATAAAGGTAATTGTTTAGCTGACAGTCGATTTTTTTGGACTGATAAAAACTTGAACCTGAAACTCTTAAGAAAACAGAAGTTTTTTGACAAAACTAATATTAAGAAGCGTGTCATTAAGAATCAGAAAATGCGGGATATAATAAACATAGACTCCAAAATAAGTCTGCTTAATGATGGCAATTTGTTTTCATAAGTATTTGTTTACCTGTTTAAAATGAAACAACAATAGGGTAACTCATGAGTTAGTTGGGTAGGAAATGTTTTAATCTTTTATTTATTATTATGTTTTACTACTAATGCCAAAAAGCAAACGATTTTATAATTATAAGTGGAGATGCTTAAGTATGCGTTCACAATATATAGGATTACATATTTTTGTAAATACGCTTATTGTGATCATTTTTGGTTCTTAATTTATAAGGATTATAAATTACTCATTTCCAAATACACTGGCCTCACTGGCCTGTTTTAGCCAAGTCCCATACTAATAAAATATATTTATATGTAATTCATAATTCATATAATATTGTAATTTTAAAACATGTACAATTTATCCATTTGAAAAAATAAATGAATGTTTTTGTAATCTTTATATTATAATTAAAAAAAAAATAAATCACTTGGGTTGAGAGGGGAGCCGATCGCCCCATCGCCCGCCCACCTGGATCCGCCACTGCTACTTTAAAATGTATAATGTACGCTTGAATTGACAATATAAATGAGTCAGATTAAATAAATTATTAGAAGAATTTTTTTACTTAGCAACAACATTTTTGTTTATTTTAGTAGTGTTTTGTATTTTGACAATGACACCCGATTTGGGCGTCGAAACGTTAATAAAATTATTTTTTTAATTTAATTGTGGCTTATTTCCCATCTAAATAGTTATTAAGTACAAGTATTTAGGTTTTATAATATCAAACAAAGGAACAACTGAGGAAGATATAAAAAATAGACCAGCACAAACAAGAGATTGCATACGAAAATTTAACCCGATACTGTGGGATAAGAACATCAGCATAAAAACAACAAGAAGAATATATTATACCATGACAAAAAGTATCCTCACTTATGGTTGTGAAATTGGACAATAAATAAGAAAACCAAAAACAAAATAAGAGCAACAGAAATGGAATTCCTAAGGAGAAGCTGCAGAGTAACAAGGACAGATAGAATAAATAACATAGAGATTAAGAGAAGCATAGAATAGAACTTAGACATAATAGACTACATCGAACAGAAGAGATTAACCTGGTACGGATATGTCAGAAGAGCAGACCAATATCGTTGGATAAACTGAATAACAGAGTGAAGATCGATAGGAAAAAGGAAGAGAGGCAAACCCCTAAGATCCTTTAGAGATGAAGTGGACGAAGCAATGAAGAGAAGAAATCTACAGGAAGGGGTCTGGCAAGACAGAAAGAGCTGGAGAGAACGGCTGAGTGAAGGAATACAGTGAAAACTGTGGAAATCCTTAGTATATATACAGTGCGTCCATAAAGTAACGTATAAATTCATTATTAGCTAAATTAACAACATTATTAGAAATTCTCGAGACAGGTCGATTTTTATTTTTAAATTACGGTTTTTCGGCATATATCATACTAGTGACGTCATCCATCTGGGCGCGATGAAGTAATCGATGATTTTTTTTAAATGAGAATAGGGGTCGTGTGATAGCTCATTTAAAAGGGTATTATTCAATTCTCTATTCAGTAATATAAACATTAATATCATTTTTTATACAGGGTGTTCAAAAAATTTTTTTTAATTGAATTAATTGAGACAAAAGAAGAATGTACGTAATTTTTTTAATTCAAAATACGTTTTACTGTTGTCACAAAACAAGAAAAACATGTTTATTTGACAAATAAATATCGTTTTTCGCTTTCAATATTAAAGACGCCACCCACCTGTCTCTTTGCAGTTTGAACATTTCATATATAAGCGAAAATCAAAGTTTATTTTTCGAATAATTTTTTTTTCTGTTTTCTGATAACCGTAAAATGCATTTAGAATTAAATAAATTACATAGGTACATTCTTCTTTTTGTGTCAATAAATTTAATTAAAAAAAATTTTGGACACTCTGTACATATAATTATGTTAATGTTTATATTAGTCAATAGAGAATTCAATAACCATTCAAATGAGCTATCACATGATCCCTATTCTTATTTAAGAAATCATCGATTACGTCATCACGCCCAGACGGATGACGTCATTAGTATGATATATATGCCAAAAAATCATTATTTAAAAATAAAAATCGACCAGTTTCAGGAATTTCTAATAATGTTGTTAATTTGGCTAATAATGAATTTATGCGTTACTTTATGGACGCACTGTAAAAGTACTAAATTAGTCGCTACCCTTAACATTTTTCAACTATAAAAGCTTGCTATACAAACTGTACTACACTAAACATCCAGATGAAAAAGCATATGGAGGTACTGCAATAATCGTACGAGACAGCATAAAACACTACGAACGAGAAAAATTCTCCAAAGATTTCTACAAGCAACAAGCGTGACCATTGAGGAAAAAAATAAAACACTAACGATATCTGCGATCTATTGTCCTCCAAAACAAAATAATAAGAAGGAAAATTACGAAAGGTTTTTCTACACACGGAAAAAGATTCCTGGCTGGTGGCGACTATAATGCCAAATATCCAGAATGGGGTTCCAGATTGACAACTACAAAAGGTCGAGCATTGATCTCAGCAATGAAGGCAAATAATCTACAGCAAATATCTACTGGAGAACCAACATACTGGCCATCTGACAGGAACAAGATTCCCGATGCTATTGACTTTTGCGTCACAAAAGGTGTTGACACTAAAAAGTGCACAGCGAAATCCTGCCATGAGTTATCATCGGATCATTCTCCAGTAATAATATCAATATTCAAAAATATTGGATCAGTCAAAACAACCATCCCTATATAATAATAAAACCGACTGGGGAGTATTCAGGGAAAAATTAGATCATTTAATTACCTTAAATCAACCATTAAAAACTGAAATTGACATAGAAGTAGAGGCAGAAAAGTTGACCAAGGTTATACAGGAGGCGGCCTGGCTTGCCACCCCACACTATAAAACGCGTCAAGGAAAATATGATATATCTCCTTCAGTCAGAGAAAAAATTGCCGGAAAAAGACACTTGAGGAAACAATGGCAACAAGCTAGGACCACAGAAAACAAGAAAAAATTGAACAAAGCCACCAAAGAATTGAAAGAGCTAATCATAGCGGAACAAAATCAGGGAATCCAGTGTTACCTGGAAAGCCTTACACCTACAGAGGCCACAGATTTTTCGCTGTGGAAAGCAACGAAAAAATTAATAAGGTCTTACTTCCCTAATTCACCAATCAGAAATGATAACACTTGGGCCAGAAATGATAAAGAAAAATCTGAAGCTTTTGGCAAATATCTGAAAAACGTCTTCATGCCCTTTCCTTCAGAATCATCTGCTGAAGAAAAATGCGAAATTACCCACTATCTAAATGTACCCTTCCAAATGGACCTGCCTCATAAGAAGTTCACTATTAAAGAAGTCAAACAAACAATTATGGAAGAAATTAACTAAAAAGCTCCTGGTTTCGATATGGTATCTGAAAAAAATTCTTCAAGAACTATCCGAAAAGTGCTATAGACTTATTACTTACATTTTTAATTCTATACTACGACTAAATTATTTCCCTAGCATCTGGAAAGTTGCCCAGATCGTTATGATAGCCAAGCTCGGGAAGAAAACAGAAGAGTCTTCCTACAGACCGATAAGTCTACTGCCAATTCTTTCCAAGGTTTTTGAGAAGCTAAATGTGTAAAGGCTAAAAACTATAATAGACGAAAAGAAGATAATTCCAGATCACCAATTCGGATTCCACAATAAACAATGGGACAATAGAACAAGTTTATAGAGTGGTAAATCAAATCAATAAGGACCTGAATAGTAAAAAAAAGATATTGTTCAGCAGCTTTCCTCGATATATCTCAGACTTTCGACAAGGTGTGGCATGAACGATTGCGAGTTAAACTAAAGAAGCTACTGCCCCATCCCCACTTTCAACTTCTAAAATCATACCTGACAGATAGGTACTTCCAATTAAAATATGGAAGTGAATATACAGAGCTGCATCCAATAAATTCAGGAGTTCCACAAGGTAGCGTACTTGGACCGATTCTGTACTTATTGTATACTGCAGACGTGCCATCAACACGACTTACCACTGTTGCGACATTTGCCGATGATACAGCCATTTTGGCGTCCCACACTAACCCAACATCAGCCTCTAGGAACCTGCAAACTAATCTAAACAATGTCCAAACCTGGCTAAAAAGATGGCATATTAAAGCAAATGGATTGAAATCAACACATGTGACGTTTACCCTCCGCAGAGAAACGTGCCCACCTGTTCAATTTATTGATTGTCAACGTCCACAATCTGATAGCGAAAAAAATACCTCGGAATGCACCTAATCGACGACTGACTTGGACAAAACACATATTCACTAAACGCAAGCAACTTGGCCTCAAATTAAGAAACATGTACCTATTGGCTCATCGGTCGCAGATCAAAACTCTCCATAGACAATAAAATATTATTATACAAAACAATCTTAAAACCCATGTGGACCTACAGCATCCAGCTGTGGGGAATTGCTAGCAACTCCAACTCCATCTTGCAGAAGTTCCAAAATAAAGTACTACGAACTATTGTTGATGCTCCCTACTACATCAGTAACGAAATCATTCAGCATGAATCAATCAAAGATACCATACATCGTTTTAGTGTCAACTATAGTGAAGAAGTGTCAGTGCACCCGAATCGGTTAGCGGCCCAACTAAACGTGCGCGATGCCCATGAAATCCGTAGGCTAAAACGTCTACCGCCATCCGATCTATCTATATCACACAGACTTTAGTTTAGATTTTTTAAGGCAAATTATTGTAAAATCATACCAACAATGTTTAACTTATGTATAGATATATTTAAAAGAGATTATTTATTGGAATAATACTCTACATGTCATCAGCTTCATTGTCAGAAAAAACGCTTATTGCCTAATAGGCAGATTGCAGATCTCTCAAGGAGTTAATAATAAAAAAAATTTAAAGCACTCATGGGAGTGTCGACAGAAGTGAAAACTTCTTATAGTATATAAATTACAAGCTCAATGCTTTTCCACATCCAAAAAGAAGTGCTATACCTATATTATATAAGCGTTGCGTACGTTCTATGCTATTTATGTATACATACATATAATATATTATACTATGTACGTACGAAGTTTATTTCGGCAAAGTGATGACGGTCGCAAACTCAATATTTTTTCAAAAAAACTCTAACAAGAAGTAAAACCACTTCTATGTAAATTGGTATATTTATTAAAACTTAAAATCCCAATGGATTGAATAAAATAAGTCCAATTCAGAACGTTTTCAGACCTATCGGTCCATCATCAGTGAATGTGCATACTTGCTAAATAGCCCCAGAACCAAACAGTGGTTGAATTTAAAATTCGATTTACATTATTTAAAAATAATATTCAACAGGCTAGAATATTATTTTTAAATAATGTAAATCGAATTTTAAATTCAACCACTGTTTGGTTCTGGGGCTATTTAGCAAGTATGCACATTCACTGATGATGGACCGATAGGTCTGAAAACGTTCTGAATTGGACTTATTTTATTCAATCCATTGGGATTTTAAGTTTTAATAAATATACCAATTTACATAGAAGTGGTTTTACTTCTTGTTAGAGTTTTTTAACTATATGGTATACAGCCAACCTAGGGAACTTCCCTTTTAGATCAATATTTTTTCCTATCTAAAAAGTGCACAACGTCCCTAAGAAGTTTTCATTTGAAAAATTTATTTCGCCGAAGCGATGACGGTCGCTAATACAACACTTATTCCCCATCTAAAAAGTGTATAACGTCCCTAAAAAAGTTGTCGCTTCCAAAATATATTTCGTCGAAGCAATGACGGTCGCGATGACAGTCGATAATTCAATATTTTTCTCCATCTAAAAAGGGCACAACGTACCTAAAGAAGTTTTCACTTCAAAAATTTATTTCGTCGAAGCAAGGACGGTCGCTAATTTAATACTATTTTCCCATTGAAAAAGTGCAAAACGTCCCTAAAGAAGTTTTCACTTCAAAAATTTATTTCCCCCAAGAGATGACGGTCGCTAATTCAACACTTTTTCCCCATCTTAAAAGTGCACAACGTCCCTAAAAAGGATTTCACTTCAAAAATTTATTTCATCGAACAAATACCGGTCGCTAATTTAATACTTTTTCTTCATCTAAAAACTGCACAACGTCCCTAAAGAACTTTTCACTTCAAAAATTTATTTCGATGAAGTGATGACGGTCGCTAATTCAAAACTTTTTCCCCATCTAAAAAGTGCACAACGTCGTTAAAGAAGTGTTCACTTCAAAAATGTATTTCGTCGAAGAAATAACGGTCGCGATGACGGTCGCTAATTCATTACTTTTTCCCCATCTAAAAAGACCAAAACGTCCCTAAAGAAGTTTTCACTTCACAACATTATTTCGACGAAGCAATGACCGTCGCGATGACGGTCGCTAATTCAATATTTTTGCCCATCTAAAAAGAGCACAACGTCTCTAAAAAAGTTTTCTCATTTCAATAATATTAGTAGTATTATACATACATTATAATAATACACGTACAAAATTTATTTCGTCGAAGCGATGACGGTCGTGAAATCAATCTTTTTTCCGCAACCCAAAATAGATTTTACATTTATTTTAAATTTAAATACTTTTATACAATTTATACATACACATAATATACCTATATATGTACAAAATTTATTTCGCCGACGCGATGACGGTCGCGATGATGGTCGCGAAATCAATCATTTTTCCCCATACTAAAATAGGTTTTACATTTATTTTAAATTTAAATGCCTCTACACAATTTATATATATGTTACAGTTCAAGTTGATTATCCAGTTGGAGTTAACTCTAACGGCTGGTTTCAGTAAAAGTTGATTATAAATATAAAATGAAGATTTATATTCAACATGTACTAGTAAACGTAGACTCCAACTAGGAAAAGTATACTCTTCCTAATGCCATTTAGTAAAAGTTGATTCTGATTCACACAAACAGCCGATTCTAGCAATTAAATGTTACTGAATATGTTCAAATTAGTCTAGGCTGTATCGTCGCCCCCGTTAGGTAAATTACTCCGATTCGAATTTTTTGCACAAACTTACTCAAAAAAAGGTCCTTATAACAAATCTACTGGGTGTCAGGCAGTACCTTAATCGATAAATTGTTTAAACAATTTTTTTTAGACAAATTCACAAAAATAATTTTTTCACTTCGAACAATTTTTTTTTAGATCATTTGGGTTATTCTGAGCAAAAAAAAGTATTTTGTGATTTTTCTCTAAAATTGATTGTTGTCGAGTTATACGCGATTTAAAATTTGAAAAATGCGAAAATTGTCAAGGCTTAATAACTCGGTTAAAATCCATTATTATGAAAGTCAGAAAGTGACCAAATCAAAGTTTATAGCCCCCTCTACAAGATCCAGCAGAAATTTTTGTCACTATTTTATTACTAAGCTTTATCTTTAATTATTAACAATGAGCGCTAAGTGTGTATTAGGCGGCCGTCAATGGTGAGTGCTAAAGAGATGCACCATTCCAGCCGTCCAATGGTGAATCTCACTCGCACTTACATTGACGGCCGCCTCAATACACGGTTAGCGCTCATTGTTGATAATTAAAAATAATATCTTATTAATGAAATAATGACAAAAATTTTTTCAGGATCTTAGAGGTAGTTTTAATCTTTGATTTTTTTTAGTTTCTGACATTCTTAATATATAATATCGTATGGCATTTTTGCCTTTCGGACAGTTCCGGCGCCAATTACATCTTTAACCCTGTTTCAAGTAACTAGTGTCGATGTACACTAGCCCAGGGGGACCGACTGCTTAACGTGCTCTCCGAGGCACGGTGAGGCGGCTCGTGTCATTATTGAAAATGAAAATGGTTTGTCTTTAGCAGGGCTCGAACCCACGTGCACTGGCGTATGAGGCCAGCGATTATGCCGTTACTCCACGGCCACTCGCTCGACTTTCACAATAATTATCTTTAAGTTATTAAACCTTCAAAATGGTTATTTTGGCGTTTTTCAAATTTTAAGTCGCTAATAACTCGATAACAGTCAATTTTAGAGAAAAAAAGGCCCAACGGATCAAAAAAAAAAATTGTACGAAGTGAAAAAATTATGTATTTTTGCGAATTTGTTTAAAATCATTGTTTATCGCCAAACCTCACTAAAATCATTCATTATTGTACTCATTTGCCCTCATTTTCGGCAGTAAAGTAACACTTTGTTGTATTGAAAGAAGAATGTTACTTTACCTGCCGCGATAATTAATCAAATTAACCGAGATTGAATGTAAGTGGTCAATGGCAGCAATCAATTATTTATTTGAGTGAAATTAAAATTTATTTACTTTAATTATTAAAAATATTGTACAAAATTTATCTTATTATTAATAAAATTTATGTCAAAAAGTAAAATTCTGCAGTGTTTCGCAATTATATTCATACAAAATAAATCAAAACTTTACAGATTTAGTAATTAGGTAGGTATACAATATTGATATAACTATCGATTAAACATCAAAACCGGCCATCATGCAAAAGTCATCTGTCATTACTGTCATACGATATTTTTATTTCGTCTAAAATTAAAAAAATTTCCTCAAAGTTGTAAGTAAGTGTTAATGTTTTTTATGATTGACGATACAATTTTGTACGCACCACCTCAATACTCTTTATCGAACGCGTCTGTTACTCTGCTCGTAATATCAACTCGTTCGATAAAGAGTCACTTTACTGACTGACTTTACTGAAATTGGTTAAACAATTTTTCGACCGCGGTACCGCGTGACACCCTGTGTATTTGTTATAAGGATTGTTATACGGATGTATTTCTTTGAGTAAGTTTGTGGAAAAAATCGAATCAGAATAATTTACCTAACGGGGGCGACGTTACAGACTACAGACTATACTAATAAGTAGTTGAAACGGTCAAAACAAAGAAACGCACACTCATCAAAAATGCACTTGAGATTCTCGTATAATCAACATTTACTGAATCGATCCAGGAAGAGTCAACTCCAACTAGTAAAAGTTAATTTAAATTTTTAAAATCAACTTTTACTGCTCGTTTCAGTTGGAGTTGACTCCAACTAGTTGGAGTCAACTCTAACTGAGAATCAACTTGAACTGTAACATATACATACACATAATATATAGCATAAGCGATGACGGTCGCAATGACGGTCGCGACGACGGTCGCCAATTTAATGCTTTTTACCCTGTCTAAAAATCGCACAACATCCCTAAAGATGAAGGTCGCGAATTCAACGCTTTTTCCCCTATCCAAAAATCGCACAACGTCCCTAAAGAAGTTTTCACTTCAAAAAATGAAAACTTGCTGAGAAAATTTCCTTTATCATTAGACACAATCCCAATAAGAAGCAGAATTCATATGAACGTAAGTTCCAAATTTTGGTTTGTATTATTAAGTTCCGTTTTTGTGATGTTCTCATTACACATTTTTTATTGTTTCTGTTTACAATTTAAAACAAACCCACTCGGTGTTGATTACTCCCAACTGTGTAGATATTTTTCTGCTTCGAAAAAATGCCGTTTCCCAAAGGCAATATTTTAGTCAGATTTGTATCGAAGCGGATCCCTATCAGCCGATGTATATTTCAATGGGACGTGATACGTTTTGACATCAGAATTTGATTTATGAATAAATTATTGTCGACACGACAGCGAAGGGCTATCGGTCTGTGTCAACTTTCGACCTTCTAAATTCTCTGTCCCAACTCCATCGCTTCCTCTTTTTTTTACGAAATTTCCTTTGACGTGTAATTGGGTTACGGTGGCGTTTTGGTCTGTTTATAGGTTTTTATTAATTGCAATATTAATGCTGTATATGTAGTATGAGTAATTGCTTTGGTGTGTCAGAAATTAATACAGAACAAGCTGAAAATGGGAGCATTATCATAAAGAAAACTTTGTTTATTTACGTATTTTAATTCATAATATGGAAAATTGCTATTATGAAAAGTTGTTTAGAATTAAAAATTATGTTTTAGTGTGCAATTATATCATTCTAATTTAAATGTTGTGAACTATAAAGGTACTTTACTCTTGATCGAAATTCATATTTTTATACAGGGTGTCCCGGAAAATAGTGCGTTCCTTTAAGGTATGGAGAGAATACACAATTTAGAACAAAAAAGTCCTATACCATTTTTTTCTAAAGTTAACCGTTTCCAAAAAAAAAAAGATTGCCAACCTCCGTCGCGGAGATGGCACATGAAGAAGAAGAAAAAAAAGATAACATTGTTTTCCATATACCTGTATTTTAATGTTTAGAAATTTTAATAAACCGGCAACATCGTACGCACTACAGAATAATAACAGATAATAAGAACTCGTTTGTGATTTACAGTATTTAAAATAATCCAACCTAATAGTATTTATGTATTTACTATTTGTTTACTAAAATTATTTTTTTGAAATGTATTGAAATACCTAGTTTCCGCGGAGATAGTCCGAACGAGACCTTTATCGCAGTAAAACGAACCAGTTGTAATAAGCAGAGAAGATAAAAAATACGAAGAGCTATTATTTCGAACAGAAAGTGACGGTACCACGACAGACGAAAACGACAAGAAGAGAAAAGAGGAAGAATTGGAACGGGCTTTTAACAAAAGTCGAAAAATAAGCAGATCTCCCTCCTACAGAAAGGAGAAAATGGAGGAGAATATACAAAAAATTATGGAAATGATGGCAGGAGTAAGTCTAAAAATCGAGGAACAATCAAGAGAACTTAGCGAGATGCGTAGAGAGCAGAAAGAATATAGAGATGAAATAAGAGAGCTACGCCAGGAGAATGTAACATTAAGAGAAGAAAACACGAAACTAAAACAGGCAGTTTATCAAATAGAAGAACGGCTTGAAAGTATAGAAAATCAAAAAAGGCGGAAAAATATAATTATACAGGGATTGAACATAGATACAAATGGGCCAGATATCCTAAAACATGCAATGAAAAATTTTATGCAGACAGAATTAAAAGTAGATGTACAAATAGAGAAGGCTCTGAAGTTAGGAGAAAAAGTTTGTCTGGTTGAGCTTGAAAAGGAAGAAGATAAAAGAAAAATCATGCGAAACAAAACCAAATTGAGAAATCGAGAAGAAGGTCTAGTTTATATCAACGATGACCTATCAAAGAACGACAGAATTGTACAGAAACAGGTCAGACAAAAAGCGCAAGAACTAAGAAAGGAAGGGAGAAAAGTGAAAGTAGGGTATAAGAAAATATATGCCGATTATGAAATATGGCGCTGGGATGGAATGAACCAAACGTTGGTGGTAGAGACCAAAGCAAAAAACTAAGCAATAGCAATGAAAGGAAACAAATGACGACGAAAAATGCAAAGAATAGGATTACGAACTATGAAAATAAAACAAATCAAGACAGCAATAAAAAAGAAAAGCCGAAAAATGACAAGATACAGTTTGCAACAGGGATAAATAAGAAGGAAACGACGCAGGCAATGGACAAGGCAATAAGTAAAGATAACAAAAAGAAAACTAAAGTCAACTTGGGTACATGGAATGTAAGAGGCACATACGAAACAGGAAAACTCAAAGAATTAATTAGAGAAATTAAAAGATATAATGTAGAAATAATAGCTTTACAAGAGACAAAACAATTGGAAACAGAAATAGTAGAAATAGAAGAAGTGGTATTTTTTAAAAGCGGGGGAGAAACCAGAAGGTTAGGAACAGGTTTTATAATACAGCGAAAATGGAAGGAAAGAGTAATGGCATTCCAACCAATATCAGATAGACTATGCACAATAAGATTAAAAGGGGACAAACGAAACATAAGTATAATAAATGTACACGCACCGATTGAAGATGCCACAGAAGAAAAAAAAGATGAATTCTACGAGCAATTGGAAAGAGAATATGATAAATTACCAGGGTTTGACATCAAAATAATAATGGGAGACTGCAACGCCAAAGTAGGAAGAGAGAATATATACGAACACATAATAGGGAAATATAGTAAGCATGAGGTGTCGAACGATAATGGCCAAAGAATAATAGGCTTTGCAACAGAAAGACAAATGGTGATACGAAGCACACAATTACGCCGAAAAGATATATATAAAGGAACGTGGATTTCCCCTGATAAGAAGACAGTAAATCAGATAGACCATATTTTAATAGAGAAGAAGCATGCAAACAATGTAATAAATGTAAAGAGCATGAGAGGAGCGGACTGTAACTCTGACCACTACCTGGTGAGAGCAGAATATAAAATCGAGCATAACATAAAGCGAAACAATAAAACAACCGAAAAAATTGGAAAACAATTTAACATAGGACTACTAAAAGATAACAACACACAGAAGAAGTATGAACAGGGAATAACCAACAGACTAATCAGGGAACAAGAAACGTCAAGCCCAGACAAACAATGGCAAAATATCAAAGAAGCAATCTTGGACACAAGTAAAGCAATCCTAGCGAAAACCAAAAAAAAAACACAAAACAAAAGATTGGTATGATGAAGAATGTCAAGAAATAGCAGAAGCAATAAGAAAAGTAAGACTCAAAAATCTCACAAATGACGAAGAAAGCGCTAGAGAAGAATACAGAGAATTGAGAAAAATCATGAAAAGAAAATGTAGAAGCAAAAAGAGAAAATACAACGAGAACAAACTGAAAGAAATAGAAGAAAAATTTCAAAAAAAAGAAATAAGATCATTCTACCAGGAAGCAAAAAAAATGGAAAGAGGATATCAAAAAAACAACCCATATATGAGAGATGATAAAGAGATGTTGCTAAATGAGCCTGAAAAAATAATGGAAAACTGGCAAAACTATTTCACAGAACTGCTAAATAAGAGCGAAGTACAAAAGGAAACAAACCATGAAATTGAAGATGATCAGATAGCAATAGAAATACCCACAGAACAAGAAATAAAGAACGAAATAAAGACCTTGAAAAATAACAAAAGCCCAGGAATAACAGAAATATCGGCCGAAATGATAAAATCAGGAGGGAAAAGACTACAGAAAGAGATATATGATCTGATAAAAAGAATATGGGAAGTAGAAAAAATGCCAGAAGAGTGGACCATAGCAAGAATATGCCCTATACATAAAAAAGGTGATAGAATGCTATGCGAAAACTACAGAGGCATCGCACTATTAGAAATAGTTTACAAAATCTTGGCACAAAGTATAAGTAAAAGGCTAAGTCATTATTCGGAAAAAATACTGGGGGAATACCAGGCAGGTTTTAGAAACAACAGATCAACGACTGACCAAATATTTGCCTTAAAAGAACTAGAGGTTACCTGTTACGAACGTAAAACAGTACTATATGCTTTGTTCATAGACTTTAAGCAGGCTTACGACACAGTAAATAGACAGCAGATGTACGAACTGATGAAAGAATTGGGGATACCAAGTAAAATTGTCAGGATGATAAAGATGACGATGGAAAACACAACAAACGAAATAGCTTGGAAAGGGTATACATCCAAAAAGTTTGAAACCAAGGAAGGATTACGACAAGGAGACCCACTATCAACAATGGCATTCAATCTAACATTGGAAGGAATAATCAGGAAAAGCAGAATAAACATGCAAGAAACGATATTTAAAAACGGCCACAAATGCATAGCATTTGCAGATGATCTGACGCTATTAGCAACAAGCAAAAAAGAACTACAAAAGTTAATGAAAAACATAATAACAGAAGCCAAAAAATTCGGACTTAAAATAAATGAAGAAAAGACAAAGTATATGATAATGGGAGAGATCCAAAAAGAAAAAGAGAATAACATCATAGTACAAATAGATGGAGAAAAAACATACTCGTTTAAAAGAGCCAAAGAAATTATTTACCTGGGAGCCAAAATAGATGAAAATGGTCATGAAGAAGGGGAGATAAAGGCAAGAATAGCTAAAGGAAATAAAAAATATGGAGCATTACGCACATTATTGAAATCCAAATACGTATCAAGAAAAACAAAAATAAGAATTTATAAGACTGTTATCAGACCTACAGTAACATACGCAAGCGAAACATGGGTGCTCAAAAAGTCAGAAACAGACCTGTTAGAAAGATGGGAGAGAAAAATGCAAAGAGCAATATATGGAGGTGTGAAAATAGAAGGTCAGTGGAGAAGAAGAACCAATAAAGAATTGGAAGAACTATATCAAGAGCCAACGATTACGATGACGATCAAAGCACAGAGAATACGATACTTGGGGCACATAGAGAGAATGGGAAGTAAAGGAATGCCAAAAATGGTACTTTCACGAAGACCAATACAAAAGAGGAGGAAAGGCAGGCCAAGGAAAAGATGGAAGGACAGTGTATATGAAGACTTGAAGAAAAGTAACATTGAGAGATGGAAAGAACTAGCATTGGACAGAAGGAGATGGAGAGAGGTTGTGAAGGAGTGTATAAAAAGACTGAAGTGTATTTAAATAAAATTTATAAGTTATGTAAGTTATATTAAGTTATTTACTATATTATTTATGTAATCAGAAATGTAAACATTTTAGCCCTAGGCCTACAAGGCCTGTTGCGCTTAATAAATAAATAAATTGAAATACCTATTGCATAATTTTAAACGAATTACACATCTTTTAACATAAAAAAACAAATCATTTAACTGAACAAGGATTATGTATTTAGTAAGATTTAAATGTGTTGAATGCTGAGGGCTTTAACTGAATGACATAGTTTACAGTGGAACTTAAATAATTAAGTTGTACTTACTTGAAAATAATTATTATACCGAATAGATGTTCAAAGTATCCCACTCAGGGCCGTGCGGTGTTATGATGCGGCGAGGCAGTCGCATCAGGCGGCATCACAAGAGGGGCGGCATCGGCATAATCAGTAAAATAAAAGAAAATTGTCAGATTGTTTAAAAATGTTGTCAGAAACTATAGAAAAAATAAAAATTTACAGACAATATGACTAATGAATGACCAAATAAAAATGTAGTGAAATTGCGCAAAATCTTGATATAAGTCCCGAATTTCCAGCTGAAAATGAAATTCGAGCCAGGAGAAAAAAGCGCTAATTTGATTACGAAAAATCTGTGGACGAGCTAGATGAAGCTAAATTTAAAATAATTTTGTTCATCTATATATTTTAGACATTGCCGTTAATTCTTTGATTGGTCAATTTTTGCTTCTAGAAACTTCTTCTTATACTTGATGTAGATCTGTCGATCTGTTAATTCTGACGTTGAAGTATTTCTTGAGAGGTAGACTACCGGCTATCTCTCCATCT
Source organism: Diabrotica virgifera virgifera (assembly GCF_917563875.1). Taxonomy (NCBI): domain Eukaryota; kingdom Metazoa; phylum Arthropoda; class Insecta; order Coleoptera; family Chrysomelidae; genus Diabrotica; species Diabrotica virgifera. The sequence continues at coordinate 130,513,919 of NC_065445.1, read as the reverse complement.
TCTTGGTGGTCTCCCCGGTGGACGGTTGCCTGCAGGTTTTCCTTCTAGCGCAATTCTTGGTAGTCTCTGCTCCTCCATTCTTTTTGTATGACTGAACCATTCTCTTCGTTTTTGCCTACCCCATCTTACTACATCTTGCACCCCACATTGTTCCCTGATGATGTTGTTTCTTATTCTAACCCTTCTTGTCTTCCCTACTATTGCTCTTCGTATCTTCATTTCGGCTGTTCGTAGCATGTTTTTGGTTTTATTGGTGCCTTATATTGATTCAATACCATAGGTCATAACAGTTCTGATGCAAGTTTTATCAATTCTAACTTTGTTATCCATTCTCATATATCGGTTATTCCAGACCACATCTCTCTGATACTTCTAGAAACTCATAATAAAAAGTTTAAATTTTTATATATTTTTAAATTAAGGGAAATAGATGATAAAGCACTAAAAAATATTGTATGAATCTTCATTCGATACTCTCAATAGAAAAACAATTTGATATAGAGGCAAATAATCTTATAGAAGAATTGCGTGATACATATTATGTATATATTATGTATATACCATATATTATGTATATATTATGTATATAATATGTGTATAATATGATATATTATATCCCAAATGATACCTTTAGAGATTTTGAACTACATATTTGTGCCAAAATGAGCTAATTTCTTTATATCCATTAATGTAGTTGTATCACTATGAATTTTATTAACACTCCCCGTCTCGGTAGCTAGTAGAGAAAGAAGTTATTCAAAATTAAAAATTACTAAAAGTTGTTTAAAAAGCTCCATGAAACACACAAAACTAAAAAAGGGCCTAGCCGGGTAAGATGATGAAAAGTGCCCCCAACTCGATTTGAATTCCATATAGGTCACCGTTTAGCATATATAGTGAAATTAACTTTCTGAAATTTTTAGCCCCCTAAGTGGTCATGTTACCCACCTAGAGCCTAATTAGGGTTTTTATGATTTTATTTTTTATCTCAACCACATCGAGAACTAGCGAAAAACTTTAAATAAAAAAGTTGTAAGCTTTAAAAAGTTCACTCCGAAAAAATTTTTGGTTTTAATTTTTGGCGGGAAATTTAAATTTTAGAACGATTTCAAAATTTTAAATGAGTATAAAAAATAACTAAGACATTCGTTTTCACGAAAAAAATATATAACGTGCATTTTTGCATAATGTTTCACCCTAAATTTTTTCAAATTTTTAAAATTGGTGAAACGTACCTTTAAAAATAAAAAACCGCATTTTTTCGGTTTTCTTTTCGTTTTTTGATACAATTTTATACATATTTTTCAAAAAAGGTATCACCGTCACTGAAGTGGGTAAAAGACTGAAAAATAATTGGGATTTGCTTAATAAAAATTTTTTGTAACGCCATCCATTTTCAAGATACAGGGCGTTGAAGATAACAAAATTTTACACACTTTTTACGATTTTGCCGAAACTACTGGCAACATTGTAATAAAATTTGGCGAGTTTTAAGAGGTAGTTGTTGTGCATTTTTTTAAATACAATTAATAATTTTATATTTATCATTGGCGCGCATAGGGGTAATTGTCTGAACTTTTTAAAGGAAAAAGATAGTACGCCACTGACATATTTCAAATTAACAATCGTTTTTGAATTTCTCGTTCAATTTGTGACAAAAAAACTATCTTCCTATTTTTTCACACGAGGCGCCGTTTTGCTGCAAAAAATAAAATATCTTAACGCTTCCAAAGTATTCGAATTAGTTTTTATAATGGATGTACGAGTTTATGTAGATGTAGAAACGACTAATATTTAGTAGTATTTTATTTCATAGAAGTTCGAATACTTTGTAACGGTTAAGATGTTTTATTTTTTTAATAAAAATGGCGCGTCGTATGAAAAAATAGAAAGATAGATTTTTTGTCACAAATTGAACGAGGAATTCAAAAACGATTATTAATTTGAAATATGTCAGTGGCGTACTATCTTTTTTCTTTAAAAAGTTCAGACCATAACCCCTATGCGCGCCAATGATAAAAATAAAATTCTTAATAGGGATGTTCACTAATTTTTAAATATAGTTAAATTCAATAGATTACAAGGTATATAAAAACGTAACAATCATAAAACTGTTTAAAAATGTATATTTTTTAAGATAAATGAGTTCATAATGTTGATTTTCTTGGAGGCTAGAAAAACGGTACCCTGCAGCGAGGCTACGGTCTGTGACGTCAGCAGTCGTAACGTCTTTGATCGACGACTAGTTTTGTATACTTATTTACTCAGTGTATTTGAATGTGCGCAGTTTTTTACGTATTTAATTATTAAAAATAAAGCCAAATAAGTGGTGTTTTGTTCCTGGGTGTGTAAATACATCAAAAAACAGTTCTGACAAGATTTTTATTACCGTTCCAGCCAATTTAAAACAGAGAAAGAAATGGTTTGTTGCAGCTAGAACTTAAAATAACTAACTTAAAGAACTAACTTAATAAAATAAACATTACAGAAGTTTTTCAGAGACTTTCGGCCCTTGGTAATAATGTAACTGTTCTTTCTGATTGCTGATAATTTAAATAGCATTGCACCAAGATTTTGCACCTACCCCCGTAGGGTAAATGAAAAAGTTTCGGGACCTCAAATTTGTATTCCTTAAACTGGGATATTCCTAAAAACGGGATTCTAATAATACATACAGTAAAAGTAAACCTTGAAATAACTACATGTGGATGTAGGTATGACTTTATATTATATTAAAATCATTAATAATTTAGTGAAAAGATTGGTTGAAATGAAAATGTATAATACCCAAGTTCAAAAATATTTTTTACCTTGGAACAGTTGTCAACTCGAAATACGAAACAACCGAAATAAGATCTAGAGTTGAAAAGGACATAGCAACATTTAACAACATGCATGAGAAATATTTTCACCCATTGCGACATAATATCTCTCCCACTAAAAATGCGGCTGCTAAAATGTTATTGCTATATGGCACAGAGGCTTGGACAATAATGGAAACATTAATGAAAAAGCTAGAGGCATTCGAGATGTGGGTGTACCCACGTATCCTCAAAATATCCTGGGCGACCCACACCAACGTACAGGTATTGCGTCGAATGGGAAAACAAAAAGAAATCTCTTTTACAATTAAGAAACGAAATCTTAAATATTTCGGTCATATCATGAGGCATGATAAATATCGTATACTCCAACTGATAACGCAAGGTAAAATAGAGAGCAAACGCGGACCCGGAAGAAAAGACACTCATGACTTAAAAACTTACGCCAATGATTTGGACAAAAATCGATCGAGTTATTGAGAAACGCCTCAAATGAAATTAAAATTGCCATGATGATAGCCAACGTCCACAACGGACAAGGCACATGAAGAAGAATAAAAATATTTTTAATACACCTAACCAAGGTAAAGTAATAACCAGCCAATGTATGTATACAATATGCATGCGTACAATGCATGCATACAACTTTCTCTATTTTTTTTTTGTGGAGTATTAAGCATTTATTTTTTTAGCTTAAAGAAGACATGGAAAATTATATGGAATATACACTCTGTAAAACTGTGGTAGATTTATTTTTTTACAAGATGCCAATAAATCATACACCATTGTTACATCTACACTACAGTCGGTAGTTTATACGAATCGGCTTTCTGAAAACCTTCTTCCATTTTATTTGTTTATTTTTGTAAAACCCAAAATATGTCCTTACAAACAGTCTATCCACTTTAAACTAAACAAATTCACTATAAAACTCCACTTTAACCCTGATAAAACAAGAAGAGAACAAAATAAAATGACCTGAAACGTCAAACACTATGAGAATGGCGCGCGCTTGGGGTATGCAACTACTGACGTCAGGCCAACAGAGAAGCGTTCATGAAATTTAAAATAATGCTAGATTTCTAATAAAGATTTTTTATAGAAAGGCTTTTTCAATTTTGTTGAGATTCCCATCTCTAGTGTGGGCAGATCAACACGTGAAAAATCAGGCTCTCTAAAAATTCAATTTTTTGGCGAATAAGAAATAGTTTCTAAAGTGATTTTAGTTACAGTGTGTCAAAGACGATTAGTGTTAAGTGCAGTTATAGAAATAGACTTTTGAAACAGACTGTAAGTACAATAATATTAAATACAATACATAAACTTAAAACAACAAATAAAATTTAATTCAACATCAAGCCAAAAAAGTAGATCATTAGAACGTTGATTACAAGCTCCAGAAACTGGAATTTTGAAAGTTAAAGGTGGGAACTGTTGAATCAAACTGCTCCAAAATAACGTAAAATATTTTAATTTAATTCAATTTAGGGTAACACATTCGAAAGAGAAACATATTGCTTGAGAAAATCATCTTCCTCCGGCGCGATAGGTGGGGAGGGTGATTTTATCGCGAGCAATTTCGGTAAGAAAATGAACCCCGACGATTACACATCCGACGATAATCGGAAAAGATATAGAGAAAATGAAGAGCAGTCTTTTTCGAAAAGCAAAAAAGTATCAAGAACCCCAGATAAAAGGAACACAGAGGAAGACAAACTGGACCAAATATTAAATATGATGGCAAACTTAACGAAAGAGACACAAGATCTGAAAATTCACGTAAAAGAAATTAAAGAGGAGCAAAGGCAATACAGAGAAGAAATGAGGGAACTCCGAATTGGATTAGAGGAATTAAAACAAGAGAATGGTGAAGTGCGAAGAGAAAATGAACATATGAAAAAGGAACTGGAAGATGTAAAAGTGCGCCTTGAAAGACTCGATAGAGCAAGAAAAGAAAATAATGTTATAGTACAGGGAATGACAATAGATACGGGAGATAGAAGATTACTAAAAGAAACAATGGAGAACTTTATGAAAAAAGAACTAGATATTAATATAAAGATAGAAGAAGCTGTGAAATTAGGAAACAAAACATGTTTAGTCAGATTGCCAAACAAAGAGGAAAAAATAAAAGTAATGGAAAATAAAAGAAAACTTAAAGAAGTAAAAGAAGAAAGAATATATATAAACAATGATTTAACGAAAGAGGAATTACAAATACAAAAAGAAATAGTCAAAATAGCAAATGATGAAATAAAGAAAGGAAAACGCGTCCAAATTAAGCACAACAAATTGATAATAGATGGACGAGAGAGGAAATGGAATAAGAACAAGAATCAGTTGGATGAGGTTTTTCAAAACGTTTGAAAAAACTAGCAACTGATGAGAGAATACAAGACAATACTTATTTGGCGACGGACGAGGCAAATAAAAAGGAAATGAGTGCAGATAAATTGATGTATCACAAAAAAGAAATAAATAAGAGCAGACAAGGAAACAAAAATACAAGACGAAAACAAAAAAATAAAAAACATAAAGAACTGAAAATAAGCACATGGAATATAAGAACGATGTTGACACCAGGAAAAATGCTAGAAATAAGCAAAGAACTAGCAAAGTATAAAATAGATATTGCAGCACTGCAAGAGATACGGTGGGAGGGACAAGGACAGATTGATAAACAAGACTTTACACTATTATACTCAGGAGGAAAGAAGCAAGGACAAAAAGGAGTGGGATTCATGATTCTAGGACAGCTAAGAGGAAAAGTCATAAACTTTAAACCGATATGTGAACGAATTGCTTATGTAAGAATAAATAATAAACCATTCAATATATCACTATTAAACCTATACGCACCTACAGAAACAAGCAACACAGGCGATAAAGACAATTTTTATGATAAGATAGAAGAAGAGATGGAAAAAATACCCAAAGAAGATGTTATAATTATACTAGGAGACCTCAATGCCCAGATTGGAAAAGAAGATTTTTTACAGCAAATTGCAGGAAAACACACCGTACACAAAAACACTAATGATAATGGTCTAAGACTATGTAACCTAGCAACAAGAACAAACATGATAATAAGCTCAACAAAATTTGAACACCCTAAAATGCATAAGGTAACATGGAGGTCACCTGATCAGAAAACGTATAGCCAAATTGATCACATACTAATAAACAAAAGAAAACAATCTTCAATGAAGGACGTGAGAACTTTCAGAGGTGCGTGTGCGGATTCAGACCACTATATGGTCGCAGCCACCATAAGACAAAAAGTTAAAATCCAAACTAAACAGAAAAATCAACAGAAAAAATGGAATATCAATAAATTGCAGAATGCAGATATTAGAAAAAATATGAAGAAGAAGTAACAGTGCAAATAAGAGAGAAATATAAAGCAGAGGACATCAAATCAGAATGGGACATGATCAAAAAGTCAATAGAAGAAGCTGCAAAAAAGCAGGTAGGCAAACATCAGAAGAAAACAAAAAACGAATGGTATAACAACGAATGTAAAGAACTAACAGCACAAAAGGTGCAAGCAAGAATTAAATGGCTGAGAACGGATAAAGAGGAAGACAGAGAAAGTTATGAAAAATTAAAAAAGGACGCTAAGAAAATTATAAGACAAAATAACAGAAGATGGGCAGATGAAAAGATGCAAGAAATAGAACAGGAAAGAACAAATAGAAACACGAAACATTTCTATAAAAATATTAAAGAACAAACCAAAAAATACAAAGGTAAAACAAACGGAATAAAAAATAAAGAGGGAATAGTCATTGTAGAAGACAATGAATATAGGCAGGTATGGGCAGATCACTACAGAGAAATCTTGACGGAGGAATACACTGGAGAAGAAATGCACGAAGAAGAGGAAACGGTGGACGAAGAAGCAGACGAAATACACATTGCAGTCTCAAAAGAGCCAACAATAGATGAACTCGAGGAAGTAATACAGAAGAGCAAAAATGGAAAAGCTCCAGGAAAAGACGAAATTAACATGGAACTTATAAAATATGGAGGAAAGGAACTGAAGGAAAAAATACTATCACTATTGAAAAATATAAGGAAGGAAGAGAAGATGCCAGAGGACTGGGAGATAGGGCAGGTAATAACAATACATAAAAAGGGAGACCAACAAATTTGTGAAAATTATAGAGGAATAACACTACTAAGCACAACATATAAAATATTGACTTCGATAATAAGAAAAAGATTGTCAAAAATCACGAAGAAGAGAGTGGGACAGTACCAATGTGGATTCACACAAGGAAGATCAACAATAGATGCTATACACACAATAAAACAAATAATGGAAAAAGCAAATGAATACAAACTGCAATTAGAAATGCTATTCATCGATTTCAAACAGGCATTTGATTCGATTAAGAGAAAACAACTAATGATTGCCCTGGAAAAATTAAAAATCCCACATAAACTCAGAAAATTAATAAATATGACAATGAGAACTACCAAAATTAGCATAAAGACGCAAAGAGGCGAGACAGATGAATTCATTATAAATAAAGGAGTGAAACAAGGGGATGCCTTATCCACGACACTGTTTAATCTAGCTTTAGAATATGTACTACGAAATATAAACAAAGAAAACCTAAGAACAAGAGGTGGACAAATAATCGCATATGCAGACGACATTGTTATTATTGCAAAAAATAGAAACATAATGAAAGAAATGCTAGAAGAAATAAAAGAGAAAGGGGAGACAATGGGACTTACATTAAATGAAGAAAAGACGAAAATATTAAGACTAGGGAAACCAGCAATAAAAGGAAAAACCAAAATAGGAAATTCAGAGTTTGAAGATGTAGAACATTTCAAATACCTAGGAGTGACAATAAGCAAAACGGGTGAAAGAATACCAGAAATAAAAGAAAAAATATTGGCAGCGAATAAAGCTTATTTTGCAAATAAAACACTACTTAAAAGCAAAATACTGTCTATGAAAACCAAGATGAGAATGTATAACACCATAATTAGACCAGTATTATTATACGCAGCAGAAACAATGACGATGACTAAAAAAGATGAAGAAAACTTAAGAATAGTGGAGAGAAAGATCATGAGAACCATACTGGGACCAATCAGAACAGAGCAAAATGAATATCGAAGCCGAACAAATGCAGAGATTAAGAAAGTACTAAAAGAAGATATCGTGACCAAAATAAAGCAATGCAGAGTTAGATGGTTAGGTCACATCTGGCGGGCAGGAGATGAAGCAGTGACATATGCTATGATAGAATGGAATCCAGGAGGAAGAAAGAAAAGAGGAAGACCAAGATCAATGTGGTTGCAAGAAGTTGAAGAAGACTTAAAAAACGCAGGAGTCAGAGAATGGCGGGGAAAAACTAGAGATAGGAAAAAATGGAGAGAAATCGTTAAGAAGATAACATAAGCAAAAGGGACTGATCCTCCTAAGAAATAGGATCTAGAAAGTTTACGCGACTTAGCCCCATATCGGGGTGTACAGTCACTATATATATATATATATATATATATATATATATATATATATATATATATATATATATATATACATATATTAAGCATTTATTTTTTTAGCTTAAAGAAGACATGGAAAATTATATGGAATATACACTCAGTAAAGCTGTGGTAGATTTATTTTTTTACAAGATGCCAATAAATCATACACCATTGTTACATCTACACTACAGTCGGTAGTTTATACGAATCGGCTTTCTGAAAACCTTCTTCCATTTTATTTGTTTATTTTTGTAAAACCCAAAATATGTCCTTACAAACAGTCTATCCACTTTAAACTAAACAAATTCACTATAAAACTCCACTTTAACCCTGATAAAACAAGAAGAGAACAAAATAAAATGACCTGAAACGTCAAACACTATGAGAATGGCGCGCGCTTGGGGTATGCAACTAGTGACGTCAGGCCAACAGAGAAGCGTTCATGAAATTTAAAATAATGCTAGATTTCTAATAAAGATTTTTTATAGAAAGGCTTTTTCAATTTTGTTGAAATTTTGGACAATTATTCCTAGGTTGTTTCTTAATCGTTTTACATGTTTGAAATGACTTTTTAATTTTTTGTGGACATCCCTATTGTACGTCAAAAAATGCACAACAACTACCTCTTAAAACTCGCCAAATTGTATTACAATGTTGCCAGTAGTTTCGGCGAAATCGTAAAAAATGTGTAAATTTTAGTTTTCTTCAACGCCCTGTATCTTGAAAATGGATGGCGTTACAAAAAATTTTTATTAAGCAAACCCCAATTATTTTTCAATTTTTTACCTACTCCAGTGACGGTGTTACCTTTTTGAAAAATATGTATAAAATTATATCAAAAAACGAAAAAAAAAAACCGAAAAAATGCGGTTTTTTATTTTTAAAGGTACGTTTCACCAATTTTAAAAAATTGAAAAAATTCAGGGTGAAACATTATGCAAAAATACATGTTATATACAGAGAGAGTCTATAAAGTGGAATAAATTCAATATCTCAAATACTAATTGTTTTTTTGGAAAATGCTCAGACCCGTCGATTAGTATTTCAAATTGTCCTTTTTGACATTCAATAAAAATGTATACAGGGTGTCCCAATTTAGAGATATTACGTCATCGTCGATTTTCTTAAATGGCAACACTGTCATTTTCATAGCTAATTTGATAGGGTTTGTAAAGTTATACATAACTGCAAAATATCAAATTTTTATTCTCTACCATTTACAAGATAATAGAAAATAACAAAGTTATATCTGTAATTTGGAATATATTCAATAATTAAAATACTAACTGTTTTTTTGAAAAATGCTCAGACCCGTCGATTAGTATATCAAATTGTCATATTTGACATATAATAATAATGTATACAGGGTGTCCCAATTTAGAGATATGACGTCATCGTTGATTTTCTTAAATGGCAACACTATCATTTTGATAGCTATTTTGATAGCGTGTGTAAAGTTATACACATCTGAAAAATTTCAAAATTTTATTCCCTACCATTTACAAGATAATAAAAAAAAACAAAGTTATGAAGAACAAGAAGTAATCAAATAATAATTGAATTTATTTATTTCAATTAAGCAAATGCTCATAACGTTGCCCATTGACAATTTGACAATAATTGAGGGCAACGTTATGAGTTTTTGCTTAATTTATTGAAATAATTAAATTCAATTATTAGTTGATTACTTCTTTTTCATAACTTTGTTATTTATTATTATCATCTAAATGGTAGAGAATACAAATTTGAAATTTTGCAGTTGTGTATAACTTTACACACCCTATCAAAATAGCTATCAAAATGACAGTGTTGCCATTTAAGAAAATCAACGATGACGTCATATCTCTAAATTGGGACACCCTGTATACATTATTATTATATGTCAAAAAGGACAATTTGATATACTAATCGACGGGTCTGAGCATTTTTCAAAAAAACAGTTAGTATTTTAATTATTGAATATATTCCAAATTACAGATATAACTTTGTTATTTTCTATTATCTTGTAAATGGTAGAGAATAAAAATTTGATATTTTGCAGTTATGTATAACTTTACAAACCCTATCAAATTAGCTATCAAAATGACAGTGTTGCCATTTAAGAAAATCGACGATGACGTCATATCTCTAAATTGGGACACCCTGTATACATTATTATTGAATGTCAAAAAGGACAATTTGAAATACTAATCGACGGGTCTGAACATTTTCCAAAAAAACAATTAGTATTTGAGATATTGAATTTATTCCACTTTACAGACTCTCTCTGTATATTTTTCGTGAAAACGAATGTCTTAGTTATTTTTTTATACCCATTTAAAATTTTGAAATCGTTCTAAAATTTAAATTTCCCGCCAAAAATTAAAAACAAAATTTTTTTCGGACAGAACTTTTTAAATCTTACAACTTCTTTATTTAAAGTTTTTCGCTAGTTCTCGATGCGGCTGAGATAAAAAATAAAAACATAAAACACCTAATTAGGCTCTAGGTTGGTCACATGACCACCTAGGGGGCTAAAAATTTCAGAAAGTTAGTTTCAATATATATGCTAAACGGTGACATATATGGAATTCGAATCGAGTTGGGGGCACTTTTCATCATCTTACCCGGCTAGGCCCTTTAGCACTCGTTTCAATAGAGTTCTCACTAGCTGCTACACCTATCTATCCCCACTAGACTACACCAATCTGATTGACGAGTTTGTCAAAATTAGAGTCAGAAGGGTACATACTTCATTTAACTTAAAGTATGTTTTGTTTTTAAAATAAAGTTTTCATTCATTTTGTGTAGTTTCATTTAATATAAATAAAAGTTATGTTTCAATAACATTTAAGGGGCGGCATTTCGAAGACTTGCATCATATTGAAAAGATGTACTGCACGGCTCTGATCCCACTTTCACAAACACATTTTTAAAGAAACACATATCCCACATTTTTAAAGAAATAATTATAGTATGCCTCTCCAATCAGTGATCTAGGTAATAACATAATAACATAATAGGTAATACACTCACGATTTGAAAACATTTTCGGCATTGACACTAAACAGGATTCTTTAAAACTATCTGTTTACTATCTGTCTTCTATCTATTTACATGGAACTGTCTATGCTTAAATTTGCCTACTTCACATAGTTGTCAGATTTAAATTTGCATACCAAAATGTATTTTAATTTTTTGGTCAAACAGTTGCATTTAGAAAAAAATGTTATGAGTTTTTTGTTCTACATGGTGCCTTCTACCTATACCTTTAAGGAACGCACTATTTTCCGGGACACCCTGTATACCTTATATTATATTAATATTTTTTCCATTAAAAGGATGGAATTGCACATATCAGACCATAATTTTTTATTCCAAACAACATTTCATATAGTCGGTTCGCTAAACTCGGACACAACTGGCTATTGATTTTAGTCAGTAATTTTACCAATTTGGCAAAAAAAATAATTACGAAATAGTTAATAATGACTAAATAATTAATAATCTTGCCAATTTTGGCAAAATTGACCAAAAATAAAAAAATTACCTATTAAAATCACTAGCCAGTTGTGTCTGAGTTTAACGAACCGACTATAAAAACAATTTTCATTTCATAACAAATGGAACAGTCCATTTATCATTAGGTACTCCCGTTAAAGGGGAGGCCGTATACTCGTATAAACCTTTTTAAAATTGTTAGATAATAAATTATTGCTTTCAAAATATACATAAATTGTATTTTTGAACATCGTATTTATTTTATATAATAATTAAATTCACTATCAAATGTCATTGATATTTTATTAATACAATGGGTCTATTGAATAAAAAGAAGTATTTGCTTTTACTTACAAGTATTTAAGTATTTACTTAATACTAATTGAATAAAGTCATTTCTTTAATGCTTTATTCAATTACTATTAAGTAATTACTTAAATACGAGGAAGTAAAAGCAAATACTTCTTTTTATTCAATAGACCCTTTATTTAAAATTTAGTTCGACATTCACGAAGTGTCAAACTCAAATAATGTAAATAACCTATGCTTTGCTTAACTAATCCAGATTAAAAAAACTAGCCTACTTACTAGCAACGATTTCAGCTGACGTTTAGTGTGTCGGCAGAAAATAAAATGATTGTGACGTCACATTTTAGACTTTGAGGTCGATTATCTCGAAGATGGTTAGAGATATCGAAATGCCGTTTTCAGATTTGGATTCAGAAGAAAAAACTACATAGTAATCCATCGATAAATCTGCTCTAAGTATTGCAGGAGCGGCAACGCAATAACACACAGACTTTGCGAATTTATAAACGAAAAGTTTTCGTTGAAAAGTGGAATTGAAGTACTGCAAAATAATCTGTAATAAATTGTAGTGAGTTTAAAAGTTAGGTAAAACTTTTAGCGAGTTAGGTTTTAGATGTTACTTAACAATAATCATATAAAAAATGTCATAATGATGAGGATGATACTATCGTGGGTGAATCAAATATGAACCGACCTTTCCGTCCCCGCTTAGCATAAACTGGCTATATTGTCTTAATTAGTCCTGTGGTGGGAGGTTATAGTCTAATGCAGTGGTTCCCAAAGTTTTTTAGTTCGCGGCGCACTTAATAAACTAGAATTTTTCCGCGGCGCCCTGAGTCAAAATATTGATTTAACGTCTAACTTTAACTGTAGTTAATACGGTTTCTGTTTCAGTTGATATGGTTAGGTTAATTTAATAATAATGAAACATACTTTAAATTCACAAACAATTTATTGAAAAAATAATTACAGTAATTAATGGGATAAATGAGCTTGTTCTTGTTCATTACACAACTTTTCAAATCTCGGAAGCGAAATGGACACAGCTACCCTTATTTCTTGTTCCACGTTAATTTTCGCACGGTATTTACTTTTTATTACAGCGACCGCCGAAAATCCAGCTTCGCACAAATAGGATGTTGCAAGTGGAATTAAGATGCGCAGAGCTTTACCACTCAGCAGCCGATATTCATCTTTTACTGATATCCAAAAATCAGTTAGTTCCGTGCAGCCAAACTTTGTCTTCAACGTATTGTCGCAAGCCAAATCAATGAGATTTTCTTCTTTTAAAGAAGTAAATTCAGAAGGAGCTTCCGCTCTAAATGGATCTTGAATCCATGCAAACTGGTCGATATTATCAGCTTGAAAGTATTTTTCGAACCATTTGATAAGCTCTGATAAGTGATCCGCAAAAATAGATTTAATATTGCAAGAGATATTAACTTCATTGGAGATAATAAACTCCTGCAACAAGGGAGAACAATCATTGATATTATTATCATTAATTTTTCTCTTCCATACTTCTAATTTTTTTCTGAAAGCTGAAATCTTCTCCGCCAATTTTAAAATGTGCGTGTTGCGGCTTTGCAGGGAGAGATTCAACGCATTTAACTTTTCAAAGATATCACATAAGTATGCTAGTTGAATCAAAAAATCCGTGTCTACAAAGTACTTGGCATACTGGTGTTTTTCTTCTTCAAGAAAAATGTACATTTATTGCCGTAATTGGAACGTACGAGACAAAATATTACCACGAGAGAGCCATCGTGAGTGGCAGTAGTATAACAGAGACGTGTGTTCTGCACCCATATCCTCACACATTTTTTTGAAAAACCTTGCTTTCACCGGCCTAGTTTTTATATAATTTACCACAGTTACCACACGTTCTAAGACCAAATTTAGTGAAGGACTCAGATTCTTTGATGCAAGCGCTTCTCTATGAATGATGCAATGGGTCCATACTGAATCCGGAGCTTTGTTTCGAACAAGCGCCTGTAATCCTCCATAACGGCCAGACATTGAACGACCACCATCAGTGCAAACACCAACGCACTTTGTCCACTCCAAATTGTTTTCAACCACGATCTCGAACCAGGATCTCGAACAAGTCTTGCGCCTTTGTACTTGCAGTGATTTTTTTTACAAAACAGATCTTCCACAATGGTATTATCATCCAAGGACCTTATGTAACAAATCAAGTGTGCATCTTTACTAGAATCTGTTGCCTCATCCAACTGTAACGCAAATTCACTTTCTTTTATTTTTTCAATTATTTGATCACTAAGATCCTCCGTCATACGCTGAATTCTGCGACTGATGGTGTTGTTAGATAAAGGCACCGCTGAAAGAAGTTTTCCCGCAGATTCTCCGATCATAATGTGTACAGCAGCCGGTATAATTAATTGTTCTGCGATTGTGTGGGGCTTTTTACACTTTGCAACTTTATACGCAACCTTGTATGATGCCAGCAAAGCATTTTTAGGTATCGACAAATGCTTGGAAAAGTTACCTTTTTGTTGCTTCAAATCATTTAACTTCCTGGTAAAAAAGCTACGAGGTTTGTCAGCAAAGTTTGGATGATTGGCTTCCAAGTGGCGTTTTAACTTACTTGGAAGCATGCATTCTGGAGCCAAAAGTTTCAGGCACAATACACATTGTGGTCTCTCTTCATCATTTATTTTTGTTTGTTGATGTAAAGCCAAAATCCAAATAGCTGTCATCATATTTACGGTATTTTCGTTTCTCTTCACGACTCTACCACTAGTTTGTGGTGCATCCACTTTATTTTTAGAACCACCTTGTTTATTTAAATTCAAAAACTTTTCCATTTTTACAGCAACTTTTGTACACAAGTAGGTGAAACAACCCTGTTTATATTCACACTGATAAATGAAACGATGCGAACAGTATGAAACTACAAATTCAACTAACTAAAATTTAGATAAGTAAAAATTCATAGTTTTAAAATGTGCACGTGCAAAGAGACGATTGTATTTGCCGACCGGCAGTGATTTATGGCCTGTCGGTCCGAAGTCAATTTACAGTAGTAAGAGAATTGTTTCGTGGAATTTAAAATATCGAGGATATATTGTCGGCATCAAATAAAATTACTAATAACTGAACTCGTTTATCATGGGAAACATTTTTATATAGGTATATTTTAAAAGTTAAAAAGTTGTCATAACAACTTTAGTTTAATGTTTAATACTTGAAGGTAATTATGTGATTATGTCTAATATTGGAAGAAAACTTTCGCGGCGCCCCTGTAGTCGAGCCACGGCGCCCCAGGGCGCCGCGGCGCACAGTTTGGGAAGCACTGGTCTAATGTGTGACTGCGCGCTACCGCCTGTTTTCTAATGACGTGCAGTCAGTTACTGTTGCGATGAGCGAAGGAGTACTGCCGTGTTCGGTTGTATAAAGCATTATTATCAAATTCCTTGCAAAATAAAATGTTGGGCTCGCTGAAATTTGGCGATGATTAAAAAATAAATGGGGAATCAACACTGTCCAGTACAGAAGTGAAATTTTGGCATAAACAAGTTCGTGAAGGACGAGATGCCGTGCAAAACAAAAGTCATCCATGACATCCAAAAATTGTCCTATAAAGGCGGAAATTCGTTTGTCTCCAGGCAAAGTTTTAGAGACAGTATTTTGGGATTATCGTGGCGTTTTGTTGCTTATTTTCTTCACAAAAGACAAACCATTAATGCCGCTTATTACTGTAGTCTTTTGGGCCGTGTTTGAGCTGCCTATAGGTCCAAAAGACGGAGATGTACTATACGAGATGTGTTGACCGTATACGGCTGCCCCAACATAAGAAAAAAATAGCGGAAATGCGTTGGACTCTCGTTGAACATCCTGCATACAGTTCTGATCTTTCACCATGTGATTACTTCCTGTACGGTCCATTAAAAGATGCACTAGGCGAAACGCGTTTTGATGATGATAATCGAGTGGAGCAATTCGTGAGCAATCGGTTACATACCCGCCCTCATTCTTTTTATGAAAATGGAAGACAGAAACTTCCTAGCCGCTGGGAAAATTGCATACAGAAGGAAGGAATTTATATAGAAAAATAAGGTATTGTTTAATTGTTGTAATTATAATTCAATAAAAAGTTGTTAGCAAAGGTCGGTTCATATTTGATTCATCTTTCGTACTATACATAGGTTAAAATTAAACAGTCCAGTTGGGATAGCATTTGACATTGCATGGTGAGTTGCCGAAAATTTTTATTTGTCTAATCTATGGAGGAGGTCAATAGTAGTGCAAATTTAAAATAACAACTGAATTCCACCTTCGCGTTAACTGTCATCTGGATTTTAAAGGAGAACCGTTTTTGCTGAATATCTCCGCTATTTTCAACTTTTCTACAAAAATGGTAGGAACTGAAATTTTTGCTAATGTGATTTCTTACAATTATTTTTACCATTTGTTTTGTGCGGTCAATATTTTCCAAATTAAGGAGGAAAATAGTGAAAGGGAAGGGGAAGCATAATTATTGATAATACCACTAGAGGTCAAATTATTTCCGGAATTTTTTTTGAGATCATGAATATTTTGAAAATTTCCCGAGTCGCAGACGAGGGAAATTTTCTAAAAATATTCATGATCAAAAAAAAATTTCCGGATATTAATTTGACTTCGCGTGGTATTCGGTAAGAAAATTCCACACCAAATTTGCATTTGAAAATCCAAAGCTGCATGAACAGATTAATAGCGCGCCATAGCTTTGTCAGCAATTATTTAGGCTTTCAAATTCGTAATTTCTACAATTTCTACTCATTGTAGTTGCATGGGAATACCATTTCAAGATAGAAAATAGTATATTCTTCAATTTTACATAAGTTTTGAGTAACTACAAGTATATAAAGTGATAGAAAATGAATCAAAACTAAATTATGTAAACAAATAAAAACCAGTCTGTCAAAAATGTTCTGTTATTGTAAACGTCAAAAAATTTCCACTATAATTCGCTGTTGGGTACCCCACGAGCAAAAAATTTCCGATAAAATACCTCCGTTGCCATGGTAATCTGCCAAAATAACGTATTTTGATTGGTTCAAAATTACAGGTGTGGAATTTTCTCGTTTATTATTAACTTGACGCAGGGCCGCTTCTAGGGTTTTGAGCACCTCGGGCAAAACAAAATTTTGCGCCATTTCATAAAATAATATGCAAATTTACTGCAAATTTAAAAAAATAGCAAAATAGCCAAAAATCAAAATTGCACAATAAAGAACTTTGTAAAAAAATTATTTATTTACTTAGAAGTCATGCAACATAAATGGAATAGCATAAGGAGCGCAATTGAAATTCAAGCGACGAAGGAATAGGAAGAAGCATGTGTTTCATGTTTCATGTATTCTGTGTTGCATATGTGTAGTGTGTGATAGATCTATATGCTTCACGTTTCGCTGTCCTCTCTTATTGATATGTTTTTATTGTTCACTTCTTCTTTAAGTATTGGCAACCAAAGTCTGCTGATTTCTGCTAATTGATTCGCTACGCATGTTTCTTCATTAAGTAGGATTCTTTAATTTTTCTCTTTTTCATGTCTGTTTCCTTCATGATTATTGATGCATCGTTCCACTGTGGTTTGGGACAATGAACAGAGACCTTCTCAATTATCTGTCCCAACTCCATCGCTTCCTCTTTTTTCCGACATTTCCTTTAATATGTAATTGGGTTATACTGGCCTTTTGGTCTGTATATGGATGCCTCAGAAGTAAAACGGTGTAAGTCACATTCTCCCTAAAAATGACATGAGATATAACACATATTATTATATTGTATAATAATATTATTATTTCCTTATTTTTATTTATGAATATGTTACCCCTATTGTGATAAATAAAGAGTATTTATTTGTTTTTAATAACTACTTATATTTCTGCAACTACTTTCAGAAACATCTTAGTATCTCATTTTAAACACTTATTGCCTTACACCGACTGGCTTCTGAGGCATCGATATAAGTTTTTAATTAATACAGAAAAAATGGAATTGAAGTAGGTACCTACTACTAAATAATCTTTAAAAACTTGTAGCGAGCTTAACAATTAGGCAGAGAAGTTAGTTAATAATAATATTATAAAAAATATCATGACGATGAGGATGATATTATAGGCTATAGGTTAAAATTAAATAAATTGTAGATAATAAATTAAGCACATTACACGTCCAGATTAATAAATATGTTCCCTGACGGTAAAATTTGCAAAACCTATAGATTTTAAATAACCGCTTAGATTGCAAATCACTAGGGATGGGAAAAACCTACCGGTTATAACCTAAAACCGGTTTTTTTAATTCGCAACAACCGGTTTTACCGGTTGTTTTTTTGTCCCGGTTATAACCGGTTTTTCTTTTTAAAGCAATAACCGGTGAAAAACCGAATAAGTTACCTTTTGGAAAAAATAATTGATTCAGAGAAAAAATTTCAAAGATTTCTATCTAGTTTTGGATCCCAATCATATGTATTATAAATAATATGCGAAGTAATTAACCCAAACAACCAAAATTCAAATGTTATTTACTAATAAAGAACTGGACGAAAGTGCCACAACAGCTTTTATGAAACAATTAAGTTTTATTATAGTTTTTGAAGAGTTATTTAGATGATAATATTTGCATAAAACTGTAAGTGATCTGCTTGAAATCGATATTGCAACCATCATAGCACTTCACTCATCGCACTTCACCCTCGCCGAAGTCGATCGAGGTTCAACAAGTACGAAAGTGTAGACGGTCACCTTGTGTAACTTTGCCTAACTTCGTTCTACTTCCGAAATCTGTCGGTCTGGCGCGTCTGAGTCAAAGGGATCTTTGTCGGTATCGCACCGCTTGAATGTGTTCCTCGCGAAGTAGACTTGGGTCAACTTTGGCGAAGTAACTTCGCCGAGAGTGTGGAGCCCGTTTAATTCTTTATGAGTACTTGAGACTCTTGTATGACAGGTTATGATTGTGAATACCGAAATATGATAAGGAAGCTCCATTATGTAATTTTTAAACAGTTGGTATTTAAAAGGTATTGGTATTATACAAAAGGATGAATTGGGTTGTCGAATTTATTTAAAAAAAAATATAAGTGCATTTGGATATTTTTTTAAACTCGGTAGATCCCAGGAACATTTCGGTAGATCGGTAGGATCATCACTTTTGGGAATATTCCAATTGACAACGCAATACACGCCGACGCCGTCTACAACGAGCGACGAATCAGAGTTTCCAGATTGGGGTACCTTGAAAGCGCCTGGGAAAATTTTTATACATTGAAATGGTTAAGGAATTTTTCGGGAGGAAAATTGAGCAAACTAAAGAGATGTAACATTTTAACCTATTAAGTACCTACCTATTTGCTATTGGTTCTAAAACCGAAAACCGGTTTTTGGAATAACCGGTTTTTTTGACCGGTTATAACTGCAAGGTTAAACCGTAAGTAAAAAAAACCGGTATAACCGAAAACCGGTTTTTTATCAACAACCGCCATCCCTACAAATCACACAATGCAAAAAGTTTAAAATCTCTAGGGGCTGTATCTAAAAATCGATTTACTCTGGTGTTTTTAGTGCTAAATGCCCTGGTCTATAACAGTATCTCCCTAAAATTTTGGTATATACCAACAAAATGATTCATTAATATCGAAATAGATAAAGAGTTGTTTCACCAGTTTATGCTTCACCATCGTCGCGGTCGGAAAAGGTGGAACCGAGGTATTTTATATATGGAGTTTTTGTTTTACTCGATATAAGTATAGTGATATAAAATATGTAGGTATTAGGGTCATTTTTAGTGTGTGGTAATGTGCCATTAATTGTGCTGTTTAATGTGCGGTAGAGTGTAATAAACATTAACAAATGCCGATCAACTGCAGAACATGGTACTGATACAATTTCATCCGTCTTCTACAGTTCGTAGTGAAGAGATCTTACAAGCGAATAGGTAACTTGCTTTGTTTTTTATTTGTAATTCTTTACCTCTTTTTCTAATATACATAGATCATTATATTCCCTAAGCGTTTATTCATTGGTTGCATGTTGTATATTGTTTATAGTATACAGTGACGAGCGCGCTAATAACCGGGAAAATAGCACAAAAGATGGAAAACATGTTAAGTTGTGAGATAAACACAAACGAAACTAGTCGAGCTGAGAAATTTAGTGATATTAACCTATTAATTTATATTATATTGTTCCCATCTTAAGACGTATCGGACGCGTTTGGAAACTACCACAGTGACAGTTTTAGTTGACGTAATCCTCTGATACGTGTAAGGGTGGGAAACAATCAATATAATGTAAATTTATAGGTTAATATCGCTAAATTTTCCAGCTCGACTAGTTTCATTTCTTTTTATATTGGTGTCTGGATTACAATAATAACTTAGATATTGTGTACAAATTTACGCCACTGACTTCTATTTTGTGCTAATACTTTTGCTTCTTTCCAGGATTTGCCCCTCTTTTGTAGAACTTTTCCAATAGCTTGGTCCCATGTTTCTCTTGGTCTTCCTCTCTTCCTCTTGATATTTACTCTCGTTTCCCAAATCATTTTTACCGGTCCTCTATCGTCTAGTCTTTGTAAATGTCCCCACCAGCTGATTTGTCTTTCTTCTATGAATTCTATGATTGATTCCACCTCCAGATCCTCTCTTATCTGCTCATTTCTTACCATGTCAAGTCTTGTGACTCCTCTCGCTCTTCTTAGGTACTTCATTTCCGTCGCTTGTATTCTGCTCCTCTGCCTCTCTGTTAATGTCCACGATTCGCAACCGAAGGTGAGTATGGGTCTATATATTGCCTTAAATACTTTCATTTTTGTACTTTGCGCTATTTCCTTTTTTCCTATAAAAGTTTTGTTCATTGCATAATATGAATTTATTGCTTTCTCTATACGTTTATCGATTTCTAAACCTTGTTGACCTGAATCTTCAATTTTTACACCCAGGTATTCGAAGCATTCAAGCTGATATATGTATACCATTGATCTGAATACTCACGTTTTTTTTAGTTTCTGCTACTACCATTACTTTTGTTTTTGTTAAGTTTAGTTTCATGCCATTTTCTTCTAATATTTCATTCCACGTTTGTAAGTTTTCTTGTAGGTCCTTTTCTTTTGCTGGCAT